>NW_023596225.1:20288504-20473042 GCF_011947565.3 Pollicipes pollicipes
AAGTTTGGCACGGGTGCGCCGCGACGTTCGTGAATAATTTTGAAAAACCTTCGGGCAAATTGACACCCTACCCGAACGCGTGTTAAGCCTAGTTAGTTGGCACCACCCCCACATTGGAAAAGACACGTTTCCAGCTGGCAGCAGATTTATATCAACTGTAGAAAAATATTCCGGACGCACACGACCTGTCGAAAATTGGTAGGCTGATAGAGGGCTAGGCTAATTGGTAGGCTGGACCCATGTCTCTGACAACCCGAACTCTAAGGTGGGCGTGCAAACTTCACAGGATACTTAAGGTTAAAGTTCAAGGTCAACCAGACTGAATCCTTTCAAATGAGCTTACAACTTTTAGAGATATAGGACATGACTCCAGAAGCTGAGAAACTCTACCCTAATGAGAAGATGGACCAAAGCTCAACGTGAACAATAGCCGGCCTTTTGATTACCACGCGCCCGGTGCCGGTTGAATACCCTCCGCTCGGTGAGGGTCAATTTAACCCCACTGAGATCTCAGGAACTAGAATAGGTAAGCATAAAATTCACAGGGTGCGTTGAACAGTACGTAAACTCAATCAGGTCAAAGTATAAGGTTCTTAGGTCACGACCTTCGGGTCAAGTGAGATCAAACAAGGTTCAATTCCAGGTTGGTCTCCAAAGGGCCCCTTGGTCAAAGGTCACATGCCATTTTAGGTCGGTGACCCTGCTTGACCTTTTGAAGGTTATGGTAACCACAGTCATACAAGACTGCTTTGAGTTTTGCATTTGAATACGAGACGAAGATTTCGCTAGGCAGTATGCTCCTAAAAAAAAATGCTGACCTGGGTCATTTTAGGTCAGTGCCCTATTCCGACTTTCAAGAAGTCCATGGAAGGTGTATACGCGATTCCTGTCATCAGTCAATTCTAAATGAGCACCAGAAACTACCCCATACAGCAAACACTAGAATAATAATGCAGGTTGGCTTTGACCTTAGACTGACCTTCATTCCTGGGCTTAGGTCAATTCTGTTCGTTCATTTAATCGTTGTGTTGCCTAAGAAAGTATCTCGGAGGTGCATGGGTCCGTCTAACATTCCGTTGTTGGATCAGATTGAACGATTCCCGAGAAATTGCTTTCGCTGAAACCATGGCCTGACTTTTACCTGCCATAGGTAACCGACCTTACAAGGTAATCTAAACTTTTGGTGCCGACGATCCGCTATTCAATTGTCTACAATTACGCAAATTTGGTGCGGCTACGCCACGCCGTTCGGAAACCATTTCGGAAAAACCTTCGGGGGGTCAATTTGACCCCACCCGAGCACGTGTTAGCGGGAGTGATTCACATTTGTATCTGGTTTTGAACCGAGATAGACATTTTGAAAAGCATTCGTGCGCTCACAGCCGTGCCCTCCTGAAGGCATAAAACCCTCTGATTTCCGACCGAGATGTCCGCGACGTTGTGCAGACTATTTCTTGCATACTTCTTAAAGCCACCCACGCAGGCATGGCGTCACAAAAACGTCACTTAAATACTGCTCCCCGGTTAGCCAAGCGGTGTTCGAAGCCAAGACAAATATTACTATCGATGTGTTCACGTCTAACGTATGTGAGCTCGAATTCTTGAAGCCAACGGCCTTCAACTGGCTCCCAACCAATGTTACGCATTCAGCGCAAGCTTCAAAACACACAACGTGTTGTGCTAGAAGTTGGACAGTGATGCTAGTTATCACGAAAATAAGACTTGTAATTGAATAACTTACGAAAAGCGTCATAGCCGAGCAAGTGAAGAATGATAAAATCATGGATTTATATGTAAGAACACCACGGGAAAGGGGTGGGGGTAAAGAAAGGGGTGGGAAAGGGGTAACACTCCCGCTAACACGCGTCTGCGTTAACCACTGCACATATGGGAAACCAGAGATGCGGGGTTCGATTGCCCGCGGTGCCCGCCCTTCCTGCCAGGGTGAGAGGCAGGCGACGCCATATAGCCTCAGCAGGTGAGTGCGTCTTAAAGCCCCAATGACACGCACACACACGCATGACTCCACGGGAAAGGGTAAAATGCACGCACACAACGATATTTGGATTCTGGAAACGCCGCGGAAATTACCGCGGCGCCTCTCGAGAAGCTGAAGTACTATGAGTCAGCCCGTTCCTTAGGGTGGCAGTTTCGCACGGTCAGTTTGACAGCCTTTCTGGCGCCATACTCACGTTTCGTGACGCAATCAAATAATGATGCATTGAGCATTTTTTTCTGAGTGGCGAAACCATGCTGCCCTGTACTGTGCTGGGCAGACTTTTGCACTAAAAGTACACCGATCGTTTCAAGCGAGCATATTTCAACATACTGAGCCTTGTCTCACTATCTTCAAATGCGAAACGTTCCCTTTAAGCTGAAAATTTCGTGGACTCGTAGAGCTAAAACTGAACATCCTAAGCCTCCTAAGATATTGGCGGGTCATGATGTTACAGGTCTAAGTTCAAGGTCGATAAAGGCGGACCCTTTCAAAACGAATTCAAAATTTTCAGACTTACCAACCGTGAGGCAAAGCACCTGAGAACCCCAAAAGCTACGCTGGACGTACAACAATTTCCGAGATATGCGTCAGAGCCGAAGGTTGGTAAGTGCAGACACGTTCGATTGACAGGGAAATTTATAGACGCAGGTCTCACATCATGAATTGGAAAACCCCCAAAATCTATCCCACACAATCAAATTTCGAGATATCCAGGTCAAACTTCAGGGTCAAATCAGTGTGGACGCATCAACTGAACAAGACATTTATAATTTCATGAGCTTGGCAACGTATTTGATTACCTTTAATATCTTAAGGTGGACTTTTAATCATCCGATATATTTTAGGTTTGTGCTCAAGGTCTACCATGGCGGATTCTTTTAATTGAGCTGAAAATTGGTAGGCTCATGGACCTTGAACCTAAGTGTTAGAAAGCCTCACAAGCTAGGATGAGCATGCAAATCTCTCACATCATCACATCCCTTTTGTGGATGACCGCATTGGTCCTATCAGCCACAGGGGTCTATGCAGCAGCATGGATTCGAACCCGGGGTTCCCTCGTCGAAGTCCGGTGCGGTGATCATGCTATCATCCCCCCCCCCCCCCCCCGGTCGTATTGATATAAATTACGCTGTCACGCTAGTAGCGGATTTAAATCGATCTTATTATCAATCATCCACAACTCTCCCCGATCTGGTTAACATTGGTTAGAATAATGCGACCTGGCGCATGCATCGCAACAAGCGAAAAGCTTGTATATATTATATCTATATATATATATATATATATATATATGTAACATGCATAACATGCAAGGCTTCCCGAAATATTATAGGTCACAGTGGACTATTTCGACTAAGCTGAAAATGTGTAGGCTTTTCATCTTGAGTTGAATATTACAAACGTCAAAACTGTAGTGGCATGCATAATCTCCCACGACATTACGGTCAAAATTTCAGGGTCGTTAAAGAACAAACCGTTTTATTGAGCTCAAGCTTTGTGGACTAATGAACCTTTGCCCAAGCATTTGAAAATCCCAGAAGCTAATATGCCCATATTTAACGTTTTCGAAATGTGAAAGATCAAGACGTCGGGATCACTTCGTTAACACACCCCCCCTTGACTCTGCGGGAAAATAATTGGCTTTGTAGTTTAAACACGACAGGCGTCGACAAATGTTAATCAATCCGCGATACCCACCACCACATGAAGAGTCTGTCCCTCCTTTGTATAAAAGCGTTCAGTGACACCGAGCACCAAACTGTGGTCGTCCACTAAGTTTTTGGGGATTTCAAGATACCTAGGTGCAAGTTCCATCGGCTACAGATTTTCAGTCAAATCGTGTGATCTGACCACAAACCCTAATTCTTACCTCAGACAATTTGAAAAATATTCACATGACCACATCAGCAGTTCGGGTTTCCAAATATCCAAGCCGGCCGCCTCTGTACGTTCATAAAATTTTAGCTCAGTTGGAAGCCAAACTTGACCTAGCATGCCTCAGAACGTTTTCTATGACCATCCTAAATTTCCTTTTTTATGCTCAGATTAGCCCTCTATAGCTCTCAAATTTCCAGCTCAATTCGAAAGCCCCCGCACTAATTGACCCTGAAGTTTTGGCCCGCAATATCTCGGAAATTCGCGCATGTTCACCTCAGCTTTTGAGATTTTCCAATGCTCGAGCATAGGTCTGAGTCTGTAAATTTTCAGATTGATGAGAAATTCTGCATTTATCGACGTTGAGCTTTGAAATATAATGTCTTGGATATTGGTTTATTGTCGCATGACTCTTTCAGGTGATCAAGTGGTTACCTCATGGTTTTGAGACTGCAAATTTTGAGCTCAATCAACAGGGTCTGCTTTGGTCGACCTTAAACTTTGGCTTCTATTTTGAAGTTTTGTGTATTTACCTTAATCTTTGAAGTTTTTGAGTATCTGGGCTAAGCCCTATGGATCTGTAAATTTTTCAGCTCAATCGGAAATGGCCCGCTCCGACGGACCTTGAGCTTTGGTCCAAAACGCCCTAGAAAAGTTTTGTATGTTCACCTTAGCCTTCAGGTTCGCAAATGTTGGAGTCCATGGTCTGTGAGTCTGCAAATTTTACGCTTGATCAAAGAGATCCAGCTCTCATCAATCTTCAACTTTGCCCTGCATCTCGTCAAGTCCGGTATGTGCACTTGAATTTTGGGGTTTTGGGATACATCGGCCAAGTTGTGTCAGTCATCCATTTTTCAGCTAGATCGTGATGAGCAGGAGATTCGATCTACAGTTCGCTTTAATTCTGCTGCTATCTAATAACCCTATAGAGTGTGAAGCTAAAGCTTTTGACGTCGCGATGAATGAGCGGGGCATGCCATTCACAGATCTGAAAGTCAACTGAGAGCTGAATAGCGGTGAGAGCACAAGGAAACGTATTAACACAAACCATGCATCTGCCTTGATGGTCAGATCCTGTTTCAATTGTCTAGGCTGACCCAAGGGATTGATGCCATCACACTAACAAACACATGTCCGTGGTTGGCCAATGCCATAGCCCCGAACTGAGGCGATAGGGCGCGATCATCTAAGCAACACCTCAACGAAATTCATGCACTCAAGCAACGGTGATAGGCGTGGCTCACTTGAGTTTTCCAAAGTGAATTCCCGTGTCGGTCGTCGTGAACTTCTTTGTGAAAACGCCGGCCTGCTTGAACCACTTGTCGAATATTGGACAGCGCAATCTGAGACCACCGGACGTTGAACCTTGACTGGCGCAAAACCGACAGAACTTCTGAAATTGGGTTTCCAAGGTCGCCATGGCCTTCAAGAACCGAATTAATATAGATCACAAACCTGAAATTTAATCAAGAACGCGCAATCAACTCAGGGAAAATTTGACCAGACGGCCTGCGTGCACTACAGATTTTGAGCTACTTGTCGGGGAAATCATTCGGCCAACAAACAACTCTGGCTGTGCTAATGGCGAACCGGACTACCGGAATTTCTGGGAGCGCGCGGTGACCGGCGCGCCGCCACTGGCACGACTGCGCTGCTGGTCCAGCCGAGAGTAGTAGTATGGGGTCCCGCCGTCAGTCAGCTGCTCAGACACGGTTTATTACCGCACATCAAAAGGAGGAGAAAGGACAAATTTTGCGCCAGATCTTACGCATCCCTGATGCAGATCTATGTTCAATAAGTTTCAAACGCGAATAGAAGTTCCCCCGAAATGCAGAAGTAAAGTTATTGTCACGAAGTTATCACGAAGTCAGCTGGATGAATGTCTTGCTTTGTCACATTTTGCCTGTGACTGACATTTCACCCTGTCACGTCCTTACAGATATTTTAATGCCCAAAACGAGGCCGACAAATGCGAATTTATCTGAAGTGATTTCGCTTGCCGCAGAGTAACCGTGCAAGTTGCAACAGCTAGACTAGCAGCAGGTCGACTAGATTGGATATCAAATTCCTAAAATGACGGTAGAATGCAGCTCCATGCCTACTTTTAAACACCTTGACCACATGATTCCAGATGAAGCTCAAACTTTGTCGCAATATTGTCCATAAAAGAGTAATGCTGTCAAAAAATAATGCCACTTTTTCAATTAATGGTGCCACGTACTTCTCTGAGTTTTAACTAAGCGTGACTGCGTTGTACGTCACGGGTGATATCGTTCGACAAAAGTTAGTGAAAAGGCACTTCACAGGCGTCGCCTCTTTACGAGGCCGTTAGCTGCAATGCGTGCAACGCCCCGCAAAAAGAGCGTGCATTGCCGCGCAGAAATACCGATTGTCGTGGCTGAAGTCCAACTTCGGTACAGCGCTCAAGTCATATTGACGGCATTCATGATGCGGCGAAACGCGTAGCGGTAGGTTCGCCTTCCAGAAGAAGTGTTCTCATATGGCTCGTCAACGAGGTCATTGGCTTCATGGTGTCAGTCTGGCCACAGGGCAGCCGACAGTTGTGTAGTCGCATGACACGGTAAAGGTCATTTCGTGCTATTTGGATAAGGGACCGAGGCAAACTGGATCAGCTGAAGATTTATGACGTCATGGAATGATACGTTAGGAGTGATAACAGTTACCTACGCTCAGCGCGGAATCAGATCAAAGTAATGCCCCCAGACAATTTCGTTTTCTGTATGGATTCTCATTTTGTAACTGAAATGAACCCACAATGCGAAGCATCGATGCCGCGCTAAAATAACATGAAGCAACTCCTCAATTCAAGACATAACATCGAGGTTGCGGCTACAAGTTGCCAGTTGCAGCCTCCATTGTGACGTCACTGTGAGGAGTGATAAAAATCGTCTTTGTGTTATGATCAACTATTTCAATATTGTGTGTGTGTTGGGGGGGGGGGGGGGTACGAACATTGGGTGGCCCAACTTAACATTAGGGGGGAGGGGGGGGAGGGCAGGGCTCTCACAACAAACAAAAAACCGACACCCGTGAGTCCATGCATACTGAGAAGCACCGTTATGGAATACAAAGATGGATTATGCCCTCATGTCGTATCAATTCAATCATGTCGTGTCAATACCGCAATGTCCTGTCAATGTCGTCAAATGTCAATACCAGCATGTCATGTCACTACCGAAATGTCGGGTCAATACCGAAATGTCGTGTCAATGCCGTCATGTCGTGTCAATACCGTCATGTCCTGTTAATGCCGTCAAGTGTCAATGCCAGCATAAAGTGTCACTACCGAAATGTCGTGTCAATACCGTCATGCCGTGTCAATGCCGTCAAGCGTCAATACCAGCATGTCGTGTCACTACCGAAGTGTCGTGTCAATACCATCATGTCGTGTCAATGCTGTCATGTCGTGTCAGTACCGTTATGTCGTATCAATGCCGTCAAGTGTCAATACCAGCATGTCGTGTCAGTATCGAGATGTCGTGTCAATACCGAGATGTCGTGTCAATACCGTCATGTTGTGTCAGTGCCGTCATGTCGTGTCAATACCAACATGTCGTGTCAATACCGGCATGTTGTGTCAATACCGTCATGCCGTGTCAATACCGTCATGCCGTGTCAATGCAGTCATGTTGTGTCGATACCGGCATATCGTGTCAGTACCATCATGTGTATCCTCCGTCATGCCGTGTCAATACCGCCATAGAACACAAACATGTTTTTGTTGCCCCCGGTACCAACGACCTTCGCATATTTTTTTTTGTCACAAGGGCCATCATATGGCGGAAGTGAGCAGCAGCGATGCCGACAGGAGTCAGCAAGTGCCGTCGATCGTAACAGGGGTGGGGGTGCTGACGACCAACGAATATAGTTGTGGTACCTCGCAAGCATCCGCTGATTCCATGAATGCGTCTGCTTTGAACTCTGCTGGAGTTTAAGTGCATTGGGGCAACACAACCACTGCCATCATGCCAAGCACCGTTTTCAGCATCACTTTTCAACATGGGCATCACTTCATATACTTCGGGGGGGGGGGGGGTTAAGCCCTCCAATTGCGACTGTATTGTAGCCCTCCAATGATTGCAGATCGAAATGGGTCAACACTTAATATGGATATGGCCAACTCATGCTTGCCTGAAATTGTTAAGCATTCAGTCAGGATAGATTAGTGACGCCAATTTTGTCCACAGTTCTGTGCATGAGCGGCAGCAAATTTTCACAAAAACCCAGACACCAAACGTTGCAATCTCCATAGGCGGCGCGACGTCGGTCCCGTGGCTAACACCAAGTCGTCGCCACCAGTGGACGAAAATGGTGACGCATCTGAAAGTACTTTTGAGTATTTAAGGACATCAAATTTTAAGTTTACAAGGTCTCCAAACGCACATTTCACCCTGCGATATTGTATTGATAACAAGAACGAATTGGCATTTACACCATCGCGAAGTGGTGCCGAAATCATCTGATGGTGGAACTGGAAGAGTAAAGGTAGAATCTCTGTTTACGTGTTGCTGTTATCGTTAAGCTATCCAGAGGACGACCTGGGCGCTGTAAAAAAAATACACCTGGTCTAGTCTTTTAAATATACGAATAAATTTTGAAAGTCATGCGGAATCATTATTTCACGACGGTGGTTCTCGCGCACATGTCATCCGCCTGGTATCACTCATTCGGTTTTACGGAAACTGCAACCCAGGCCACCGCTGTCGTTGCTTCCGAAATTGCGGGCGCACAGGTTCAAACCTTTTGATGTAATTTGTTTCATCAATTATTTCCGCAGACTGAACATTACCAGACAAACATGGGACGATCTTGTTGGTTTTTTAACTCATTTCGACAAGCTCTTTTCAACACTTACGAGACATTTTTTTTAGGCAAGGGATCCCTGAGTAGAACACTAAGGGGCACGCTATAGTTCCCGGTCAAGGGGCGTTCCGTCCAACCACGCGGTATCTTCCGACTGCTATTCTGGAGACACGGGGCGGGATCCCCTTGGTCGATCCGGAGGGCCCTTAGAGGGATATTTCATATCATGTCCAGCGTTCCAAAATTCATCCAGTAGGGTGTGCAGAATCTAAATATGAATTCATGTTACCGGAATCATGGCTCTCCCGCGACTCGCACACAATTCGTTGGCGCTCATCCGTTGCCTTTCGACCCCGAACCCAGACATGACCTGCCCAGACCATTTGTCAAGCCTGAGGCGCTTAGAAACTGGGTTAACAGCCGCCCGGTTCGATGCCGATTGGCCAATTTCGAACAAGGGGGGGGGGGGGGGCAATAGGCAGTGAGCCGAAAGCCGGGTGTAATAGCATGAAAAATGTCGACATCCATGCCACCCCGGTAGCCGAATATTGGAACAATGTGTTGATTCCCTCCCTGGCCAGTGGAGGCCTCCTGACCAGCACAGACCGCAGTGGACCACGGATCGACGTAGGAACCCTCATGGACGCAACATCCCCGATCGCCGCAGGTGATCCAAAAATTGGCAAATAAACCCCAGTTCGTCTTCACGGGCCGACGCTGGAATTGGGTTGGAGGGTCCTCCGTTCGGTGCTGGGGGCCGTGACTAGCACAGGATCCCTCCATTGCCCCAATGGGAACGATCATCATAAGCCCCTCGTGTTTCCTTTCATTTTCAGGAGGCCACAACCAACATAAGAAACCCTCTGTTCGTCCATGGTGAACAAATCTTCCCCTGACCGACTCGAGGCCCTTCGTGGATACAGAATACCCTGTTAGGCACTATGGGCCCCTGACCGATACAGGAGCCTCGCACTGTTACAGGGGCCCCGACCAATGTAAATCGCGGGCCCAGTCGAGCCGCTGCTTGGGAAATGGGCCCCATAGTTCAGACCGACACGGAGCCATCTGTTCGGTGTTGGTGATATCTGGCCGAAACAGAGGAGTGCTCTGTCTCAGTGGTTTCCAAACGGTGCAAAAGACCCTCTCACTGGCATTTCAGATCACGGTCCTACGGGCGGCGGTCCTTAATGTGACCTATAGCCAGACCTTCTGGCCGTTCAGTTTCCCAATGGGGCACCTGATCTTTGGTCTGGAGGAACCCCTCGGCCCCTCTTCGGGCTCCTTTAAGCTTCTGGCCGACTCGGGTGTCTGGAGGGTGTCTGAACGTCGCATAGACCCATAGGGTCATAGGGTCATAGGGTCCGCGATCGGCGCAAAAGACGCTCTCACTGTCATTTGAGGGCCCGTACCCGTAGACCGGGGCCCTTGAATGAGACTTCAACCAACCCTTCGTGCCCTTAAGTTCTCCAATCGGGCCCTTCATCGTCGTTTCCGGTGGGCCCTCCAGGCCCCTCGAACACTGCCCCTTGCCGGCAAGGTGGTCCTCGCCAACACAGGGCCCCCTATCAAGAGCTGTAGGGCTCTGCTATACGCTGGGGTCCCGACCAATGTGAATCGCTGGCTTCGGCCTTGTCCCTGTTTGGGAAATGGGCCCTCAGGCGCATGCCGAGACGGACCCGACTATGCGTTGTTGGCATTTGACCCATATATAAACCCTTGTCGATTCAGAGGGCCCCTAATCAGCGCGCAGAGTCCTCTAGTGGGGGTTAGAATGTACGATCCTACGGACCGGGTCCCTGAATGCGGCCTCCGGTTTGCCTATCGGGCCCTCAAAGTTGGGTCTCGAACGGGAACCTCAAAATGCGCGTCATATTGTACCCTCAACTTGGGCCCTGGAAACGGGTCCTCAACTCGGGCCCGGAAGCAAGGCCCTTAATCCTTGGTCCCGAGAGACCCGAAGGGCCCCCGAACTAACTCGGGACTAACCCAACTGAAGGATCAACTCGGGACTTACCCCTCGGGGGTTACTCCAAAAACCTGAGGGGGGGGGGGAGGAGACGATTCCTCACGCCACCTTGCCTGTGCTACTGACTGGTATACTAGGCAGTAGGTGCCTAGAACCATCACTATTAGTATGCTAATTTTGCACCAAATACTATCCTTTAGGTACCTGTTTGTATTGTGTCAACTCCTTCATATGTTAAGCCAGCCTGCAAACATTTAACGAGGCGTTCAAATGATAACACCTGGATTGGGATTAAGGACAATGTACTGCAATATGCGGCAGCATTTGAAATTACCGATTGGCCCCTAAACGTCATATCGTGTTGTCACATTCTCAGATTTTCACAGGAGGCAGCTCACATTAACTTGAAATGGGAAGCCATTGCTGCGCAGGTAAACAATTTCGAATCAATGAAATGCGTTTTTTTGGAACAACGAGAACGCAAATTTAAATGGTCGGAATCTGGATAGAAATCATGTTTGTTGGTTATGTTAGGTCCATATTTTCGGCTGCGCCCCAACCAATTAAAAAAAACGGCACCCCTTACCTATCGAGCAATAAGTTTGCATTAGTTACGTCGCGAGTTTGGACAGGTCCAAGTGTCACACTCGTTTCAATTTCAGGATATTAATTTATGCACAGAATAGGACCTAATTTCTGTCCGGGTCGCATCGCTGTTGCATGCCGATCAGCTAAAGGGCGTTGCGACAACCGTGTGGTGGCGTTATTGGTACCGCAGCAAATTTTCCCGTATTCGTGGCCCATTAACATTTATTTAGGCACCTGCCTAAAAGATCCCTTCAATAGAATCTTACACTTATTTGGGTCTAGCAGCATGCTATCACCATCGCTCTCTTTTCAAGGCACACGACATAACAAGTCACCATCAATCCATCGCACCCAAAAAAATATAAAAAACGGAATCAGGAGGCTCGCTTCCTTTTCTTCTGCTGATTTCGCTTTCCTGGTACCACGCTCGAAGCCTTTGGCTTCGATCTGTTCTTGTTCTTGACGTTAACAACGTCCATAAAAATTGGATCCTATCTTTTGCTTTTCTTTTCCCGTTCCTCTTTCCGCCTCTGCTTGGCTGTTTTCTTGTCAGCAGACTTCTCTGCGCCATCGTCCCTCGTCCTCGGCGAGTTTCCTCTATGTGCCCGACTTCCGCTTGCTCCTGGTGCCGGCGTGGCCGGCTGCGGCTCCACCTGCAGCGGCTCGCTCTCGTCCTCGCTCTCGGACTCGTGCCGGCTCGTCGTCCGACACGTACAGATCCTCGTCCTGCTGCAGCGGCTGGTCGTCGTCGCCCCTCGAACTCCAGGTCCGTGTGCACGCGAACTGAGGTCCTGGCTGACGGCGTGCACCGGCTGCGCCTGGGGCTCCTCGCCGTCCGCCGCCTGCGCCTCCCCACTGTGCGCCGGCCTGCTCAGCCTGCGCCTGCGCACTGCTGCCGCCTGCTCCGCCCGCGGGTCGGCCGCGCCCGCCTCGCGAGCCGTGCCGCAGCCGGGCGGCGGCACGAAGTACGGGACCCGGCCGCGCTGGAAGTCGTTCAGGATCTGCTTGGAGACGGTGTTGACGTCCGGGCCCCGCCCTTGAGCAGCTTGCCGGTGCGCTTGGCGATGCGCTCCAGGAAGTCTTCACAGTCGGTCCAGTCGGCCACGCCGTACGTGCGCCGCATAATACTCGGGCCGCACGCGCTCCAGCACGGCCGGGATGTAGTCCTTCGGGCTGCTGATGAGCTCGACACGCACCACGCCCTTCAGCAACCTTCTCGGTGTCCGTCTCACCGGACGGGTACACAACGCCGGGACAGTCGATCAAGTAGATACGCCTTCATCAGCGCGATTACTGCCACACCTTGGTCTTCGCCGGCGATCGGCGCTACCTTACACACCTTCCTTCGTCTTGATGGTGTTGATGATGGAGCTCTTGCCCACGTTGGGGTAGCCGATGAAGCCGACGCTGATCTGCTTCTTGTGCAGAGTGCAGCTTGCTGAACTGGCGCAGCAGGTTTGATGAGCGGCGCCCTTGCCGAACGAGTTGGTCAGCGACGCGTGGAAGGCCAATGGTCGGGTACTCCTGGCTCAGCATCGCCACCCACTTCTGCGTCACCCAAGTCGGCACAAGGTCCACCTTGTCAGCACGAAGATGAGATGCTTGTGCGCTTTGTCCTTCTTCAGGTACTTCTCCCACGTAGGGTGACCGCGTGCCCATCCGGGTCGCGGGCGTCCAGCACCTGCACCACCCACAATCCGACGAATCGATCACCTTGTACAGCTCGTTCCAGATGCGCTTGCTCTGTCCGGCGGCCCCATGACCCAGTCGCAGCTGGCCCTCGCGCACGTCAGGCGCCTCGCGCACGAGGTCGCGGTCCTTCTCGGGCGCGTACCGGTCCTGCTTGCCGACACGCCGCTCGGCGTAGCTGGCCAGGTCGCTGGTGGTGATCTTGGGCCGCTTGCCGCGTCCGTTTGGGTCCAAAAACACACTGTCCAAAGCTCTACCGTCTCCAGCAGGTGGACGCGTTGCGTCTTGGCGCGCTCACCGAGCAGCGTGACGGGCAGCTTGTTTTGCTTCATCACCACCTGTACGGGTCCTTGACGGCCGCGCCCAGCTCCTCCTGGAACTTCTGCAGCGCCGCCCTGGGAGATGACCTTCGTGTTACCGAACCATCGCTGGTTCGGCTCGACGCGCGCCAACCGTGCCCGGCGTCAGCTTCGACTGGAACGGGCATCGGTCGCAGTATCTTGCCGTGGCTTGTCCCGTTTGGCCTTCTGGTTGCGGTACATCTGCAGGCGCTTGATGGTGGCGCGGTCGCGCGCGAACGGCGCGGCCCCGCAAGGTCCACCTTGGCCGACGCCCCGGTCCGGGTTCATGCTGTGCCCGGCCGGGTTGAACCCACTGGGCTTCGAGCTGATGCGCGCTTGCGCACGCTTTTTTGTCTTCGCATGGCGCCGACAGCTGCAACAAAACCGACGAGCTGACGAGGTGGTTGTGGTCGGTATGGGAACGACATATGCTGTATCTAACGAGCACAGACATTGGCGTTGGACAACACAGACAGACAACTAGCACAACATATTGCCCATAGCCCTGCTAGTTTCACATGAGTGAACCAATGCACTAGAAGTTAACAGGTAGGTCCCAGAAGTCCCCTCAAATACAGGAAAGCTGGCATTTGTGCTTTAAAGACCTCTGCTCTAACCGAAATTGGGTTATCATTTTCACCTTCCTGTCTTGCTTATGCTCTGATTCAATGCATTAGGGCATTCATGAACAGTAGCATTACACACAGATGCAAGAGATGGACAGGAGAGCTGGGATGGACCACCCTAACATTACCTGGGGTAAAATTAAATTTTGAGATCCAATTATCAGACCCCCAACTGATTTTCCCAATTGGCCTGCGTCATTGGGGCTTCATGACGCACTCAGCTGCTGGGCTACATGGCGTCGCCTGCCTCTCACCCCGGCAGGAAGGCTGCGGGGAATCAAACTCCGCACCTCTGGATTCCCAGACATGCAGGGTTGACAGACATGTTAACCACTGCACTACCAGTACCCTGTATTTCTATTCCCAATTAGAACTTGGCTCAGAGAGCAGCATGCTCTCAGTTTTGAGCATCTGTGCCCCTTCTGGATAGGCTTGGCTGCATAGCTTCTGGCACCACTGTCAATTGTTAGACCACTCTGATAGACACCAGTAGGTAACCCCATATAGCATATGTGGCTAAATGCAACACCATAAGACCCCAGAAAAAGAGATCAGTGGTAACTGAAGCACATGGCCCATGCAGCTGATATCATGATCTATCACACAATTCACAGTCAGCAGCAAATAACTCCAACAAACAACTGATGCTTGTCTTAAGCTACCCAGTCCCTTATCCTTTTAATGCTTAATGGTGATAGCAATAGCATATGCATAACAGAAAGAATGAATAATGGATCTCATGGGAGCATATGATGACAGGCTCCAGGAACTCACTTTGCATATTCAGACCACATTCTTATCTCCAAATTTGTGTCAGATCAATCACCCTGCCCAATTTAGCACCCTTTAATTGGTTCAAAAAGGTGCAACTTTTGATCCACTTTAATGCAATGCATTGCTTCATATTGTAATTGTGATGTTATCCATGCACTGCAGATAATTATCACATAATATTGTATGGCAAGAATTCAGCCTGCAGAATGCTGTCATTAAAACCAAATTTAATAGCTATAAAAATACCATTTACTTTGCCAGATTGAAGCCAGTATGAATATAATACTTATGATAATAGGCTGCAGCACCCCATTTCCCATTTAAAACCACAGCAGAGTGCTGACAATACATGCACTACCCTAACCATCAAGAGTCTTCCTTCCATTTCAACATGCATTCTTTTCACTTGATCTGTGATGCACTGAGTTACTCTTGCTGTAGCAATTTTTCTTGTGCACTGAAATTCTATATCATTTAACATGTTGATACAATTTAATTCAGATGTTCACTAACAGCCCAGTCTGCAAATAAATCTGTTCAGTACCAGATACACACAAACAGCATGGATGCAATGAAAAATGAGTCTGTATGCAATAAACTCAGGCCAGAGTCACTGGCACTGAACTTTTAAAATTATTCTTGCTTGAAAAATATTTTCAAGAAATTTTGGGTGCAACTATCTTGACAACATCATAATTCCCTGAGGCACTGACTCTCATGTGATGATATTGGTGGCAGACATGTGCCTGACTCTGAGCTTCTGCATTCACTGCATGTATGCACTGAAGTTGCTCATAGAATATTCATTGAAATACTGGACACATTCTGCACATCATGTCTATATCAGTCAGGGTATGTGCCAGACAGTACCATGTACCAGTAGCAAAATCAGGCCAGACTGAATTGCATTGTGTTGGATCTATTTCTGAGAAAAATGTTTTGAGTGTTTCTGAAGAAATTACTTCACCACCACCAACATTGTTTTTGAGTTACCACATTTATGAAGCATGTGCGATTAAATTTTTGCCACGATATCGCTGCTGCGTTGGCTATCCTCAACATAACGTGAACATGTTGGCGTTCCAGACAGGGTTCAGGTCTAGACCACCAAAGCCATGGCGGGACCTCCTCCAGAAGCACCCACCGAGTTCTCAAATCTTAACAGCGACAGCCTCAAAAACGTACCTTATGGATAATACAAGCTGGAACTATGCGCGATTGAGTTCCTGAAATCTCCTCCACTTCCTCGCCGAATGCCAACTCGCCTACCGATAAGGTCAGTACTTCCTGATCACATGGTCTGCTCATGCACGCCATGCACGTAAACGCCGCAAGTAAAGCATGTATGGCAAAGCACTTATTGCTACCAAATTTAGCCTGACCAGGGAAAATTCATCCTTGTTTGTTGCAGTTTTATGTTCCATTTGCTTACTTGCGGCATGCTCGTGCAGAAATGACATTTCAACGGACCTTTTTTAGAAACTTAGTTATATTGATGTTAAAAGAATAAATTTCATCTCGGAAGACTAAAGGCCTCGTAGAAGCGGCACTTTATTCACCACTATTAGGCTGTGAGCGATTGCCACTTGATAACTACGATTCCAAAAAATGGAAACGCCGGACACATACGAAACTGGCTCTTCCTGCCTTATTTGAATGCATTTAACTCAACTAAGTACTTTTCAAAACTTAAATGCATCGACACAGCAGGGATAACCAGTGTCAACAGGATACCTTTTCCCGGACAAAGTGGTGCCCTCTAACGTGAAGAAAATTGCCTGAAGCTGTTGGGTGCTACCAAATGCCGCCAATCAGCTGCACGGTTGTGGACGTAGAGGAATTTCATTCATTGGCGAGTGTTGGAGGGAGGGTGCCGCTCCGTCTTCGCGCGTGGACAAATGGGATAGCGTTGGTTCGCAAGCAGAACACGTGGAGCAGACGTTTCGAGCATCGATACTTTCGCGCTCTTTCGACTTCCGGCGCATACTCTGGTCAGGCCTTGAGGTGAGAACTCTGCGACCTACAGAATGTTTATGCTTAGATACTAAGGACCGAGTCGAGTACATGTACAAAAAATATACTTATGTATTTAGACATGCGTGCGCTGTGCATCCACGTCATTGCGATATTAGAGAGTGTCTGTGCATGCGGTTTAAACTTGTCACGTTTGTATTCAATGTAAAATCTTTGTCAATAATCAGGGGACTCATACTAAAATCATGGTTGGATCCTTTTGTAGCCAAGGCCAAATAAAAAGGAAGTAGAGCTTGCTGGCAAATAGCCATACAAATATCCTGAGGGACAGGATGGCCAGATATAGATTGGAAAGGAGAGGCTTTAAGCCTCAGAAAGGTGCAAGGCTTGTGTCCTTGGAGATTGTGTTGGTGTTTGAGAAACATCCACCCCTTTTGGAGGCCTGTTTGATGCTTTACACTTGATGAGTACCACTGGACTGGGCAGATGCAATGCACTTATGATCACCTCTTTGATAGATTGCACCATAACAGGTTTTAGTGCAGGATGAGTGTGGTGTGTTGAGCTCTCCACTTTTGACTGTGTGATATTTATACCAGTTTTTAGAGATGGTTTCCTGGTTTTAACAAACTCATGTGTGCTACCAATTGTACTATATGAAAGATGGTAATGCACACCCATTTGTCATATAGTTACTCAGTGGCCATTTATTAAAAAATATCATTGGTTTGTAAGTATTGCTTCTTTTTGTGATATATTTGGATTTTACGCACCTTTTGCATTCACCGCTTCTGCATCTTATTATCATTTTGTAACTATTTACATTGGTCCTGTGTTTTATGCTGTGATAAGGTATTCATATTACTTAATTGTTGTTTGACATTTCCTGCATCATTCAAATTGCCTGTTTTTCCAACCAGCATGTTTTTATTGGCAAAGACATCCCTAACTGCAGTACATTTAGTTTTGTGTGGTAATTTATGCTTTTGTTGGCATGCAGACTGGTTAAAGCTTATTGGATATATGAGGTTTTTATATGGTCTGCCTTGCAGGGTATTTGTGGACTCAAAATTGGTCTTACCATCTTGCTTATAGCACTACTAACTATCTACATGTCATCCATGGTATTGATGCTGTATAGACCTTTCCTGCATGTTGCACTTGGTCCTGGTGGACTGCTGAACATCTGTGAAGTGGGTGCCAGCGCGACAGTGTCGACACGGAGGGATGACGCTGCACTACAGCAGCCTTTAGATGTGACAGAGACCGATCGCGATCACGTGCTATGCTCGGCTTTAGGACTTGCATGGGGATATTCCCCACGTCAGTATTCATTGTAAGACCCGGAAAATCGATTGGCGTACTAGCCGCCCATGGAGTGGTTCGTCCTGCACTTCGTCACGTGGTGTGCACCCTGCGACCCCTGGCGTCCTCGGGAGTAAGGCTGTACTCGCCCAGGCGCCGGTGCGCGTACTGTGTCAGCCGGGGTCAGACGGCTGCCGTCTCCGGCACCGGCACCGGCCAAAGTCGGGGCCACGGGCACCGACCTGCGCTGTGGCAGCGCCGGACGTGCTGACGACGCGTCTGAGCCCTGGTTCACCCCGTGCCGTGCCGTCCCGGACGGCGCCGCCGCCGCCGCCGCCGCCGCCGCGCGCCACCGCCTGGAATCCCGTCTCGGCCGCTGCCGGCCTTGTAAATGCAGCTGCCCGCGCCGCCAGCCGACGTGTTGCCATGCAACGGGAGCCTGCCGGCGCCGGCCGCGCGACCCGCCGCCACGCGGCGCCCGCCGGCGCCGTGGGTCACGAACCGACGCCGGCGACAGAGCGGGCTCTCGAAACAGCTGCCCGCGCCGCCAGCCGGCGTGTTGCCATGCAGCGGGAGCCTGCCGGCGCCGGCCGCGCGACCCGCCGCCACGCGGCGCCCGCCGGCGCCGTGGGTCACGAACCGACGCCGGCGACAGAGCGGACTCTCGAAACCGCTCTCTTGAGTGTTTGGTCGGAACGCTGTGGTGGGCTCAGCGATGGTCGGATGGTAGAGCCGCCCACCATTTGACCGCTCTGAATGTCCTCAGGGCTCCGACTTTGACAGCATGACCCGTTACAAAGTCTTGGTGTAGCGCCTAGGGGCACTCGTGCACCAACGCCGTGTTATGCTTCCGATCTGCTTACTCCCACGCCTACGCGCTACGCTGCCTCCCACATTTACGCTGCGGTTCTGGCTTCGCTTCCATTGGTGCTTCACAGAGACCTTGACAGTCCCACGCCCCAACGCTCCTGGGAACACAGGCAACGTGGGAGGTCACTGGGGTTGCATTGTGAGACAGTTTGTCTGTGTCTCGCACGAGGTCTTGTCCTCAGCGATATTCGTACTCTACCCGATCGCTGTGGCGGCTGGCGCTGGGTGGTCTGGGTAAACCTTCCACGGCTGAAGTGGCGGAACCATACCGCGCTCCTTTGATCCGACGTTGTGTTCTCACCAAATGCTGGTCTGGCGTTTTGAGCCCCATTGCTGTCGACAAGACGTGATGACTGCGCTCCAGCACACAGACGAAACCAGACTGAGCTGTGTTGTGCTCGAATTTTTGGAGCCTGCGATAGGTCGGCAAAGGCATATTCAGGTGATTGTAGCCAGGTGGGGCCACCGAGAAATTTTCAATTGTGTGGGCTATTCGAAGCATGTCGGCATAAGAGGAACTGTCCTTGCAGGAAGTCCGCGGAGGAATGCCGTCGCTGTTTTGCGACATGTGCAAATAGAGCAGTCAAGAACTGAGCCTCTGGTAATCTCTAGAAATATTGTGTATCGTAGCCTTAGTATTAAGCACATGTCCCGCAACCCTTTCCATCGCGACGCTGCGATATTCCGCGCGTATACTGTCTCTCCATTGTTGTTAATACGGGTTCTGCAGGAGCCCAATACCATAGTGGTGTACCGGTTCTGCGGTATAGTTCGCTCTGTCCGACACTGGCCCCAGCGTGAAGAGACCAAGCGATGCTGTCTCAGCCACATGCACATCATGGATAACGGTTAAAATAACATGCCAAGTAAATATTGAGTGGTTTTGAAAATGCTTGTGTTTTTTGGCACCTCCAAATTCCAGTGTTCTCGCATATTCTAGTAATGATTTTGGCTATCCGCCGAGTTCTAGCATGCCAATCGGGTTATTCCCACCTCAAGTGAGGGGAGGGAAACGCTTTAAAAATAAACATTTTCTAGTCTTCGGTAAAATCTAAGCATTTTTAGGTAGGAAATTTCGTGTAGCGCTGAGCACTGCTCACAAAGTAAAATACGATGGTTGTTTGAAAATTCAGAATTTTTTACTTTGTCCCCAAAGTCATTGCTACCCTCTCTTCCTCCCCCCCCCCCCCCCCCCCCACCATTGTACCACGAGTGAAATGCGCAAAATATTATCGGCTGGCGCTGCGTTACAACTGCCACTACTGTTAGCTTTCCCCACTCCGCTGCGTCAAATGTGCGGGCTCCTTTTAACTATGGGCGCAAGAAATTGGATTCGCCATGACCTTGCCTGCTTTTGCTCGCGATGGATTCCTCTGGTCGTTCTTACAGGCAGTAATGCTATGCTGGGAACGTGGGCGAACTGTAAACCGCTTTGAGTCCCATAATATTATCCTTTGCCGGCTGTCATCTCTGCGTTAGCCGCCGTGACAAGTGAGGGGAGGATAGCGCACAGGCACGTCGCCGGGTATGTGGTCGAGCACTGTGAGACACGGGCGCTCTCGGCGAGCCTGTGTGGTGCTCCAGGCGCTGGCTTGTGCTCCGTCTCGCCGGCCACCAGGGTAGCGGCTTTTGCTCCGCGGGACTCTGCGGTACAGGCATTCCCATCCCTGTCGACCGGAATAGTGACCAGTGGGCTGTTGAGCAGCCCACTGGCTCGCAGCAGCTGACAGTTGACCGAGCGCGGTCACAAAAGCTGGGGGCGGCGACGTAGCGCGGTTGGGGAGCTGGGGAGGGTGCGCTCTCCCAGTCTCCGTCTCCTGATCCTGGTCTGGGCTCCCTGTCGATCCTGATCTCCCCTCCGTACCACTGCCAGGCGGTCCACCTGAGCTGGTGACTGGGCGAGGGCGGTTCTGATCTCAGCGGTGGTGGTGTTTAGTGAAGCAAGGACGATGCTCGGCCGCCGGGAGCGTTGCCGGGGGAGGCTGGTCCTGCCCGTCCGGCAGCGGAGCCGGCGCCGAGACGCTCCGGACCGCGAGCCGTGCCGCCGACCGGGCCGAGCGGGGCGCGGCCGGGCGCCAGTGCCGCCGCGCCGGTGCCGTGCCCACCTGCAGCCATCACGGCGGCCGTGCAGCGGCGCCGGCGCAGTCTAGCATGACCCAGTGCGGCATTCCGATCAGTTCATCGGCGCGGACGTGCCGGCTGGCGGGCGGCATTCCAGCGTCTGCCGGCCGGCACTGACCGACCTCGGCCCAGCGTCTGCCGGCCGGCACTGACCGACCCCGACCCCGGCCGGCCTCGCCCGCCTCCCGGCTCAGCGTCTGCCGGCCGGTGCTGACCGACCCCGGCCGGCCGCGCCTGTCCGGCCCAGCGTCTGCCGGTCGGTGCTGGCCGACCCCGGCCCAGCGTCTGCCGGCCGGCACTGACCGACCCCGGCCGGCCGCGCCCGCCGCCCGGCTCAACGGCCGCCGGTCAGACACGCTGGTGCTGCGCTCCACAGATAGATGATGAGCCGGCGGTGCTGCGCTGATCTACCAGGTGGTGCTGAGCTGAAGGAGCACTAACCTCGGAGGGATGCTGCGCTGTGGAACGCTGGTGCGGATCTAGGAGGGAGGGCGGAGGGGGGGGGGGGGGACTGGCGGGCCAGGCTGTGACACGGCATTTCTGCATCCGGCGCTGCATGTTGACTTTCGCTGGCAGCTCTTGCAGAGATGCTGGAGGTACTTGGTGGGCTCGATTCGGGCAGAGCGTAATGGCTTGCGCCCGTTTTTCGACGCAAGAATTCGACGTTACCTTTGCATTTTCAAAGTCCCCTTTTCGTGGCTGATAGTGCATCTATATTCGTAACAGCCTGGTGTGATGGCCTCAATGTCTCGAAGCATATACTACACTTTGGTCAAACCTTTATTCACGATATCATTAATTCAGGAATTATACGGCGCGTTTATATATCAATCTGTGGTCTTTTGGTCCGTAATTTGATTCAGTTCACACACCGTGAGAATGTAGACCAGAACATTCTCCGGAAATTAGCATGCGGACGGTTCACCGTCATGCCCACGTGCTTATGTAATAAGCAGCCATCAGCTAACTCCTATCTCTTTTTGCCCTACGTTTTTCCGTCACAATCGTCTCGGGATTCAGTTTTAACCACTCAATACCCGTTTTTTGGATCTCGTTAAACTTAACGGTTAGGTATTCATAAGTATGAAAATTACATATCTAGTGGTGAAAAGGAGCTGAAAGTGTGGCAATCATTTCGTGCGTAGGCCGCCCAGCTTGATTCCTTGGTTATGCCGTCCTCTAAACTTTCAATCGTCTTTGTTTTATTTTCTGACATCCTTTTTTTCTTCCCATCTCGGGACCACAATGAAAAGAGCCGGAAATCCACCGCGCATTCGTGCGGTCATGTCTGCCGGCTGCTGCGTCTGCCGGGTCTGCCGTATCGCGCCGAACCTGACGACAGTAAACATTTACCATGTCGCCGGACGAACAAGCCGGCGCTGAAGTTGGTGGACATCCGGAAAGTTCCACCAATGTCTCGATCTGGTCGTAGGTCATGGGCCACAGGGTCGCCGTAGGTCACGATGGTGCCAAGGCCTCGCGACACGACCCGAAGCGAGACTTTCTAGAATAGCGAAAAAAGCGTTTAGGGTCAGAAGCATAGTTTCTCAAAATGAATTGGGGGCTAGGCGGTGAAAAAGTGAACAAACGTGCTCCCAATATAGCCGACAAACGAGCTTACCGACGGACTTGACTCATTTTCTTCTTAAAGTTAGGGGCGTCCTAGTCGGGGGGGGGGGGGGGGGACACAACTCATGACTCCCAATCTTCTACTGAACAGGAAACTAAACCCTGGTTTAGGTGTGAAAATTTGGGCGGAGGGTGTCGCGTCTAATTCATTTCATGCAACATCATATACCTACTTTTCATTCTATGACATATCCGGGGTGTAACTGGATCCCTAACGAACAGCAAAGGCACAGCCATGGGCACGGAGTCGACACCGACCACGCGACAAGCGCTGTCGTACCGCCGGCTGTCGTCTTCGCTTAGCCGTCGCCTGTCAGCGACCTGAAAATCGCTCCGGTCGAGGTCGAGGTCGAGGTAGAGATGGAGGTCGAGGTGGTGCGTAGGGTCGCCTGTGTCGGACCGGTCTGCAGGCCTGACACTGGGGCAGGTCCGCTCCGGGACGGATGTGTGGGGCGGCCGACCTCACGCTGGGCTGCTGGGGTCTGGCTAGACGACGGTGCTGCTTCGGCAGGGGCGCTGTTGCTGCCGGAGCTCACAGACCAGCTGTCGTCTGCGCACACACCACACGCGTCCAGCAGCTGCTGGGCGGCGCCCCCGGCTGCTGGCCGGCGCGCGGTGGCAGCTGGTCGTGTCACGGCACGAATGTCACCCGGTGTGAAGCAGGTGTGACCCTTGACACCGGTTCATCGATGCTGACGAGCACACGGGGTTGATCCCATCTGACCTCCAGCGGTGATCTATCTGTAATGACAAGTGAAATTACAGCTACGCCATTCGTTTGTAAATGCTGAATGAGGGTCATTCGTCCTCTAATACACGTTTCGTTGTCTCGGACAAACTGTGACTCGTCGAAATGTCGCCGGGATTGAGGTTGAGTCCGAGAGTCCGCGAGTCTGAGGCTGACTGAGGCTGCGAGACGAGGGCGAACGTTGTAAGAGGATGAGAAGCTCGTGAAACAGTGGCCGCCTGGAGTGCTGCTGTGAACTGGTCCTGCGCTGCATCGTGTTGCGGAGGGTAGGCGTAAGAACAAACGCACGGAAACTTTGTTGCACCGCGCAATGTGATCGAGACGTGAATGAAATATCCGCTGATTACGGACAGCTGGAAAATGCAACATTCGCAATTTCCGCTCAACTATCGTCTAATTACGATCTCCGTTCCTGCTATCAAATGTCACACCATCTTGTGTGCTGAAGCCGCGGCGTGACTGGACGCCTGGGGGGGGGAGGGGGGGACGTCGGCGAGAACTTCCCGGTAACCCAGAACTGTGGGAAGGCCGCTGGCGTCGCGTACTCACGCCGGCCGCGTGTTTTCTTTTCCGGCTTTTTAACACGTGCGTCCGTAAGAACTGCGCTCCGCCCGCGGAGAACGGCACGTCGCCGGCTCTGTGAGAAAGCCGACCAAGGCCCGTCGCAGGAACGTTAATTAGTGGATTGGGTGGTCGCGATCGCGATCTCTGCTACTCGATATCACGTAAATATCTTCTTTTTATCCAGTTTGACAGCATATTATTTGGCGGTTGATTTTTGGGCTGTCGTGCGATCTACCTGGTGACCGCCTCACTGGTGACACCGGGTCATCCCGCCGAAGGGGGGGGGGGGGCGAGAAAGGTGCACCCGGAGCATGACCAGTCTGGGACTGGCGAATGCTCCAGGCGACAGCTCTGGCATACGGGCTAGTCTGTGTTCCGCTCACTGCACCGTCACCGTTCTTTGGACGTCAGGTTCTGCACACTGTTGCCCACCTCGCTGTGGGGTCTATTTGCCTATATTTTGCGACAGGCATGTCTAGGTGGGCGTTGAAGGATGTAACCCACCCAGAAGCTCGGGCTTAAACATAAACAACCTTGATTTCTTTCAATTATTTAGCATTAAACGGTATTTAACAAAGGTTTGGACGAACTTCCGATTACGGAGATGTGGTCACAGTCCCGCCGTGTCGTATCTGGAGGTGGACGGGGCAAGCTGAGGTTTTGTTTGACGTCGTTTCTGATCATGCAACGCCAGTGTTCCAGATATTAACACTCGCCAGGATATTGGGAGTGGGGGGGGGGGGGGGGGGGATGCATTCCTAAGGTTTTTGAGGATGCCTCTCCGTCACGCTACGCAATTGCGCCCACATTTTCAGCAGCCCATGATACATGCATCGGGCGTGTTTTTTTTACACCAAAAACGTCTTCCTAGTTTGTCTAGTTCCGGAGCAGCATCAGTTGAAGAACACTGCGCGGCGATCTACGACCTGCGCGGGCGGGCGGGCGGTTACCGACGGTGCCGCATAGCACGCGGCGGGGCGACATTGCCCCTGAACGGAGTCATGTATCAGAAATGTGCGGCCAAAACACGGAGGAATATACACCGCTGTACTCGGTTGAGCAAGGAACGCGCCTGTCCAGATGTGCTGTCGCCGCAAGACATGGTCTCCTAGGTAGTGATGTCAAGCTGAAAAGGCCATTTTTGGAAAATTCGACCTCTGGCCCGCCATGATCAGGCCAATTATTGACATTATGACTTAAAAACTAGCACCAGTCACGACATCTTGCTAATACCGACCCACCGGTGTTCCTGCTGAGCTTGACCTTCACTAGTTTGAGAACGCCAGGGGGTCGCAGCCCCCCCCCCCCCTTATCAGTCCGCGTTACGAAGAACGGCGGATCAGGGCGAGTGCCACTTTATCCCGGGATGGGAGTAACGCCTTCCTCCTCTGCTTTCCCTTGCTGCCGCAGTCCCTGCTTGGTGGATGCATCTGACCTGTGTTTGGTTCTGTGGTTGGATGCGTGGGCGTTTGAGTACCGGACTAAAAGGGGAGAAGTCGGCTTACTCCCGGTTTTCTATGCACTCGGCCGGCAGGGACGGCTTGGCCAGAGCAAGGCATTTGCGCATATATCAGCTAGCACGCTATTCCAGTACCTCCTGCGCTGATACGTAACGGTCGACTGGCTTGAAACCGATGATATCGCCGTCCACTGTTGATGTCATCAACACATACAGGCTCATATAACCTTCAGCCAGCTATTTTAAAGCTCAACGTTTGCTGCACCTCTCACTACCACACCACCCATGGCCGTGTGTTCAGAAATAGTCTGTGGAAACGGGCCGACTGCGGCGACATTCTATTTCCGTTTATACAGCCTGGCCCGAAAATAATCGCCGGCGTCAGCAGGTCGCGGCCGGGGCGTCGGCGCAGCCTTTGTGGCGCCCTCCCGGCCCGGCCCGAGGGGTGCGATGATGAACCCCAGGGTCCTTGAACCGCTCTTTTTCCCGGCTGGCCCTGGACAAAGGCGGCGGCCGGCCGGGTGGCCGGCGCGGGCCGACTGGCCGCGCCCTGCTCGGGCGCCCTCTCGCCTGCCGGAGAGCCCAGACGGCCGGCCGGCGGCGCAGCTGGTCAGCGCCCTCCCCCCCCCCTCCCCCTCCATCTTCCCGCCGGATGTGTCGGCCCCGCGCCCGCGGTGGTCACGTGGTGCCAGCTCAGGGGGCTCCCCGGCGCCGGCCGCGCGCCACGTGACCGCCGCCGCTCTCACGCATGGTCACCGGTGTCGTGCGTGCGGCGGCGCGCGTCCAGAGTCCACCGGGAGTCCGTACGGCCGGAGTCGGCCGGCCCGCCTGACGCGGCCGCCGTCCGTTCCAGGAGTCAGCATGTCCTAGCGCCGGCGGACGGCTCCAGCAGCGATGGCCGGCCGAGAGCGGAGCACCGACCCGGCGGCCGGCTTCGTCTGTCCCGGCACAGAGTTCCTGCGCCAGGCCACCAACTACGAGGAGATCGGCATGATCGGAAACGGTGGGTCGCTGTTGACGCGTCTGTTTGTTGTTCCACGAGTCGGCGGCCGCAAGTGTTTCTCATCGGCGGCGGCACGACCGAGTGCCAGCGCCAGCGCTTGGGAGTATACAGTAGAGCAGCCAGCCACGTGACGTAGAGAGCGAACGCATGACGAAAATGGTGGGGCGTTGCTGTCACGGAGTACTGCGGTGAGAAACGCCCGCGATGCATGCACTGTTGTCGGCGGCAATGCGGGATGGAGTGAACGGCGCAGCCGCCTGCCACGCTCGGGCGGAGTCGAGGTAGCCGACAGCCGCGTGGGGGGCCGCAGCTGTCTTGCGGCGGCTCCGCTGATGAACAGATGATGTCAAATGATGATCGGTGAATGACGTCACAGGCGGCATTCCGCGGTGCAATAGCGCCCCGGCCGCCGGAAGACCGGTTGTGGCTGGCGCTCCACGCCGGCGGCTCTGCTCGCATGCGCACCTCTTCTCTGTAACTTTGACCGAGCGCTTTTCTAGGAGGGCTTTCGAATACAGGTTCTTGGTGTGTATAACTCGCTGCGAGACGCCGGCTCCTACCATCCCAGATCTGTAATTCTATTTTGGCAGAATCTTGTCCTCAACCTTGTAGCAAACAGCGACGGCATCTGTATCGTGCCGAGCAACTCAGCAAGTGCCCCTTGCCAGCCTGCCCCCCCCCCCCCCGCCTCCTGAGGCAGCCGCCAGCTTGGCGAGCTCTCCACCGAACACTCTGGACACGACTCACCCCACCACGCGTGATGATCAGCTGTCTCTTGTGCGACAGTCGCGCCAGGAGTCGGCGTCTTCGTACGGGGGCGTGAGTCGCGGGCTATCTCGTGTGTATCTCTCGCTCCGCATGCGTGTGTGTCAGTCCATGCGTCTCCCGCCGGCGGCCATCCTCGGCCGTCGCCGGCCCGGCGCCGCCTCTGTCCATACTCGGCGCGGCCGGCGTCGCGCGCTCTCTCTCGCTCGCTCTCCGGGCCGGAGCGGCGCGGCTCTCGCTCGTCCTTCGACCGCCGGCCGGCGGCCCGCCCTCCCGCAGCGGCTGACCCCAGTCAAAGCACCGTTGTCCGCCCGGCTGTCCCGTCCGGCTTCCAAATACCAGAGGTTCGACATAATTACGGCCGTGTGCGTGGGCCCGAGGCGCTGGTGCGGGCCGACTGGCGAGCTCGTCTGGCCGCCGCCGAGCCGGGGGTGGCGTGGGCCTGCGAGCCTACCCCGCTCCCTCTCCCATCTGTCCCTGCTTCTTCGTTTCATACTGTCCTCTTCCTACTGCATTCATGTATTTGTCACCGCTAACTCTCTTACTGCCCTAGCTCTCCCTGTCCTTTCCCTTTCTCAGTATCCTACCGTCCCTCCCTCTCGCTCGCTCCGTTGCGTTTGCACGTCCTCCATCTGCCTCCTCTTGTCATTTTCTTCTCGTCATGTATCCCTCTCCCTGATCGTCGCCCTCTATCCCTGTCTTCTCGCCCTCTCGTCAGCTGTCTAACCTCTGTCTACCCCTATTTGACCAACGCGCGCACTCCCCGCCAGCTCTCCTCCCGCATCGCTCTCGCCGTCCTCCTGCCCTTTTCTTTGTACGGCGCCTGCGCCGTTATCGCCGCTGTCTCCTCCTGTTTATGTCCAGCGGGGCTGCCCTCTCCCCTCGGGAGGGTGCCCCGTCCTCCCGGCCTCTGCCGGCCCGGTCCTCCCAGACCGGCCCGGCCCGGCCCCGCTGCGGTCGGCCGTGAGAAAATGCAGCGGCGGCTGGCCGCCGGCGGCGTCTTGTCAGCACGCGGCGGCGGCGGCGGCGGCCCGGCCGACGCCCGGCTGCAGACGGGGCCGGCTGTGGGAGCGCGCCCCCGATGAATGGCGGGCCGGGGCGGGCTGCTGCAGGGCGGCCGGTCACCGGCCTGGCCCGGCCGCCGGTCGTTGACAACGGCCGCCGCACGTGTGCCGCGCCCAGCCGGCCTGCCCACCGACGTATGCCAGGTCATGTCTGGCGCGGCCGCCGCGGCCGGCCCTTTTTGCGTCACGCGGAGCAGCCGCCGGCAGGTGATCAGCCGGCGGCCGGTGGACGTCTGCTGCTGGCCAGCGGACGTCTCCGCTGGGTGGACACGGACTGACCGAGGGATGACCACCGGTCAGTGCCGGTGGCCGGTGGACGTCTGCTGCTGGCCAACGGACGTCTCCGCTGGGTGGACACGGACTGGCCGGGGTGTGACCACCGGTCAGTGCCGGTGGACGCCACTGATGGGTGGACGGCCGCCGGCCGTTGGACAGCAGGCGCCCCAGACAAACGTTCAAACAGGCCATGGCAGGCCAAGGCCGCCCGCGAGAGCGGGGTGGCCAGCCAGTCATTCAGACGGCCTTTGCAGGCCCGGCCAGATCGTTGGTGAAGGTGTTAACCGCCGCCGTGCTTGGTGGTTGCAAGATTCTGCCCGTATCCTTCGTTTTATCGCCCGTTCATTTAGTGATTCACACCTTTGTTGACAATATTACGCTCATTGAAGGTTTTACTTTACGGTTACTTGTCGGTGTGGCTGCATCAATTGTCGGTATATCTTTTATAAAACGGGCGATCCCTTGCAATAAAAGTAGTTGTTTTTTAATGTTTCTCTCGTGGTAAGCTGCCTTCTGCCAACCAGAGGTGACTCCAGTGGATATAAGTGGCCACTTACCGTCGGATAAGGCCTAGTCTCAGTGCGTTGCCACATTGCACAAGCTTTCCCCTTCCGCTTTTGCACAGTGGCCCTGGCCCCTGCACAGCATGCCACGCATTGCGGTCCGGGCGTGCCGCGGCCGTAGAGCGCCGCCGGCCGTGGTCACTCCCGCTGTTCAGTTGTTCCTCCGCGCCGCGCCGGCCGTCCGGCCGCGGCGCCGGCTGATGCTATTCAGGAATGTCCGTCCCCATTCCGGGCGGGCGGCCGGGACAAGCAGGCGGCGGAGTGCGCTCCCGGCCGTCGCTCGGCCCGGCCGGGAGCTGCCTGTGTGAGGGCGCCCGACGCACCATCTGCGCCGCCTCACACGCCGGTGCCGGCCGCTGACGAGCGGCGGCGCCCGGAGCCGGTGGGTCTGGTGGCTCCGGTCCCGGGGGACGTCCGAGGGGCGGGCGCCGGCCCGGCGAGGCCCGGCCGGAGCGGAGCGGCGAGGTGGCTCCTCGCCGTGACGCCGCCGGGGACGGAGAGCCGCGGCCAGTCCGCCGCGTCGATGCCCTGCCGCGGGAGGCGGCGGAGAGTCGGTGCCGGGCGCCGGGCTGGCCGTCCGGCGGGTGTCGCCACGCCGGCCGAGCTTGCCTACTCGCGTCTGACGCGCCCGGCCCTAACCCGTCCCCTGTCCGGACACCGTGGCGACACTGGCCGGCGGCCGGCCGCCCTGCGCCGGGCCCGACGCGGCCGGCCGCAGGACTGGGCCGTCGGGTCAGCCGGCGGCCGGCGGTCGGGGCAGCGCCGCTCAGCTCAGCTTCTGGGCCGTAATTGACGACTCGGCGTGTCAGGAATGTTAATACGGCCATAAAGGAGGCGGTCCGGGCCGGCCAGGAGCGGACCGGGGCCTCCGTTGGCCCGCTCGCCGTCCTGACCAGCCGGGCCGACCCCCGGCCGGCCGTCCCCAGTGGAAGAGCCGCCGGTCGCCGCCTGAGCGGACTTGGAGCTGGACACGTCCTGACGCTCAGACCGCATTGTTGACGCCTTTGGTTTTGTCCGGCGAATAATGTAAACTGTTAGTCCTGCTTTCGCTTGAATCTGAAAGCACTGAGGCCGCGTCCGTGCAGTCGATGCGCCTTAAAGCAACCTCAGCAGTTGTGTGCGTCATAAACAACCCCAGCGACGGAAGCATGCATGCAGTAAAGGGCAGCGTTCCCTCCGCTTGTTTCGAATCTCACAAGATGTGTGCCTACAGTGCTCCTGCGTTCGTCCCTTGCGTCACCTTCAGCATTGGTCCCTCGCGTTACCGTTAACATTTGTCCCGTACTCGTCCCTTGCGTTATCTTCAGCATTCGTCCCTCACGTTACCACTGAAATCGACCCCGTTACACTTGGCCGATTTGGTAACAGGCGTGGCTGACCCTTAAGTGATTTTTATCTCATCAGTGACGGCGAGTTGTAGCTCGAAGGCGGACGGAATATGTGCTCCCGGTTATCTATTCACATCTTTCCTGATGTCCAAATATTATACCAGAGTTTCCAAATTAGGTCATAATTGGAGTGGAATGAGCTCCAATTATACACCACTTGTCAAGGTCTACTGCTTTACGCCCCCATTAATATTTAAATCAGAGTTGAGGGCAGCGGTTTCCCTGCTTTTACAACACTGATTGTGATCTCTGGACAGTGTTGTCTCTTGGTTTGATTTAATACCTCCGATTTGTTTGCCACCCACCGCGTATGTATCGTCTGTGTTTATCCAATTCTTGTGGGAACATAATTTTAAGTGGCATGACGTTGCTCCATCTTCTGGAACGTCGTCCAGACACACAACACGATATGATTGGGTTAATTACTGATCGTGAGGGCAGGTGTCGATCGTGCCGGCGCGCACTCAGCTGACGCGTGACCTCCAATTACGCTCCCCGACCGCCGCTCCAGTTGGAGAATGCGTTACAGACCGGCCGATGGGGCAACCGCGGCGTCGTCGTACTTTGTGGCCCAGCGCGTACAATCTCTGTGACCCAGCGCCTACGTCTTTGTGCCGGAGCGCGAACAATCTGTGACCCAGCGCTTACGTCTTTGTGCCGGAGCGCGAACAATCTCTGGGACCCAGCGCCTACAACATCTGTGACCCTGGGCGTAAATGACCAATGCAGCTGACGCGTCCTTAGAACTCCATAACTAACTATATCTGTGGCCCAGCGCGTTCAATATCTGTGATCCAGCGCATACGATTTCTGTGACCCAGCGCAAACAATCCGCGACCAGCGCGTACAATTTCTGTGACCTAGCGCGAATAATCTCTGTGACCTAGCGCATACAATCTCTGACCCAGCGCTTGCAATTTCTGTGACCCAGCGCGTACGATTTCGTTTGACCCCGCGAGCGATAGATTATTCTCGGCGTGTGTGTCGCAGCGTTAAGTCATCCCGACCCTCCAGCTTGGCTGCTGGCTGACAGCAGCGTTTCGGGTACGTTTGCACTCCCGCGGCCGCCGTCTCACTCCGGCGCGCTCCGCTCCGACAGGCGCGTACGGCACGGTGTTCAAGGCGCGCGACCTGCGCAACGAAGGCCAGATGGTGGCGCTGAAGAAGATCCGGGTGCGTCTGTCGGACGAGGGCGTGCCCATGTCGACCCTGCGCGAGATCGCCACCCTGCGCCAGCTGGAGAAGTCGGAGCACCCCAACATCGTCAGGTCAGTGGCCAGAACCCGGTCAGACGTGGGCCGGTCGGTGGGAGCGAGCGCCAAGCACCCCAACGTCAGGTCAGTGGGCAGAACTCGGTCAGACGTGCCACGTTTCCATTCCCATGCATTGCTTTCGGTGCCATTCCTGGCAGCATCAATGCGTGCTACAGCATAGTGCATACGTTCAGATGGATCTCCTCGTGGAACCGCCGGTGGCCCGGGCCTCGCCGTGTCTCGACTCCCTTCTTCTCCCCGTGTAGGCTGTCGGGCCGGTCGGTGCGTGTCTCGACTCGCCTCCCCTCCCCGCGTGGACTCTGGGGTCGGTCGGCGAGCGTCCCTTCTCACTTCCTCCCCGTGCAGACTCTGGGGCCGGTCGGGGCTCTTGAGCGGGTCGGCGAGCTCTGTAGCCCGTCTGCTTGGGCAGTGAGCCTTTTGCCCGTCCTCCCTAGTTAATTCCACTTTGTTCTGCACTTAATTGGCTTTCATTTATCTCGGTAAGGACGCGCAATGGACGGGCGCCGAGGTTGTTTGTGTACCAGAACGTTGTGTGCCGCCTCGGGGCTGGTTTATGAAACGGCTTTTCTGAACGGAGGGTGGGTACACGCACCGTTTGGGCCGTCGTAAACAGATGTGGGAAAAGCTCCGCGCGGAAACGGCCGCTTGCACTTTGCCCCGGCGCGATATGGTAAACAGCCGACTCGCTATGTCCGGAGGACAAACAGCGTGTCCCGAGATGGCGAGGGAGAAAGACAGTCGCTCACTCCGAGCTGTTGTGGGGCCGGGCAGCGGCGCTGAATAAACAGGAGTTGACTGCCAGTGGCCTCCGATGGGTGGGCACCGGTCGAGCTGGTCGGCGCCGCCGTACCGGCTCGGTATTACCAGTGGCCTCCGATGGGTGGGCACCGGTCGAGCTGGTCGGCGCCGCCGTACCGGCTCGGTATTACCAGTGGCCTCCGATGGGTGGGCACCGGTCGAGCTGGTCGGCGCCGCCGTACCGGCTCGGTATTACCAGTGGCCTCCGATGGGTGGGCACCGGTCGAGCTGGTTGGGGCCGCCGTACCGGCCCGGTATTCATGTCCGACGGCCCGATGACGGCGCGGGACGTGCTGACCCAGGCTGGCGTGAATGTCAGGGTGTTTGGCACCGGCTGCGTGGGCGCAACCGGCGGCTGACCCGCCGCACGTGCTGTGGTCAACTGCTGAGGTCCGGCTGTGGGGCCGACAGCTGTGTTTGGTGCAAGTTTGGCTGTCCGGTCAGCTGTCCGGCCTCCCGTCCGGCCAGCTGTCCGGGCGGATGGTCAGGTGGGGTTCGCCGTGAGCTGCGGCCGTCCCTCTGTCCGGCCGCGGTAGCCGTGCCTCAGCTACTGTGCCCAGCTAGCTGGCCGTGGCCGGCTCACCAGAAGCGGTCGCGCCGCCGGCCGGGACGGAGCACGTGACGCCGCCGGCACCGCTATCTCCGCCACGCCGCCGACGTCGGGCGCGCCTCACCCGGCTCCCACGCGCCGGCGCCGCCCACCCACCGCTCGAAAATAAATACGGCTCCGATACGGCCCACTACGGGGGCGTTCCGGCGATCTGCGACCCGGCATCGCCGATACCGATCCGCTCGGCGGCGACGCTGGCGCCGGCGCCGCGGCATCCGCGTCGCTGATGTCTGCCCGCTCCGAGTCGGACCAGCGACTGGGGCGCGGCGCTGCGGCGAGCCGCCGGCGCCCGACCGGCGGCGCGGCCGGCACGTGCAGAGCGTGCAGAGGTCAGGCGCGCCGCGGCTGGGTCGGGGCCAGCGCCGGGCGCCGCTCCGTCTTTGGCGCCGGGCCTCTCCCCCGGGACGGCGACCCCGCCGTGACCCCGCCGTGACCGCGCCGCTGCCGACCCAGCGCCAAATACGGGCCGCGACGTGTCGACGGACTGGAAGGCGGCGCGGACCGTCGGCGACTCGTGCTGTCGGCCGAGAGCAGCGCCGGGTGTTACGGTGCTTGTCCATACACGCCGACCCCCTGCCGGATGTCTGTGGCCTCAACATGGACGGAGGAGGTCGTCGGCTGGCGAAGAACCCCCTCCGGTCTCCGTCTCAACTGGGCGAGAGCGAACGTACATTTTGTGGGATTGTCAGCACGCTGCACACCAATGTAAAAAGTGTCGGTATGTCGCCAGCCATGCCGCCGGCGACGCTGCCCTTGTAGCAGGATGTGGTGCCGTTGCGCGGCGGTCTGCACCGATCAGCTGATGCCGCGAAGGTCACCCTCCCCCTCGCGCGCCCTACCCCGCCCCGCCGCCGATGACCGGTTGCGGTGTCGACGACCGTGGCTTGGGGTCGGTGCCTCCGGGTCCTCCGCTAATCACCCAGGAGCGAAGCGAGGGAACGGTCGAGAGACGCCCAGTGCTGACACATCGGGTCGTCTGCAGGGGTCTGCAGGGGTCTGGAGGAGTTGTCTGCAGTGGTCTGCAGGGATCTGCACGGGTCGTCTGCAGGGGTCTGGAGGGGTCAGCAGGAGTCTGCAGAGGTCTGCAGGGGTCTACAGGGATCTGTAGGGGTTGTCTGTAGTGCTGGACATAACACACTCGGGTGGAATGTGGAAAAACTCAGGGGCAGTGCACAATGAATAAGCGCAGCCAAGGGACTGGCTGGGACCCCCCCCATCTTAGGCCCGGAAGTTTTGCTCTTAGCACCATAGTTGGTTCTAGACAGAAAGTTATAAGCCGGCATGGAGTTCTCACTAAGATCCGCCCCGTCCCTTCCCCCCCCCCCCCGTAGAGAATCCTGGCGGTGCCCCTGGCACGATGCACAAGTGCAGTATGCAGCGCTGCTAGCTTTATGGGAAAAACTAGGACGCTCTCTCATCCGTGTGGCGGTTGTCATGGCTGTCCTAATCGGGGTTCAGCACAAGCTCTGTTCACACACAGTGCGGGGGTCGCACATGGCTGTCTCGAGCCAGTGGCGGTCGCGGTCCACGGGGCAGCCCGCTGCCCCCTGCCGCACGCCGACACGTGCGGCTCGCTCCGCCGCATTGCAATGTCAGGCCCCGGAGCCGGCTATTTGTAAAAGATACCGTCGTTTCGCTGTTGGCTGTTGCTGAGCGTGAAGATTGTTCGGTGTGCTTTTGACTATCAGTGTCACCGTGAGACGTTGACAAAGGCGCTTCCCGCTTTGGAAGTGGATGCTTACGTCTGCTGAATGGGCGCCTGTTTTCATAAACACCGGGTTTTGGACTCCGATCGTCACGTGTCATGTCCGGCCACTGATTGTTATGGACTGGTGCGAATCAAACTCGGTTTTTCCTTTTTATTACAGCTTTCCTTAGCTCTAAAAGTAGCAGTGAGCTGGAGTTGATCGCTGGTGTCGGAGTTCGTGTTCTTTATTGTTTGGTGATAATGATCCAATTTAGTCATCACAGTGATCCAATTTGCGCAGGAGGCTTGCGCCAGACTGTATTATTCTTCTGCTAAGGCGTTATGTTCCGTCGACAGATTTGGCACTCTGTTCTCTAGCATACTCCTTGTATCTTGCTCGCCACACGATGCAAAAAAGTCGCGTCAGATTTTCACAACCTACCCGGGTGCTTGCGAAAAAGTTGGACTATCGTTGAACACTGATCGCCGAGCTGCTTGAGGGCGTCCATGGAAAACACTCCACCACAGGCCCCGTGTCGGTCTGCCGGCTCAGTCTGCGTACCGCTCCGTCCAGTGTTCGACATTGACTGGAGGTCATTACGCGTGGGCGGTGCTCCTCACGCCGCGGCTGCCGGGCGATGAAACGACGCCGGCGCCGCCGTCACGCGGCCGTTTCCGCCCGGCGACGCGTCCGATAAAGTGACGCCGATTCGGTGCGGTGCGCAGAACTGCGCGGCCGCTGTCGAGATACGGCCGCGCTGGAGCACGTGGCGCGCGCCCGTGCGTCGCGCTGGGGTGCTCGTGTCGGGTCCGCGGCAGCAGTGGCGACGGTGGCGGCAGCGGCGGCGGCGGTGGTGGCGGCGGCGGTGGCGGCGGTGGCAGCGGCGCCTCAATGGGCGGGCTCGGTCGCGGGCGCAGGGACCCATGCAGCTGGGGTCACCGTATCTGCTAAGGTCCCCCCACCCCATCGAACCACCTCTCTGCCTTCGTGGTCACCTCCAAACTAGGAAAACAACACGGAAAACACGCAGACGTTTTATATTCGATTCTAACTTAGGGGTACGTGTAGCCAAATGAAGCCCTTGCAGCATTCGAGCTTATAAAAAAAAACTTCACTAGGGTGCATGGTACAATTACGCTTACATTTCGCTAGCAGTCCGTGACATGTTAACACCATCCTTGTAGATGGGCCTGCATTAGGTCGTGGAACAACAGATCTAGGCGTTGTTTTTCGCTAGGTTTTGCGTGAAGCTTCAGGTCCAGCGCTGACCCCGGGCCCGAAACCAACCCATCAGAACGCACTGCCTCTATACCGCCGAGTCCGCCTGGTGCTTCGGACCGACAGAGGCGCAGTTGAGCAGCTGAGCTGTCGGCTCATCAGCTGCTGCGGGCCGCAGCTGCTCGGGCCTGCTCGGCCGGCTGCCGCCGGGCCGCCCTCGGCCTCGCCGGCTGCCGCCGGGCCACGCTCGGCCGCCCGCAGGGTCGCCTGATCGCCGGCCGACTGCATCGGACGCTGGCGCCGCCATTTAAATGCGGGAGGGCCAGGTGCGGCGCGCTCACCACCTGCCGTTGCGGGCGTCCCGCCGCCGGCCGCCGACGCTGGCGGTTCAACACGCGCAGGGAGGGACGCTGGAACGGTGGAGGGAGGAGGCGGATCTCGCCCCCTCCACCATCTCGAGAACCGTAAGAGGTAGGGTAACGGAGCTCAAAGGGTCGGTGGGTACTACAGGGAACTCAGTTAGGTGAAAAAGCCGCGACACTAAGCCAAGATCTTCAGGGTCAAATTAAGTCAAACATGTAAAGTTTTGAATATTTTGCACGGGTTGGCTTGCAAACTTTGTGCGGTGCCGTAATTTTGTTTAAATGCATTGACATGGGACAAAGCTATGTTGTTGACTTGCATTTGCTATTTGCTATTTGCTATGCATTTGACCTTCGGTCACTTATGTACCCGCGAGTCACGACGTATGTTTCCGCGGGCAGAACCACAAGAGTGCTCACAAAGTTTGCAAAAAGGTGCTTACCATTGAGAACCGTTTTGTGCATGTTCCAAATTTGTGATCATGTGGCTTTACCTGCTATTCGTAACACCGGATTTTAGTATTCAGCTATTTTTTAGACGACGTTTTCGGCTTTAATATACTTCCCAATTCATATAAAGCGAAAACAGACTGCTTGAGAAACATCAGCAATGGATGTATTGACTAGGAATGATTTATCATCACACGCTGAGGGGCTTCACACGCTGAGGGGCAAATGCACTGTGGTTCAGCACACAGTATGCGCGGTAACAGGGCAATAGCTGATGACGCTAGCTAGCAAGCTGGCACTTTCTCACGGCATACAATGGTCACCTCACCACTGTTTGCACCTGCAGACTGCATGACTGCAGACCGCCATGATGTTGAACTAGATGGACCCATTGGCCTCTTATTAACTCGACCTGAATTGATCTCGGCGACCCAACGTGACGACGTATAGCAGTGTGCTTCAAAAGGGGCATATCGCTGCAGATACACCGGGATCGCATTATTTCCTATTTTTCGCTCTGGAACGCACGCTGGCTACGTTGTTGACTCTGTCACCTTGTAGCCTCACAACTTTCCGGCCGATTTTCTTCTTGTTTCTTTTTCTTCTCCGATTTTTTCGACGCGCTAGGGTTTCATGTGTAGGTAGACAAATATATATATATATATATATATATATATATATATATACACAAATATGCCTATTGACCACGGAGATATGTACGAAAAACAGGAAGGGGTGGATTTCGTCCCGTCTCGCGCCCGGCTCCGTGACTGATTGAGTGAGATAGCGAATCCCCTCCGCACCCCCACGCCCGTCCCTCTGCTGCGCGTGTTGAGAGCGAGGCGCCCCAGCGCCGGCCGCCGGCGTGGGACGGTGGCCCGTCAGCTGGCGGCGTGGCCCGCCTGACGCGTCCCGTCACCTGCGCCCGCACCCCGCCGCCGCCGCCGCCGCCGCCGCCGACCACCGACCGCCCGCGCCCGCGCCCCGCCGCCGCCGCCGCCGCCGACCACCGACCGCCCGCGCCCCGCCGCCGCCGCTGCCGACCGCCGACGCGGCGGCCGCCACCTGTTGCCCCCGGGGTTCGGCCGGGCGGCGGCCAGCGCCAGCGGCGCTGGTGCTCTGCGTGACGGGGCGCGGCGTCCTGCAGGCGTGGAAGACGTGGAGGCAGGAGCCCTACTCCCAGTCCTAGTGCGAGTCCTGGTGGCTGGATTTAAAATCCGATTACGTTAGGTCCAATACGTTGAACTTGGACATTACGCGTATTTCGTTTTATTTCCGTTAATTGCTTTCTTTATTTGTTGTCCTTGACGTCACTGGTGACGACCAGCTTAGTTCAGCGAAGAAGCGATCTTCGGGGTCCCGTCGTTCCAAGCGTCTCACCCGTCGGAGCCGCTCTCGGTCAGCGCTGCGACGGCGCCGCCGGCCGGCCGCGGGCTACAGAAACCCGTCCCCGCGCGGTCACCGCGGCGCGGGTGGTCGACCGCGGCGCGGCTAGACGCAGCGCCGGTGTCGGCGGCGGCCCCGACCGGCGGTGTGCACGCCGGCCGGAAGCTGACCCGTCGCTGACAGGCACGCTCGAGCCCGTCGGGCCGCCGCGCCGGTCTCGGCGCGTGTGTGGCGAGGCACGACCGAGCGGCCGGCCCGGCGACCGTCGCGCCCGGCTCCGTGAGTCATCGCTCCAGCTATGCAGGCCGGGAATTCATGCGGAAGCCGCCATTTGCGGGTAATTGCCTAAATAGCGCGCCTGGAGCGGCCGAGTTTCATTATGAGAAAGAGGGATTGTGGCCAGGGTCACGCATTCACACGCCCTCTGACTGGAAGATGACTCGAAAGCTTCGTCTGCTGTGAAATTACAGCTAAAGGAAGCATTGTGCTCGTTATGATTCGACCGCCCAGTGAGCCTGATAGCAATGTGACGATCGCCGGCGGTCCGTGGCCGCCATAGGATCGCGGTGACCCCGTGGTCACCGACATCCTGCGTGGGAAAGTGGCCGCGCACGTTCGACACGGGCGCCGACTTCTGGCGGATCCGCCGGCGGCGGAGCGCCGCCGCTCCCCAGCGCGCGGCTCCGGCCCGCGCCCGGCGGTCGGCGCAGCCTCCTCCCGGCCGGCGGCTCCCACGCGCCGCCAGGTGTCGCGCCGACCAGTCGCGCTGAGCTGGAATGCGCCGGGAAATGCCGACGCCTCGCAGTGGGAACAGCGCCGCTGGAATGTCGGCGGCCGGCACTATTTTACGACGTGATTAGAAACCAATTATCGGTTAGCGACCGGGCGCCGGCGGCGGCGCGGTCGGGAGGAGCGACTGGCGGACACACCGGGCCGCGGCCGCGAGGACGGCTGCCGCCGGGCCGGGGCCGGCCGGACGCGCAGCCACCCAGACGGCCTGGTCGCCGCCGGCCGGCGCCCGTCACCTGGCCGACTTGGATTCGCCGTGAAATGTGGGATGAAAGTGATCTCGGTGCGATCTGAAGGGGTCACAGGCGTCCCGTCTGATCTCAACGGGTCACAGGCGTCCCGTCTGGCTTTTTTGGTGCGGCGTTTTTGTCGTCGACGGGCGGCACAGGGCTGGGACGTGCCAGTTTGGGGCCGGCGCCGCCGCCGCTGCCGAGCGCGTGTAACGAACGTGGCGCCGGTCGAGTCACGGAGCGCTGCGGCGGACCGCCTCACGTGGCACGGTCACGCCCCCCCCCCCCCGCCCCCGTCCCAGGCCAGGCTCGGCTCCGATCCACGTGTTGGCGTGTTGAACGCGGCGGCCTGCGAACTGGACCACGTGGGGTGCGTGAGTGCCGCTGATTGGCCGATTAGAATCAATTGTTATCAGAGGCAATCAATGCACGATCTACAATAGCGTTAGATCACACACGTAGTAAAAAGCGCCCCACACTAATTCACATTTAGACCGTTTCGAGAGGGTGCTGATCGATTCTGCCGGCTCGTTTCTGTCCCGCGGGAGGCCCTACTTTCGTTCAGCTACAATAGGTCGCGTTTTTTTCCCTCGCGCCGTCACCGCGTAAAAAGCCAATAAAGGACCTGCCACCTAAATGAGGTCTCAACTCTTTCGCGGGGACCACATGGGCTGTGTGTAATGTAAAAAGCCGCCGCATATGCCCCAGAGTCTGAATGTAATTATACTTGGCCGCGATATCGGGCGCCCTGTGATCGGTTCTTTCTCCGCGCGAAGGCTGGGGTCGGCCAGCCGGCGAGTCGCCCTGTCACTTACCCTGTTTACATGGGCAGCTGTGATTCGAATTAAGCCGGGACCCGTCCTCGATCCGAACTATCCGGCCCATGTATACACTCACGCGCCGTTCCGCTGATTCGAATCGTGCGCCGGAGGAAATCCCTTCCCGTGAGAGGATCATCCGTTCAGGAAGGGATTTCGTCCGAATTATCGGCCGTCAGCTGTCTAAACAAAAAAAAGAAAAATGCCTGGCGCACGCAGTTCTGTTCATAGCCATTTCAGCTTTGTGCGGTGTTACCGCTTTTCCACGGGTTTTTAGCTATTGCTCGAGACGGTTCAAGTCCAAGATGGTAAGGGAAAAGAGAAGGAAGGTGAAGTTGACATCATGCTGCTAAAACTACTCTTATTATTGAGGGCCTTGAGTGGCTAGCAGCACAGAAATGCTCACGTAATTTAGCCTTGCTAGGCGCTTGATCTATGCAGACAGCAGGCGTCGACGATGTTTGGTGCTATCTTTCCGCCTAAAAGTTAGATTAGTTTACATCTGGGGCAGGCTCCATGCTTCCAAAAGCCAGATGGAGGTAATATGGTTATTTTATATAGCTTTGACTTGTTCTCATTTTAATTTTTGGATTGCTCAAAATTCTTGCAGAGAATGCATCCAAGTTTCGTTCATTAAGTTAATACCTTAAGTCCCCAGGAGTGTTTTTGCAGATGTTCCTTAAATTAGGATGCTGGTTGCTTGTCAGTTTAATTTGTGTGAGAAAGGTAGCTTAAAAATTGCTGCATGATATGACGGATGAACAAATATAGATCATTGCACTCAGCTCGGAATGTGAACTTTTTTAATGGTAGGACTGAAGTCGCCCAATGATGGGGTCAAAACAGCAAGAAAGCAAATGTGAACACTGGATGGAAATAGTTGTCATCATTACTCTGTAAATCCAAGTTTGTGTGTTCCATGTGCAGGAAAACAGTGCATAAACTAACACCTAACACGATGGCACATGCTGCATGGAGAACACGTCTGTGTTGCATATCATCACCTGTTTTTGTGCTGGTGATTAAATATGTCACCTTGGTGCTTTTTTGTGATGGGTGTCTGCAGGCCACGAGGTAGGTAATTCAACTGTTCAACAATTCTTGCAGGGAGTACCAATAGTTTCTTTCATTAGGTGAATACATAAATGCCCCAGGATTGATTTTGCAGACATTCCTCCTGTGACTTGAACATTTGGTTGACCACCTATTGGCAGGAGGGATGTGCTGGATATTGGTGACTGGCTTGTCAAGGAAATATGAAGTTACGTCACACTGGTAGACCAACTGGCAAGGAAGTGGGGGCTGGAATATTTGTTTTTGATGCAATTAGGCTGTTTGTTGCTTGTCAGTTTAATGTGTGTGAGATAGGTAGCTCAATAATTCCTGCATGATGCAAAGGATCAACAAATATAGGCAATAGATCATTGCAGTCAGTGCAGAATGTGAACTATTTTTAATGATGGGACCAAAATTGCCCAGTGATGGTTCCAAAATGCAAGAACGCAAATGTGAGCACTGGATGAAATTAGCTGTCATCAGTACTCTGTCAAATCCAGGTTTGTGCATTTCATGTGGAAGAAAACAGTGCATAAACTAAGTAAACCTAACCTAATGCCACATGATGTGCAGAGAACATCTGCAGTGCACATCATTACCTGTTTTTGTACTGGTGAGTAAATATGTTGCCTTGGTGCTTTTTTGTGACACATATCTTTGCAAACCATGAGGTGGATAATTGAGCTGTTGCTATAATTAATCATTTGTTATGAATTTTGAGCCCAGATTGCTTTTGTCATGACAGCTCTGGGGCTGGTTCACGTTATGATCTTTGGACTGTGCGAACACGGCTGTTTGTGCCACCTAGCCATCAGTCCACATCAGCCAATGCTGTTGACTGCAAGGATATCAAAGCAGTATTTCAACCCTAGTATGTCAAGAAAGCAAATAGCTGCATTCTGACTTGCCAGTCCATGCCAAGTCTAAATGGCAATGCTGCCCTCAGGTACTGATGATGCATTGGATGGGGAAAGACAACATAGTTACACAATTTTTGCCACTAACTATGTAGCATTCATGAGTCATTTCTGTAGCTTAGCTCACTGTTGCAGGCTGCTCATAAATGCATTGGTGCAGGATTAGGTAATGTGTTTCTTGGGCTGCGCAAAGTAGATGACATGATGCTGGGTGGCATACTGATGAGTGTGGTAAGTTTGTGAGTGTCATTGGCCAATACAAGAAAATACTGATTTCGTGCTAGCCAGTTTCCTGCTAGTAAAAATTTGCATATAACACTGCTTATGTGACAGATTTGGCAGTGCTGACTGCGCAACTCCTGTGTTTCAAGTGCTATGGCTTGTGCTGTAGCTACAAAGCCTGTGAGTCCCGCACAGATCATTTTTCCAATGAAGTCCATCTTCCTCCTCGCCCTCAAAGCTGTCTCGCGCCCACCATGGCTCGTGACATTCGCCATCCATACGCAGAGTACCGGCTTTTTTCTTCTTGTTTTGTTCAGTTCGCCTCAAAAGCGCAGTTTTCGCCCATAACCCGTTCCTTGGTTCGAACTAAGCGGGATCGAACTATCGACCGTTAATCCGACGTAAAGCCGGTTTCGCCCATGTAAACGCCCCTCGCCGAGAGGGTTAACGTCGCATGATCCGTTCCGATCTTAATTCGAATTATCCTCGGCTGCCCATGTAAACCGGGTAACTGACGACCGAAAAACTCGGGCAAAAACAGCGCTGGCCTTGCTCCCCGGGCCGTCGGCTCTAACCCTTCGCGCTGTCTCCCTCACGCTCGTCTCCCTGCTGTCCTCCGCTGGGCTCCTTTCTCCCGTCCCGCCGCCGCCGTGGCTAAATTCGGCTCCGCTCGACCCTGCACTGCGCCCGCCGCCGCCTCTTGTCAACAGTTCGCGTCCCCTCGCCGGCTGTCTGAACTTCCGAACTACTTGTCTGCCGCCTCGCCGGCCTGTCTGCCGCTGGCCACCTCGCCGACCTGTCTGCCACCATGCGCGGCGCCTGCCGGCCGGCGGAGTCTGGGCCCGCGTTCTCACGCTCTGGGCGGTCAGCCGCCGGCGTCCGCTCCGACGCTCCGACGCCGGAGTCGTTTTTACAGGCGGCCATGTGTCATTACGCGTCCCGTCGGTCGTAAACGTCTGAGCGCTGTTTTTAATTCGGTCGCGTTGCCGGCGATCGGGCGGCAGTCGCGAGGTCAGCGGGGAACTGGGGCAGACGGCGCCCCGACGAGGGCCCCGCGCCGCCCGGCCCGGCCCGGCGCCGCGCACAAAGCGGGGCCGGCTCGCCATTGTGCTGGGACGGCAAGGTGGCCGCCGCCGCCGCCGCCGCCGCCGTCGCCGTCCGGGGTGCGCCGGATCGCCGCCCTCCGAGGAGCGGTGCTGCTGACGCCGGGCGGCGAGGCGGCTCGCCGTGAGACCCGCCAGCGGCTGGTGCCGCGGTGCTGCAGGGCGCCCCCGCTCCGCCCCGCCCCGCCCCGCCCTGACTGTACCGTCGTCGCGCCGTCCGGGTGATCTCATTGCACGGCCGTCGGTCGCCGGGCGGCGCCGCCGACTCCGGCTCGTGAGTCACGTTTAAACGGCGCCCCGAGGCCCGCCGCCGCCCGCCGGAAACGCCGCCTGCTGACTGCCGTCTGGCCGGGCCGGCGCGTGACGTCAGAGCCGGGGGTGGCGGCGACAGCCGACCCCCGGCCCCGCGCACCAGATGCGGGGCCCCTGCGCTGCCAGCGGTCCGCCGGCCCGCTGCTGACTCAGGACCGGGGGCGCCAGGGCGGCGGAGTTGCTCGTCGAACGCCTGTTTGGTGCTGCACCAGGGACGGTGTGCCAGTGCTCCCGATGGAGGGCAGTGCTCTCCTGTCGCCTCCTTGTTGCCCTAGTGGTAGCCGGTTATTAGCAGACTACTGTCAGTCTCACTAGCGACAGCCCTTTCCATGGGATGTGGTCTGTGACCGGTCGTTACCGCCCCAGGGCACTGTCTGAAACTGAGTGCTGCACCGCGCCGCCCCTCGCCCTATTCTGATGCGTCTTGGCGCTCTGCGTCCGTCCACCGGCCGCGCGACACCTCCGCGGCGTCCGCTGACCAGCCGGTGGCGCCCCCTGGTGAAACGCTTACGCCACCGCCGGAGTCGCTGCCGCCCGCTCCGCCGGTGTCTCGACATTATTGCTCCGGCAAAAACTACTACCGACTGGAGTGCTACGACATCGGTTATATGCGACAAACTTCTACTGCAAAAACTTAAACAGAATTGACTAATACGCGACGTTGCTTCGACTTCAGGGACTTAAACACGACATGAGCGCCGCATGACAAAATTTAGACTTAAAAAACTTGTACACGTCATTTCATCCACTGCAAAAACCCATACACTCTTCACCTATACGTGGCATGTCTTCTGCTGCAAAAACTCTTACCCGACTTGAGTACTTAACCATAGAACTTATGCTGCAAAAACATGTACGGGTTATCACTTCTACAACATAGGGCTCACCACAATTCAGCTATAGCACCAATGTCGCGTAGAGGTCTTTGCAGTAGAAGTAATACCGTGTATAAGCAATGTCCATATGCGTTTTTGCAGAATGATTTATGACGGATATAAGTTTTTGAAGTAAGCTTTGTCCTTTAGCATTAATGTTATGTATAAGTCTTAACAGCAGAGACAGTGTCGAAATATCAACGCATCAATGTCTCCCTTCTATTGTTGGTTTTTTAGGGATAAGGCTTTTACTACTAGTGTTAAACTATGTGCATAATTCTCCTCTGAAATGCACTTGACATCTGAAGTTATGACGAGCATAAGTTGTTGAGATATACGTTTTGTCGCGCAGCACTAATGTGTATATGTATTGTCAGTGGAAGAAATGTAGCACCCCTGTCAGTAGGGGTTGCTGTAGCACTCCTCTCAGTAGGAGTCCCTATAGCACTCCTCTCAGTAGGAGTTGTAGCACTCCTCTCAGTAGGAGTTGCTGTAGCACTCCTCACTGTAGCAACAGTAGCACTGTTGTCGTGGAGCCCGCTCCGCCATGGCTCGGGCGGGCCGGGCCGGGGAGCCGGCCGAGGGACCAGGAATGCGCCGCTGCCGGCGGCCAGACGGGCTGCCGGCCCGCCCTTTAAACGGGCGCCGGCGGGCCGTTTCCGGTCCGGGGTGCCCTACCGGCGCCGGGGAGGCGAGCGCCGCCGCCGCCGCCGCCGCCGCCGCCGCCGCCCGCCCGCCGCCCGCCGCCCGGCGCCGGCGCGCCTCGGGTGGGCTGGGGAAAAGGCAGGGACTGGGCGCACTTTGGACGGATCGCGGCTCCGTAGAATGGGCGCAGAACGGTCGGCACGATAAAAAGTGTGGTTACGCTGACGTCGGCTTGCGATAGTTGCTTGCGACATTGTGAGCCGTTCGTTTGATGTGTGCTGAATGAACATTGCTGGACTTTTCCGTGTCCGCGCAGTCTCTCGCCCGCCGCATCTGCTCGGCGGACCTGGGGCAACAGGGCGTGGTCATCGGCCGGGGTTGGTGTGCCTTGGCGGGGGTCTGTCGGCGGCTCGGGGTCAGTACTGCTCTGCTGCTGAGTGACCCCGGAACCGGAGCTTCCGAGCGTCTCGTCCCCGCCAGACCCCCTCCACCTCGTCTCCTTCCGTTTCGGTCCTTGTCCATACCATTGCCGTTTTGCATTATCTTTTCCTTCGCCCGTGATGAGTAAACGGGCCGGCTGGCTTCCGCGCCGCGTGTTTCGGCTGGTGTCGCCGAGGGAGCGTGTGGGGACCACCACCCTCCTCCGCCGTCTCCCCCGCGGTCGTCAGCTCCCCGAGAGAGCGGGTGAGGACCACCGTCCTCCTCCGCCGCCTCCCCCGCAGTCGTCAGCTCCCCGAGGGAGCGTGTGAAGACCACCGCCCTCCTCCGCCGTCTCCCCCGCAGTCGTCAGCTCCTCCCGCCGGGCTCCGCCTGTCAGCCGGAAGCCGTTGTTTTCCGGGCGTTGGCCGGTGGCGGGGCCCGCTGCAGCCGCTGCATCCTGCAGTCTGTCGGCGCTGCTGCAGCGGCGCGCCGGCCTAGAGGCAGCGCGCCGGCCGCCGGCGGCCTCTTGATACGACCGTGATTAGGCGGGCGCCGGCCGGCCGCCGGTCTGTTTGCCGTCCGGCGAGCTGCTGTCAATAGCCGGGCCGGGCCGCGCCGCGCCGGCTAGGCGGAGTTCGAGTGGCGGTACCGGTGGACCACGGCCAGTCCCGCTGCGCCCCGCCAGGCGCGTCCGCGACCAGCTCGTGGCAGACGAGCTCGTGCAGCGCCGGATGTGGCTCATAGAGCCCGACTTCCGCCGCCGGTTTTAGTTGGACTTTTCTTTAGCCAGCATGGGGCCAAAAACGGCGTAGATGTGTTTACGACTGGGATTTTAAAATCGTTGGCGGGTAGCACGAGTTGGTACTGATGCTTGGAGGGTTGGACTAAGCAGTTACTGACTCGCGCGTCTACACACGTCAGATTAAGGAGGGTGGCATTGTGATTTTTGTGTATGAAGTTGTCGTCTGCCGATCCCCTGCGTGTCGGGTCGGTATCGTGTGTCAGGGGACGCCGCGCCCTGCTGTTTGCGAGTGGGTGGAGGATGGTGCCGCCTGCGCCATTGACCGTGCCATGTCCCCACCCCCGACACCGACCCAGACGCTCGTGCGGCCCGGCTACCGGCTGGCAGGGCAGAGGCGGCGCCAGGTCTGGCGCCGCTCCTGAACCGCCGGCACCCGCACCGCTGTGGCCTCTGGAGCCGCCCGTGGCAGAGGGGAATTCGGATGTGGGGATTCAGGGTTAGTGTTTTTTTTTCAACCAGGTCGAAAAGGATTTTTTCATCCGCCTGCATGCACGATCTAGCAAAAACGAAGCTTTTGGTATGTTGGCATTAGCGTCTTTTGACAAACTTGAATTTGGTGTAGCTTTTTTAGGCTTTGTTTTTCAACAACTGCTTCAACTAGTTGTGCTTATCCAATACGTCATGTTGTATTCGTGCTTTCCAGGTAATGGCTCCTTTCAACTCATTTAGCAAGCCTTGAATTTAATACATATCCCACAAACACAAACTTGCTGGCCCGTCTTCCCATGTAACCAAGGCATGTCATGTCGTGCCCTCCCATGTCAAGGACATTCCGTTTGAGCACATGGAATGCACTGTTGGACTGTTGCAGCTTGACATGGGGTACTGTGCAGCACCCGAAATACCCGATGGTTATTTGTAAGATCTGCCGCGAAATTTTAAGCATGCACATACATGAATGCATAAAATGTCGACCGTGACGTACTTAAAGTGATCCCAATGCGCCTTCTCGTCCTACACCTCGCCGTTTGTAATCCTTCCTCTCAACTCCCGATTGTTACAAGGCCTTGCACGCGCCCCATGCGTCGAGACAGTACGCATCAGGATGGGTCTCGCGCTTCTTCCTTTTCTACCATATTCGGTTTCAGATGAGTCGGCAGAACCTGGGCTGATGCACAGTATCATTTGTCCGTTCCCGCTTTCGTGCGCAACTTTTTCAGAACAGATTCCACTGACAGCCCGAGCATTGGCGCCGCACCGCGCCATGCAGTAGCCGATCTCGCGCCGGAGAGCCCGGGGAGCGTGGACGTCACCGAGGCAACCCCGAGCAAGGCAGAACATGCCCGCCCATAGCGTGGCCTATGCGAGGCGTCCCGGGGAATGGATGAATGAGTCTCGGGGACGTCTCGGGCCCGATACCGGCGCGCGGAGACACGAATGTAGACAAGGTTGGCGCAGATGTGGTATATATGATATTGTACAAAGAGAGCACAGGAAACGAGGTCCGATTGAAAGGCTTTCCGAGTGGAGTAGGGACGAGGACGAGTAGGGGTATCGCTGGTGGACGTCGGCAAGACAATCGTTTGAGATGGTTTGTTGGACGATAGAAATCAGTGTGACGTGTGCGTGTCTGATACTTCTTACTTAGCGTGGACGACGATTGTGTGGTTTGTGCACAGAGACCTTCGCGGTTTCATACTCTCTAGTATGAAATCCGGAGTACCAACTTTTTCAGGGTTGAGTTCCCTGAGAAAGCGCTAAAATTCCAACCTTGGTCGGCAGCCGCCGCTGACCCGTCCGGGACCGCCTCTGACCGGTCCCCCGTGACCGGCGCTGTTGGCGGCCGCTGTGGGCGTCGCCCGGCGCAACATTGCAATCCGCCCGATCATGCTGCATGCAGGTGCACGCCGTGATGTCACGACAGAGCTATGAGAAAACAGCGCCGCCGGCAGGCCGCCAGACGGCCGGCCGTGTGGTACCGGCCGCCGGCCGCGGCGGCAGGCGCTCGTGGGCGGACCCGCCTCGCTCCCCCGTCGCGTACCGGGCCGCTTGCTGAACGGCGGACGCGGGTCCACGTCCAGGTCGCGAGCGTTGTTCGATGCGCGCGATGCTGCATGTCAGGGGAGTGCGAGACGGTCGGCGGGTGGGTGGTTGACTCGTCCCGCTGCGTGAGACACTGTTTCTCCGCGTGTTTAGCGGCGGTCCGTGACCTCACAGCCGCGTGCATGGGTCGAGGTATGCCGGGTGTGGCTCGAGAGTTTCACTGAATGCTGCGCCACGGGACCCGGGCTTCGTTAGCATTCATGCCGCGGTCGGGCTATTAGTCCCGGAATTCCATTATGCGCTGTGTTTAGGAGATCACTCTGGGGTCTATGCATCACGCCGATGAACACAAACTGCGCTGTCGTGCCGGGCGGGACGGGCGAGGCTCTGCGCCGCATTAGCCACGCCTGGCGCTGTTGACACGAGCCGACCGGGGCCGTGCGTCTTGCCGCGACAGGTGCCCTTCCCTCCGTCTCATGACTCACTGGCGCCGGTGTTTACGGGTGCCGGAGCCCCTCCCTCACGCCAGGCGGCTCCCGGCCTCCAGCTCCCTGGCTGCCGGCCCCTGGCTCCCGGGCTGCCGGCCGCTGGTTCCCAGGTTGCCGGCCGTTGGCTCCCAGGCTGCTGGCCCCTGGCTCCCAGGCTGCCAGCCCCTGGCTCCCAGGCTGCCGGTCCCTGGCTCCCAGGCTGCCAGCCCCTGGCTCCCAGGCCGCCGGCCCCTGGCTCCCAGGCTGCCGGCCCCTGGCTCCCGGGCTGCCGGCCCCTGGCTCCTAGGCCGCCGGCCCCTTGCTCCCAGGCTGCCTGCCCCTTGCTCCCAGGCTGCCTGCCCCTGGCTCCTAGGCCGCCGGCCCCTTGCTCCCAGGCTGCCTGCCCCTGGCTCCCGGGCTGCCGGCCCCTTGCTCCCAGGCCGCCGGCCCCTTGCTCCTAGGCTGCCGGCCCCTTGCTCCTAGGCCGCCGGCCCATGGCTCCTAGGCCGCCGGCCCCTGGCTCCTAGGCCGCCAGCCCCTGGCTCCCAGGCTGCCTGCCCCTGGCTCCCAGGCTGCCGGCCCCTTGCTCCCAGGCTGCCTGCCCCTTGCTCCCAGGCTGCTGACCCCTGGGTACCAGGCGGCCGGGCCTGACTGACTTCCCTGACTTCTAGGCTCCTGATCCCTGACCCCCAGACTGTCAGCCCCTGTATCCCGGCCCCTGGCTCCCAGACTCCCGGCTTCCGGACACCAGCTCCGGTGCATGCGCTGGTCTAAATCGGACTGCGGCGGGAGCGGTCGGCCGTCCTCCACACGGTGTCATCAGTTGAGGTAATGCGCGCCATCCGGTGCCCTCGACCCGCGGCCGACCCCGTGCGAGCGGCGCGCGCCGCCCGGTTCCGGTCACACGGCGCCGCCGCCGATTGCGGCCGGAGCACCACCGCGTCCCTTCCGCCCGGCCGGCGGGGAGGGCGGGCGGGCGCAACCCTTGCCCGCTGGCCGGCCATCAGCGGCGGACCGGCGCCGCCGCCGGCCAGGAGCGCGCCGCCCGACCACAGCTGGGTGGCCCCGAGGTCCGCGCTCGAGCCGCTGCTCAGCCCCCTCCCTCCCCCCCCCCCCCCCACCATGTGGCGGTCACCGGCGCGTGATGAGAGGAATCGGTAATAACCAAACATTTGACGGGCTTATTGTCACTGTTCTTGTTTCAAGTACCATAGTATGTAGTGCCGGTTAGTTCCCCTTTCGCTTTTTTCAGACGCCGTGACTTGCGATATAATCATTTCTTTCTCTGTGTTTAGTTGATGTATTCCGATTCGCACCTGTGGTGAACCGTGCGTGCTGGATGCCACGTTTGCTGAGTCGGACATGCTTTTCACTTGCTAGTTATTATGGAAATAGGACCTGTAATAGAGTAAGTTGAGAATAACGCCATCCGCGAGTATGTGAATACAGGTGAGAATCCAGGTACACATTCTAAACTCACGGACAAATACGCAAGAACACCCCGAGAAAGGGCCGAAACATGAGCGCATAACAATATTGGGCTCAACGAATACTTTTAGCGCGTGCTGCCATCTCTCGATGAGTTTGAAGTACTGGAAGTAAGTGTCGGTTTCGCACGGGTCGTTTGGCGTACCTCTCTACGTCGTAAAGTCGTTCCATGACATAATTAAACAAATACACAAAAAAACAAATACCGCATTGGGGAGCATGTCAACTAAATGGAGATGTTTGTTGTATTCGGCAGTCCTTTCCACTAAAAAGTACACCATTAGTGATAATTGGGTTCGTTCCATCACATCTGATGCTTGCCCCAATATCTTCAAATGTGAAGCATTCCCTTAAATGTGCCTCAATATGCGGCTATGTGAACCGCAAGGAACAGGTCTGCGGTAGCACCACGCAATGACTAGGACGACATTGTGATCAAAGTAGTGATTCGGTGTAAGTGGCTTGGCGTGCAGAACCCAGAGAGACATATTGGCGTCAACATGTTAAAAAAATGTTTGGGAAAGGCGGTCAGAGTCTCATGCTTACCAAGGCAAAATTTGAGAAAATTTCCAGGAATGTAACAGAAATGGTTCAACCGTTATCCGTTAGTTTGGCCAGTGTTGAAATAAGCATGTTGTGTAGGCGCTCAAATGCAGCTCACTTCTCTAATGCGATGCAAACATCCAATTGTATAATCACAACAGCCAAATGTTCGTGAATACATTTTTGTTAGGCCAAAGCCTGTCGGGCGTAGGGATCACATCCATAAGGTGCACCTGTACAGTTTCGGTTATTTTCCTGTCACTTGTCTTTTTTGCCCAAAACTTCGGGATTAGCACAGAGCAGAGCCGACCTTCGTGCCTGAATGTAAAACCGCGGAAAAATTTAACGATATGTTGTGGAAATCATGTAAATGTTAATGGGGTTATGTTACAGACATAATCTAACGTGGCATCCAGGATACGTTCGTTATCTTCTGCAGCCGGCGCCCAGCGAGCTGTATGTGGAATTCACCTCTCTGTTGTACTGGTGCCACGGCGTTAGCGGCGACACCAGACGCTTGAGCTGCTTGGATGTGAGCTATGTGACGAGCCAGCGTTAGAGTTTTTCGGGTGTTTTCACTAACGTTCCCTTACCGAGGTTATGACAGGCGAAAAGCGGATATGATCTCACTTGTCCGCCGCCTCTGATGCACCAGACGTGACGGATGGTGCTCCACGATCTTGCACGTGCATGGCACGCCGAGGTTGTTTCCCCTGACCGGTTTCGTGCTGTTTTCCGAGTGTTGTTGGTTTTCCCGACCCAGCAATATCCGGCCTCTGCCGTGGGAACGGAGGAGCCAGGTGGGTCATCACGGCCCACCCTCCTCGTCCGTCTCTCCCCAAACGGCCGACCGGGCTGACTCACGCCTGCACGCGGGTGCGCGCGCGCCTGTCCCCTCCGCCTCGTGCGCCACCGTCGTCGCGGGTCACCGCACACGGCGGCGGGACCGGGAGTCGGGTCCGGCCGCCGGGAATGCGCGACGTTTCCGGCGCCGGCCGCGCCGCGCGCACGTCGCAGCGGCGCCGTGACGCGGCGGATTGGCCGGCAGCACCGCCCGCCGTGTGTGCGCCGTTTTTCGTCGCGCTGTTTGCGGACGTCGCGCCGGCCGGCCAGCCGCGATGCATCGGCCGGCCGGAATGCATCGGCTGTCCTTGAGGTACTGGTTTGCCACGGCGGCGGGCAGATTCCTGCCGCGTTGAGCGGGCCGATCGCGGCAAAAATGCGGCGCTGGTCTCCAGCAGCCCGCTGTCGCCGCCGCTGGTCTACAGCTGATCTACAGCGGCCTGCCTGCCAGCGGCCTCACTGCCGCTGAGTTACAACGGCCGCTGTCGCCGCCGCTGGTCTCCAGCAGCCCGCTGTCGCCGCCGCTGGTCTACCGCGGCCCGCTGTCGCCGCCGCTGGTCTACAGCGACCCGCTGTCGCCGCCGCTGGTCTACAGCTGATCTGCGGCGGCCTGTTGTCGCTGCCACTGATTTACAACGGCTGCTGTCGCCGCCGCTGATGTACAGCGGCCCGCTGTTGCCCCCCGCTTTCGCCGCCGCTGGCCTACGGTGGTCCGCTGTCGCCGCCGCTGGTCTACGGTCGACAGCGACCCGCTGTCGCCGCCGCCGCTGATTGCATCGCAGTCGACGCGGAAATCAGGGGTCGCCTTGTTGTGCCTAGATGTTTTTGGCGGAGCCTGTTATCAGGGAGACCTTTTTATTAAGCTGGTGCCCTCGATGGGGCTGATTTGTTCGGTGGCGTTGAGCAATGACCCCAAGGTATCGGTTTTGTCAATAGCAGATACGATTTATCCTGGGGAGGTGCGTGCGGCATGAATTATGGATGGATGGCTTAAGTTCAGCTGCCTTTTTGCGGTGCCGACCTACCGCAAGCTCTTGATCCGCCGACGGGTCTCAGAGATGGGGAAACCGCAGAGGGCTCAGGAGAACCCCACGACAATCGGAATGTGCAATGGGAATGAGCACATTCGGAAGCTGGCTCATCGCATACTTATGTGCAAACAATTCTGAAACAAAATATCATGAAGCCCACCAGACCGGTGTAATGATGAAACCGATCTGATTTTGTTTCTACTGATCCCTAATTGGTTTGTAATTAGCTTTTAATCCAGACTCTCAGAGTCTGTCGACATAAAACAAGATGCCACGGTGACGAACGCTATCTAGCATCTCTGCAACCAAGTCAGGTTTTCGGACTGAACCATGCTGTTTAACCTCGTGAAGACATGCCGCTGGAGCCGCATCAGCTGGGCCTGCGGTTATCGCCCGAAAAACTGCACGTTCCATGTGTCCCACTACACCGCGAACCAGCGCCAAAACACGACTCGCGCGGTCGCTTCCAAATCTTAAGTCCACAAATCCGTGGTCGGCGGCGCCGCACCGAACACGTGAGCCGGCTGGACTGCAGGAAAGCCGAGCCGCGTCGGGCGAGGTGACGGGTAGCATGCGAGCTGGCATAGCAGACTGAGAACCTTCTCCTATCCCTTAGCAACTAAACACTCTTGCCTGTGGGACTTACTAAAGCACTGACGGTAATTTGTTCCGTATAGCAAAGGCGACAGCACTGGCGCCCTGGGAAACCACGTGGTCTCGCCTGCCACCGGCAGAGGGATGCGCCACCCTGTGGCACGCTGGCACATAACCCTGAGCGAGGCGGCGCGACGGCGGTGCGTCTGTGCCGCGTCTGTGCCGCGACCCCCAGCTGTGGCGCCGCACCCAGCGCAGCTCCATCGGCGGCCCATGGTTTCTCAGTGGGCCAGTGCTGTGGCCTTTGTTACACGGAACAAATTACCGTCAGTGCCCTAGTAAGTCCCACAAAGAGTGTTTAGTTCCTAAGGGATAAGAGAAAGTTCTCTGTCTACTATGTACTAGGTCGTAGGTCTGTCTTCTATCTACTAGGTCGTTCCACCCAAAACGCTCTTGGTGCGGTCTGGCAGCTGCTTCAACAAATTGGTTGTACATCCACGATGCGTCAGTGGGAAGCTGACCTGCGTGATGGAGATTGCGGTAGGAAACAGGTGCACATAACTGCGTGCATAAGTTCTTCGTAGTCCAAATGAGCTTCGCGTTGTGAAACAATCCCAAGCCTGTATGTTGCAAGTCATGGCTATTCCTGTTGCCGCTATTTGGTCGCATGGCCGCACAGCAGCCAGCCAGTGTCCGCTGGAATGACAACGTGCTTGAGGTGGACTGCCTGGCGCGGCGACCGTCCCGTATTTGGTGTTAGCGGTCGCATTTTGCCCCTGGTGCGGAGGCTCTTGGTGACTTTGGAATGGCGTGGTCACTCCGGCGTCGCTTTCCTCATCACGAAGCGGGGCTGAATGTCCGCACGAGTTAGGGGCGTGCGGAACGGCCAGAGCAGCAGCGGCTGTGATATGTCGGGCCCCGTGAAGGTGGCGCCATGGACAGATCTGCCTGAGGTGTCCAGGCCACCCCGGTGCCGCGTCGACAGCCGCCCCGGGCAGTGCGTGCCGAGGGCAGCCAACTGTCCATGCTTCTCTTCCATGGCGCGCCGCCCCCCCCCCCCCAAGGTCGTTGCAATTCGTTTGCTGTTTTTCATTCATAAAGAAGATGATCCAATATGTCGTGGGTAGACTTGTGGCAATTATTTTGAACATCACATCGCTTCTCACGAGAACAAGAGTCCATCCGAGAGTCCATCCATCTGTTCATCTGCGAGTCCCCGCGAATCTTCGGCGGGCGTCCCCAGTCAGCTGGCGGATCGGCTGCTCATCGGGCTAGCGTGGGACCGCGGCGGGCGCGACACGGGACCAGCTGCCCAGGGGGTCCGCGTGGGACCGCGGCGGGCGCGACAGGGGACCAGCTGGTCAGGGGGTCCGCGTGGGACCGCGGCGGGCGCGACACGGGACCAGCTGATCAGGGGGTCCGCGAAGGACCGCGGCGGGCGCGACACGGCGCGCCCGCGCGGGACTCACTGATGCCATTGGATTCCGGCGCCGTGCGTAGGACCCCCTGTAGGCAGGCGATGAGCATAATTGTGACGGTTGTGCTGCGTTGGCAAGCTTGCCCTGATTTTTTGCCACCGGGGGTTGTATCAAATATCGTGACACGGCCGTCGGTAGTTTCCCGGTGCTCAAATTGTGACTTGTCATATATTTTTTAAAGTGAATGTCGGTGTTCTTCCAAAATATGCTGTAGCTGGCCCCGTTTTTCTTTTTACGTGTCACGTTCAGAGTACCGTCGTGGTTTCGTAGCATCTTTCCCGTGACGGGCCTGTGGTGGCGCCTTTCGTAACATCTTTCTCATGACTGACCTGTGGCGGCGCCTGACCGGCCCTGCCGGCCGCCAGCTCCGTCGTCCCATCCGCGGTCTCCTGACGTGACGTTCTCCCGGCAGGCTGCTGGACATCTGCCACGGCCAGCGTTCTGAGCAGGGCAACCAGCTGATCCTGGTGCTGGTGTTCGAGCACGTGGACCAGGACCTGGCGGCGTACCTGGAGAAGTGTCCGGCACCCGGACTCAGTCCGGCCGTCATCAAGGTGCGCATGCCGACTGCCGCTGGGGGGCTGGTCACGGGGTAGGCGCCGCTTGAAGTGGGCAGTGTCGTAGTGGCCCACCTGTGGGGCAAAGTTTGCGAGTTTTCATGAATTGATCATCCTCTGGTTTGGTAGTGGTATGTCGGTTTAGGATTTATTTGCGTCTTATTCAGACCAGCTTCAGAAGTGTGGGCTGTGATCGTGCTATGCAGTCACATTTCTGGATCTTTTGGTATACATATTGTGTTCTGTTGAATACGTAGTTTTGTGAGGCTGTAAATACATACGCAAGACAGCCGTAAGAATTAACCTGCGAATTCCACTCGGTTGCTTCTGACCGGCGCGTCGCCTCCAGAACATGCTGTACCAGATCCTGGCTGGTGTGGACTTCCTGCACAGCAACCGGATCGTGCACCGGGACCTGAAGCCGCAGAACATCCTGGTGACCAACAGCGGCGACATCAAGATCACAGACTTCGGCCTCGCCCGGATATACGACTACCAGATGACGCTTACCAACGTGGTGAGTGTTTGTGTCTGTATATGTACAGCGGCCAGGGCTGGCCCACTTGACCAGCACGGAGCGGGCGCCCGCTGGCAAGGCTCTTTGAGAATATTGGCCTTTAGGCATATGATAAGCGAAAGCCGCCGTGAAGCGGATTGTATACCTGAAACGAACGTTGGTGGATAGCGGGGTGAATGATCCTGGTCATGTCCCGGGAGCTGCAAGAAGTCGTCAGAGCCGGTCCTCCCGCTTTGTTATTGGTCGTCGCCCTCCCGATGTCCTCGCAGTGAGTTATGTCTGACTTCACTTTAAAGCGTTCACCTGACGTCCGTGCTCTTGCTCGCTTTGCGTGCCCCGCCCGGCACGCACGGCCGCGCGCGCCGCCGGGCCGCACGTGTTCCGTGCGGCGGTGCCCTGAACGCGCGCCGCTCCCGCAGGTGGTGACGCTCTGGTACCGGGTCGCACGTGTTCCGTGCGGTGGTGCTCTGAACGCGCGCCGCTCCCGCAGGTGGTGACGCTCTGGTACCGGGCGCCCGAGGTGCTGCTGCAGTCCTCGTACGCCACGCCCGTCGACATCTGGTCCGTGGGCTGCATCTTCGCCGAGCTCTGGCGGCGGACGGCGCTCTTCTGCGGCAATAACGACGCCGGCCAGCTCGCCCAGATACTCAAGTAAGCTGCCGGTTGGTCAACCCGCTCACGCATTAGAGTAAGCAGTCTGTTGGTCAGCCCGCTCACGGAGTAGAGTAAGCAGCCTGTTGATCAGCCCGCCCACGCAGTAGAATAAGCAGTCTGTTGGTCAGCCCGCTCACGCGCGAAAGGAAGCAGCCTGTTGGTCAACCCACTCACGCAGTAGAGTAAGCAGTCTGTTGGTCAGCTCGCTCACGCAGTAGAGTAAGCAGTCTGTTGGTCAGCCCGCTCACACAGTAGAGTAAGCAGCTTGTTGGTTAGCCCGCCCACGCAGTAGAATAAGCGGCCTGTTGGTCAGCCCGCTGCTCACACAGTAGAGTAAGCAGTCTGTTGGTCAGCTCGCTCACGCAGTAGAATAAGCAGCCTGTTGGTCAGCCCGCTGTTCACACAGTAAAGTAAGCAGTCAGCTCGCTCACGCAGTAGAATAAGCAGCCTGTTGGTCAGCCCGCTCACGCGTGAGAGGAAGCAGCCTGTTGGTCAGCCCGCTCACGCAGTAGAGTAAGCAGCCTGTTGGTCAGCTCGCTCCACGCAGTAAGCACTTCGCTTTGGATTGCTTGTGCCGGATGTGGTAGCGGTCTTGCTGGAATGGGTCCCACACTATGTCTCTTGATCATCGACCGAGGCTAGGCGACGGATTACGGAGGTGACAGTTTGGTCAGTTCTGCTAGGCACCAGATGGTGAGGCTTGATCTGATTTGACTAGCCTACACGTAGCCGTCAGGTGTTTGGTTGGTACTGGTTTGCCATTGGAATGACAACAAGCTTGCCGTTGATGCTTCTGATAAGGTTATGTTTGAGGATCTTTCGTTGGATATATTTGTCTTGTTAGCCGGTTCTCGGGGTTGTAGCAGGTCGGCTTTTACTAAAATATTCTTTTCGTGTCACGCATCGTCGCACTCCACTGGAATTTGGGCCTTAAGGTGTTATCTGCGTCGTATCAGAGATTAAAGTAGGGGTCGTTCATTTTAAGGCGAAGTTTCGCCTTGAAGTTGGTCCAACAATGAATTGTAACTGGTTTTTAAACGAAGAGACTTGTGGTGTCTGCGACATGCGCTGTTTTCCAGCAGTCGTCATGCGTCCGGAATGACAAGTGTTTTGTGCTTCATGCTATGCGTCGCTGCACGAGCGTCCGAGCGAACCTGCGCCGCTGTTTCAGTATCATGGGCACGCCGCCCGAGTCGGACTGGCCGGAGAACGTGGCCGTGCTCTGGTCGTCGTTCCATCACCGGGACGGCATTCTGGACAAGGTTGTACCTGAGATCGACGAACTCGGCAAGGACCTGCTCCAGGTGGGAGTTCGGACGTCGCTGGTCTGGCCAGCGGCCATCGTGCCGGTGTGCTGTGATCGTTAGAGGAGCGATGGCTTCACCGATGGATGGATTTTGGGCAGGGGCCACTTCCTCATGGAGCCTTGCACCTCCCCTGGCGGTCCTTTCCCCGTCCCTGAACAACAGTTTCCTCCCCGTCCGCTCCCCCCGTTCCCTCCGAACGTTACTCGGCCGTCCCTGGCGTCGAAGCTGACAACGCGCCTGCAGAGCTCGCCAAAGACCGGCGCTGCGAGTTGCAGTTCGCCATGCTCTGCAGACCGCGGCTTCCGGCTGATCTGGTGCGTGCGTCCGCCGGTGTATGTCAAACATCACTTGGCACAATCATCTCATCCGCCCTTCCTTCCTCATCATCGCTCCATCCTGCATGCTGGGGACGCCCCGTTTATCGTGACAAGCTCCATGCCCCAGCCATGTGTGGGCTAAGCGCCCCCTTGTTGGGCTCCGTCCGGGTGCCAAGCACATACCCCGTATAGGGCTTCCTGTGGAGGCTAAGCCTTGGCGGAGGCCCCCAGTTGTATGCAGTTTTACAGCATTTTGCACAATTATCCGCCGTGCTTTATCCCATCACCCTGAAATGGTCACTACCGGTCGTCATAGAAGCTGAAAGGGCTCTAATCCAAACGGAGCCAAGCATTCGTCTCGTGCGGCGCCGCTGACGGCCGCCTCTTCTGCAGCGGATGCTGTCGTTCTCGGCGAGTCGGCGCATCACGGCCGCCGAGGCGCTGCTGCACCCGTACTTCGACGACGAGCGGATGGCCGTGAGCTCGCCGGCGGCGGCGCTCTCCTGCTCCAGCGCCAATGACTCGGGCACGTCGAACGCCAGCAGCACGTGAGCGGCCGCCGCCGCCGTCGCCACCGCCGCCCGGGACACAGTGCTGCCGGACGGACGGACGGACGGAGCGAGCCGCGCCGGCCCGCTGCGACGCGGTGCCTTCCTGCTGAGCATAATTCCGAGCTGCCGCATAATTCCGAGTTACTTGTTGATACGTCTGGCATTCCGAGTGCGGACCAAGTGCCTGGCGATGAAGTGGCAACGCCTGTTGTACTGTGAGGTGTTTTGCGTGGGCCGCGCGGGTGGCCCTGTCTGTTGGCGGGGTGGGACTTCGGGGCGTGGCGCGGTACCCGTCCAATCGACGCCGTCATACCTCACAAGCTGCCATGCGCCAGCGCCGCCCGGCCGCGGTCTCGGCGGCGCCGGCGGCCTCTCGCGACCTGCGTCCGCCCGCCGCCGGCCGCCGACCGACCGACCGGCCGGACTTTTGTACATAGTGTCGCCAGAGAGACGTACGCTTGCGGTCACCGACGGTAGCGTCGTGCCTAGTTTCTGTTTACCTGTTGGACCGTCTCCGAGCCGTGGCGGGGCGGTCGCCGCGGAGCGCGCGCCGGCGGCTCTCGACCGGTCCGGCCCGCGCCACCCCTCAGCGGCTAGGACCGCGGACCCTAGTTGTAGTCTCCTCTGGCTTCGTCTCCTAGTCACATGTCTCACTTTGCCGCCACGGAGCGAAGGTCGGCTCTGGTACTGCCCACTCGGTCCTGTCCATGTTTCTGCGCGTCCAGCAGACCGCCGTGTGTCCCAGGTGCTACCGCGCAGACGCTGCGCGCAGGAGCTGGAGCCGGTACTCGTACTTAATATCAGGCTGCTAACATATCAACTCCAAAGCTGCCTTAAACATTGTACGCCAAGGCGCTGGTTTACGAGTGTGCAGTTTGTACATTGTACATGGTTTTCGAGATGAATGTTGTGTAATTTGTACATGCTTTGTTTGAGACGTTATATATTTCATACAAATATTTCGGGAACGGATTGGTTTCACTGCCAATGGCGATGGCGTGAGAATGCGCCGTAATGAATCAGCCGGGCCGGAAGAGGCTTATTCTGGGCAGGTGCGTAACGTTGGTGGAGCGCTGCTCCAGTTCAGTGGAACAAATAACCGGGGTGGCAGCGGGGTGGGGGGTCGTGCTGACCTTCACCCGTCAATGTCATGCTGAGCACCGGAGCCTGCGCCCGGCCAGACCCCAGGTCTGTGTCTGACTGCATCTCACCGTCATTCGTAGCCGGGTCGGGGCTTCCCAACGCTGCGTTGTAGACAGAGTTTTCCTCAAGCTGCGAATGCATCCATTGCGTTCGTGCTTACGCACCAGTTTCCCGTGGTCCCTTATCCATTTTCGGGGACGACACTGGTGGTTTTAGGTCGATGCACTGTGGACCTAGAAATTGATGCGCCCTCGAGCTCCAGCCGTCACTCTTGGTACAAACTTCATGCGGACTTGGTGTGGCACAATGGACGTGGCATGTACTAACATGCCCCCCCCCCCCCCGTCCCCCCACAGGGTGTTCGGAACAGCCAAATACACATCGTCGGTGGGGACGTCGTACCCATGTATGAACACGTAATATTGACGAGTCGTATCTAATCTAAGGCCGATTAAGGCTGTTTCGGCGCTGGAATCAGTTTAAAACGTCATTTTGTCATGTTTGGATGCCGGACCGGGAAATAAATGTGTATTGCGCCATGTGAGGAATACCGTCTGCCTAGAATGCGAAGCACAATGTAGTCCTTCACGGTAGAGGCGCGGAAGTGCGTCACGAAGGTCTGCATCATGGTCAGATTTACACCTCGCCCCCGTCGCAACGCTATGGGCAAACACGACGCAGTCATGGAAGAACCAAGATGCTACCCACCTCACACGGGAGAACAGCGCAAAGCTGTCACGCGTAATCAGGACACTCATGGCAAAGGAGACGACTGTGGATTTTAAGCAATGTTTCGGTCGAACCACATCTATAACTGTCAGAGTCCCGTCACAGATTTTGCTGACGGAGCGAGGTTCATACGCTCCCGGCAGGCGTTACGTCGTTGGGCCAGCACGGGTTTCACACGAACTATTTTGGTCGGCGAGTACCGTCCGAGCCTGGCCTGTGATATGGACTGGCTCCTCGGCGAAAGGCACGCAGCGCGACGGCGGCCCGGCTCGGGAGACTTGCTGTGGGCTCAAACGGGCGACCAAACCGGTGCTTCGTAGTTCTAATCGAGTCAAAATCTAATCAAAAATAAACCGGTGCTTCGTGGTTCTAATCCAATTCCGCGCGCCATTCCCTGCAGCGCTACTTGTAACGTGCTCGCTTCTCGTCGAATTCCCGGTGCCGAGTCGTGACCTGTCTCAGCTCGTAGCCCTGTCTCACGCACTCATGCTCCCATGAGCATGCAAGCTTACATGGATGATAATCCGCTGAAACCACCTGAACTGATCCATACGTATCAGTTCAGTCATCAAACTAAGCCGACAACCTGCCACCCTTGGATCCGCAACACACACGGACAGATCGCTTTCCGACGTCTTTATAAGATCTGCACGCAACCCACGTGGTTCACAGACAGCCATGGACGGAACATGGACGGAATCGGTGCCTTAGCGTGCATCGCACCTTAACGAGATCAACACGGGCACGTGACTAGGTGACACGAGATCAGCGAGGGCACGTGACTAGGTGACAAACAACAGCCTGGCGGCGGTCTTCGAGGATGACGACCGGTGCACCGACCGCCACCTTCACGGCACACCGATCGGCCTCTCGCCGTGTGCGCAGCCTGACCTGCCCGACACCAGACCGCCGCCCGGCCCGGGCGGGGCCCGGGACGGGAGCGGCCCGGAGCGGGGCGGGGAGCGGCCTGGGGCCGGGGCTGGCGATCGATCTGACGCTGACTGGCGGCTCCGGCTGTGGCGCGTCGCTGCCAGACCGCAGCCGCCGCGATCAGCTGTGCGGCCCGGCACCGCTCGCCGGGCACCCGTGAACTCTCGGCTGGGGTACACGGGGAGGGGAGGGGAGCCAAGCCAGCTCGATGGCGGACCACGAGACCGCCGCCTGCGCCGCTGCGCCGGCTCAGGAATGGTCCTGACGGCGCAGAAAGACAAGACAAGGAAGATTGAGTCCAACAATGTTCTCGGGAGAGAACCAGGCACAGCTCCAGGGGAGCCTTGAGGCGCCAGGCCGGGACCAGTAGAGATCAGTTGAAACCCATCCCAGACGCTCAAGGTGACAGACACAGGTGAGGCCCTAGGGCCGCGATCGCGCGTGTCCTGGGGCGGGACCGACACATCCATGTAGACCCCACCAAACAGTGCTGAGAAGGCGGCGGTGCGGCCTCCGGCAAAGGCGTCCGGACAGTCTCCGCACGGTGCCGCCACAGCAGCCCGCTATCGCCTCAGCGCGCCGCCCGGAGGATGAGGCGGCGGCGAAGGCCGGGATCAGGCGCCGACAGCCGCGCCGCTAGGAGTCGCCGGTGCGGATGATCTTCAGCAGGGACGGGATGTTGTTGCTCTTGAAGGCCATGCGGCAGCCGGTGATCACGGCCGACTTGGGCTTGCCGACTGCGGGCCGGCGGCGGAGGGTCAGCGCGCGGCGCCCTCGGAGCTCGGCCACGGCGGCGACGGCCACACCACGGCGGTGTCGGCCGGCAGACACCCTGCCTCGCTTTAGCATGGGAGCTTAACACGTAGGTACGTCGGAGAAAAGTGACTCGAGGTGTGGGGGAGACCACCATCGCACAGCCGACATTAGCAAGCACAATCCGTACGCAAGACCGGACAGTAGCAGACCGGACACTTACATTTCCCAGGACTTGAGGCACGTCAAGTCAATCTGAGTCAATCAAGTCAATCAAATTGACATTCGACCGAAACTAAGACAGCGTAGCCGAATCAAGAAACGCAACGACCGTTTACGGCCGGGCTAGCGTTCCACATATCGCCCGTGTAAATACTACACTGATACACTGAATGTTTGATTAACCCTCTGCAACGTACTATAATAAATGAATGAAGCACAATTGTAAGCGAGGAGTGCCGCAAAGCACTGAGCGGCTAATGAGCCACATCTGCCCCACCTCTGAGCTTGCCGGCCTTCTGGATGGTCTGGTTGACCTGCTTGAGGCACGTCATGAGCTCGTCGTGGTTGTTGCAGCGGATCTTGTAGTCACTGATGAGGTCGCGGTTCACGTCGAACAGTTCCATGTACCAGCGCTTCATCGACCTCCTGCGGCGCCGAGCGCGGCAAACTCAGCGCACCGACTCGGCCGGGCGCGGGCCGCGGCCAACAGCGGCTGGCGGCGCCGCTCGACGCGTCCCACTCGTCGATAACAGCATAACGCTATCGACATACACGCGTCGCTAGCATGTGAAAAAGGTCTGCAAATTCTTCACTAGCAAGACATGACTTTCCCGACTAAGGCCTCAGAAAAAGAAGAGTCTCCACCGCGGGTGGCACGACCACCGGGTCCTTGCCGCCTTCCCCAGTACACTGAAGCTTACCGTACACCTACCACACACTAAAGGATAGCCGAGCGTCATTGCCGACTCATTAACCTGTGGTCACACAACCACAATGAGCCGGTTTGTTGGGGCTGACAGGCATCGGGCGGTGCCGGGGACGGGGGAATGCCCTGGCATTAGTGGGACTGACGTGTCAGGTGATGTCGTGGACAGATGACCTCGCAAAAGCCGGACCAACATGTCTCGGTAGTGTCAGGGGAATGACCTGGCGTTAGCGGAACTGACACGCCTCGGGTGTTCTCGGGAGAGGGGGAGGGGGAGGGGGGCGGATGACCTGGCGTTAGCGGTACTGACATGCCTCGGGTATTCTCGGGAGGGGGGGAGGGGGAGGGGGGCGGATGACCTGACGCTAGCGGTACTGACATGTCGGCCATGAGACGCGCGTCCTCGGCGCGCACCACCAGGCTGCGGATGATGCCCGAGTAGTCGGCCATCTCGGCGCTAAGCCGCTCGCGCACTGACTGGTACTCCACCACCTTGGAGAGCGTGCGCTCCAGCTGTTCCAGCTCGGCCGGGAAGTCGGCCTCCGACTGAAACACGACGTCAGCTGTCGGCGCGGGCGGAGCGGCCTCGCCCCGATAGCCTCCTCGGAACCCGCCGCCCGAACATGCGGCCGACAGCGGAGAATGAACAACGACTCACAACCGCACATCTCCCAGCTGTCCGGCTGACTGCGCTTCGGGCAGAAGCACACCCCTCCAACGCAAGCGGCAGCTTCTCCCTGTTGCGTTCATAGTGTCATGCATCAGCCACCAAACGGCTCCCCCGACGGCCGGGCCCGACCAGGAGCACTTCCCCTACGGCGATTGTTACACAGGTCAGTTAAATGGATCTCCAGTTCTCAGCAATTATTTATTACGTAACACGAATGATCTCAGCAACTAAGCTCACCCCATGACGATGCGAAAAATTGCATTAAGCGGCGATACCACAGAGCTTAAGCACACATGTGCATCCACGCGGCAGCCTTGACTACCCCATACATAATACAAGCCCCAGCCATCCCACTACATCCAGCTGCGGGCTGAACACGGGGCTGGGCTGACCTGTATGTCCTCGGCCTTGAGGAAGGTGGCCAGCGCCTGGATGATGTCGCCGGCCAGCTCCATGTCGTCCACGCGGATCGTCACCTGGCCCGACTGCTTCATCTGCAGCTGCAGCGGCCGGCACGTGCGCAGCGACGACATCGTGACGTCAATGTCGCCTGGCACGGCCAGCTCCTCCAGCAGCAGGAAGTTCTGGTTCAGCCACAGCACCATCTGCCGGGCACGGCGCGACGTCACCGCGACATCGAACCTGCCGCCGCCGCCGCCGCCGCCGCTGCCAACTCCACCATCCCGGCACAAATGCCACATCTGATGTCAGTAAACAGCCGATAAACTCCTGGTTGCTCGGCACTGCGGCCCTATAATGGCAATCACCGACCTTCCGTGTCGCACGAGGCATTCTGGTCAAAAGAGGATATCAAACAATCATTGCGATTATACCAAACACTGATATCAAGCAATCATTCCAAATATGAAGCAATTCGATGATGGATTACGTCATTTTCCTTCTGTCGCATCCAAATGTTAACTACTTTTTAATCAGTTCACCAGCACTTCCAGTTTCCAGCTTCGTTCACCAGTACTTCCAGCCTCCAGTTTTGCTCACCAGTACTTCCAGGCATATCGAAGGTCGATTACTGGCAGCGCGAAAAACCCACAGCTTATGGGTTTTCGCGCTAATCGACATTGCACCACCACAATCAACAATCAATCCGCCGCAGCGATGAATTTCAACCGCGTCTGAGACCGATAGCCGCTGATAGGAGAGGAGACACATATCCGGCTTCCACCCGAGACCAGCAGCACGGCTCCGGAGCTACCGCCAGTCAGCGCCGCTGATCTGGACGGGTTAGACACTTACCCTATGGACGGACCAGACACTCACTCACCCGCTGGACGAGCCGGACACTCGCCCGCTGGACGGGCCGGACACTCACCCGCTGGACGGACCGGACACTCGCCCTCTGGACGGACCAGACACTCACCCTCTGGACGGACCAGACACTCATCCGCTGGACGGGCCGGACACTCACCCTCTGGACGGACCAGAAACTCTCCCGCTGGACGAGCCGGACACTCACCCGCTGGACGGGCCGGACACTCACCTGCTGGACGGGCCGGACACTCACCCGCTGGACGGACCAAACACTCACCCGCTGGACGAGACGGACACTCAACCGCTGGACGGGCTGGACACTCACCCGCTGGACGGGCCAAACACTCACCCGCTGGACGAGACGGACACTCACCCGCTAGACGGGCCGGACACTCACCCGCTGGACGGGCCGGACATTCGCCCGCTGGGCGGACCAGACACTCATCCTCTGGACGGACCAGACACTCACCTGCTGGAAGGACCAGACACTCACCCTCTGGACGGACCAGACACTCACCCGCTGGACGGACCAGACACTCACCCTCTGGACGGACCAGACACTCACCCTCTGGACAGACCAGACACTCACCCGCTGGACAGGCCAGACACTCACCCTCTGGACGGACCAGACACTCACCCTCTGGACGGACCAGACACTCACCCTCTGGACGGACCAGACACTCACCCTCTGGACTGACCAGACACTCACCCTCTGGACAGACCAGACACTCACCCTCTGGACGGACCAGACACTCACCCTCTGGACAGACCAGACACTCACCCTCTGGACGGACCAGACACTCACCCTCTGGACGGACCAGACACTCACCCTCTGGACAGACCAGACACTCACCCTCTGGACGGACCAGACACTCACCCTCTGGACAGACCAGACACTCACCCTCTGGACGGACCAGACACTCACCCTCTGGACAGACCAGACACTCACCCGCTGGACAGACCAGACACTCACCCTCTGGACGGACCAGACACTCACCCTCTGGACAGACCAGACACTCACCCGCTGGACGGACCAGACACTCACCCTCTGGACGGACCAGACACTCACCCTCTGGACAGACCAGACACTCACCCGCTGGACGCGCTCGTTGAGTTTGAAGGTGACATATCCGCGGGGCGGCTGCACGGGCTCGGTGGTGATGGCGTACATGGCGAACCGGGGCAGCTGGCGCGTCAGCTCGAACACGTGGTAGTGTTGGTTGTTGGCGTACCCCACCAGCGCCTGCCGGCCGCAGTACCACCGTTACGGCAGACGCCAGCTACACAGGGGTCGCACCTTCAGCGAACGCATGCGCACACTGCTCAAAACCGGACAGCGTCAGCTGGCGTCAAATCACACTCAGTAGCTCCGAGGTACTCGCGGCGGTCACGCCTAAACTGGCAGCCATGCAGCGCACAAGTAAAGCCATGGCCCAAATGAGAAGGGACACCCGACTCTAACTAAAACATTACTTCACTGCACGCCGGCGCCTCCGGTAGCGGAGAGCGCGCGCCACCGCACCTTGATGTGCAGGTCGTACGTGACGTCCTTGGGCGGGAACAGCGGCACGCGGATCGTGTTGGAGCAGAGGCCGGCCGGCGGGTGCACCACGTGACTCTCGCCCTGGGAACCATACGGTCACCGTGCTGCGCTGTCTGGGCTCAGACAGGCGGGACATGGCCCCACTGGCAGGCGGTCACCAGAAGCCAGACACCACCGGACCGGCACTAACAGCGGCCGCTGCGAGAGACACGCCCTGAAGACATGGCCCGGCTACCAGTGATGGAGGGTAGTGCGCATTGTCTCAAATATCACACATCAACACGCTCGCCTGGACACAAGGCCCGGCTACCAGTGACGGTGGGTAGTGCACATTGTCTTAAATATTACGCGTGAACCCGCTCTCACCTGGAAAATACCCTCGGCGAAAATAAGCGCCGCCCGCATGACGGTGTCGTTGGAGGTGGCTAGGGTGATCTCCACGTGCGGCGGCACGTTCTCCGAGCCCATGTTGACTGACAGGCCCGTCTGTAGCTGCGTGTTGGCCTAGCGTGACGTCATAGTGACGCGTCAGTGTCGTATTGACACCGCAGCCACCAGCAACAGTTTCAAAGACGTTTAACGATCATAAGTGACGGCCATGTAAACCGTTTTCAGCTGCACGCCAGGCTGAACCCTTACATTTCTCCTGCGGCGCACTCGTTTTGGATGCTTTCTGACACATTCTTCCTCACGGCAGAAATATGCAGGCATCGTGATCACCATTGGCTCACAGAAACATCGCACAAATCATGGCTACGACCAACGTTGCCTAACGCAAAGCACCAATTTCAGCCAACACTTGGGGACGGGCTGATTCCGCCAGCAGAGATCATTCGCAAACCGGGCTGACACCCAGCGTTTCCACGGTTACCGGGATGATGCCGACGTTTTCCACCGTCTGCCGCGTGCCGCTGACTCGCACTGCCTGGTCCACCCGCGAGTTCTCCTGCCAGACAAAAGCATAGCCGTCGGCCCACAGGCTAATGACACAACACACTGAGGAGATGTTACTCCTAGGTGATCTTGTGGGACGGCAGGGGTGATGACGCGAGCGGCCGACGATGCTGACTGTTGACCGCCGGCTGACCGGCGTCCGTAACAATAAACCCCACTCGTGCCCTCTCCCTCACAAAGCGCAGACCGAGCTCAGGCGAGTCCGAGGAGTCTGCTGTTTCGTCGCCGTTAGTTCGTCCCCGCAGGCTAGACCCGAGCCAGGCTCACTGTGGGCCCCACCCGTCCGAAGCAGTCGCTGTATCGCTACACCGCTCCGGCACCACCTTCAGCCGGGCAGCTCCGGCTCGGCGGCCGCGGTACCTCGTAGTTGCGCAGCTCGAGCAGCAGCGTCTGGCGGCGCTGCGACAGCTCGTGGATGGTCTGCTGCTCTATGGTGCTGCCGTCGGTGGCCTGGCTGGCCGCCCGCTGCGAGCTGCTGGACGGCGAGAAGCCGCGCACTGCCGGACGGCGGACACGGCGTGAATCAGAGGCGGCACGCAATGCCGGGCCGCGAACACGGCGCGTGTCGATGATGATTTGGGCTTTCGGGGGCACCGACTACCTTGGTCATACGGCGCCGTGTCAGAGGCGGCACAAGCTGCCTGGCAGCGGGCACGGCGCGAGTCAAAGGCGGCACATGCTGTCGGGCGTCGGACACCCCGCGCGTCAGAGGCGGCACACGCTGCCGGGCGGCAGACACGTCAGAAGCGCGGACACGCTGCCGGGCGGCGGACACGGCGCGCATCAGAGGCGGCACACGCTGCAGGACGGCCGCAGGCAAACACTACCGACCGTGTCGGGCCCCTCCGGCTGGCAGCATAGGTATGAAGACTCGGTGGTGGTGGTAACTTTAAGGAAACATCAACCCGCATGTGCGTTGACCGAACTCCAAAACTTGTTACAGCCAGCAATAAGCATTATATATATATATATATATATATATATATATATATATATATATATATATATATATCTATATCTATATATATCTATATATATGATGTATATATATATACATATATATATCTTTGTTTATATATATTTGATGTGTATATATATATATATATATATATATATATATATATATATATATATATGATGTATATATATACATATATATATATGTTTGTTTATATATATATATGATATATATATATATATATATATATATATATATATATATATATATATATATATATATACATCATATATATCTATATTATGCAATAAGCACCACATATATATATATATATATATATATATATATATATATATACACATATATGATGCCTGAGCTGGGAATTCAGGGGTACGGGGTGGCTCCCACCTTCGCCTTCCACGGAGCAGGAGATGAGCGCATCCTTGCCGTCCATCCGATAGTCGCCCACGGTGAGGCCAGCCACGGATACGTTAAAGTTGTCCTGCAAAAGCAAATTGTCATTCAGTCCCCGGCTGTGGACAGTCGCGGAAGACACACGGAAAACTTCTGCTTACAACAGAATTCATGAAGATGAAAAAAGTCAGTTCCATTCAGCAGTCCAATAACACGAGGGGCGTCATGAGAGCTGGCAATGATCCTCCAGCCCCGTGAAATCAACACAATTTCCGCGATGTTTCATGACGGGTGACAAATTCTGCGGGTCCCCAGCCGCCGACCCCTGCGCAATCACTGCGGGTCCCCCAGCGGCCGACCCCTCCGCCATTGCCGCATGTCCCCCAGCCGCTGACCCTCTGCCATCGCCGCTGGGCCCCAGCCGCCGACCCCTACGCCATCGCTCCGGGTCCCCAGCCGCTGACCTTGAAGACGACCTCGCCGGTGCGGTCGCTGCGGGCGTCCACCTTGCCGTTGCTCCAGGCGGTGACCAGTTCGGGCACGCCGTCGTTGTCGATGTCGAAGCTCTGCAGCGCCACGGCCGAGTTCTTCGACTGGGGATGGCGGCCGACCGGCTGGTCAGGTCAGAGCCCGGCCGGGGTCGGACTTTGGACGGCCGTCAGTCGGGCCGGGTTCGGGCTTTGGACGGCCATCAGCTAGGCCGGGGTCGGGCTTTGGACGGCCGTCAGTCGGGCCGGGTTCGGGGTTTGGACGGCCACCAGCCGCACCCGCCACGGTCACCGAAACACCATACGGGCTCCGATGACAAGGTCTATTGCAATCAGACATGATAAATCCTAAAAAGCCCCGGGCTAGACCATGTACAGCGAGAATAAGAAATTGGCGACAACAGCTCACCGTCCACCATTCTTCAGCTGGGGAGCACACACCTTAATGCGCCACCAGCGCGTGGTCTTGTCGTAGACGCCGACCGTGCCGTTGGCGAGAGCGTAGCCGAAGCGGGAGCCGGAGAGCGGCTGCAGCGCCGTCACCGCCTCCGTCTCCGTCACCTCGTGCGCGATGTCGTCGTCGTTGAAGATGCGGATGTCGAAGTCATCCGAGCCGACCAGCAGCTGTTTGGCGCGACGGCGGCTCAGTCACTGTCGCAGTCTATGATTCTACACTGACCGAAAGACCGCTGTCGGATATTTCTTTATCAGCGGCAGTCCCGCTGTTGGAATAGCGGTGCGGTCCTCAGCCACGGTCCGGAGACACGACCGACCAGCCGCCGGCTGAGGGAGCTCAGCCAGCTTTACCCCGCTACACGCAGCTATACCGCTACCTTCGCTAGCGTGTTAGACCTCCGCTACCATCAGGAAATAAGCTGATCATTTACTGCACCCGAGACGATGCAGGTCTAGTGCACACATTAAAACCAGCATCACCAGTCTTCACTGGCGACTGGAGCCCCACCCCGCCCCCTTTCCTGTTCAATCTGGAGGCCCTTCTCGCAAAACAGAGGGGGGGGGGGAGTAGGCCGGTCTCACACAAGGCCACAGAGCCTGCACTCCGCACCTGGTTGCGGCCGGTCTGGTTGAAGTCCATGAGCGCCAGCGAGCGGATGTTGTCGCCGGTGACGTTCCAGTAGGGGTCGCTGCCATCGGCCGTGAACCCCTGCAGGGCGCAGTTGCCGCCGACCAGCACCAGCGGCTCGGGCCGGTCACCCAGCCGGCCGGCCACCAGCGCGTTGGCACCGTCCGGCAGCTGCCGACGGCGGACACGCCCCGTCACCGAGCGTCACGCGGTCTCCGCCGAGCGTCCTCGCCTGGCCACTCTCTGGTACCGTGACGTCCCCGCGGCGCCAATACGGTGTCAGAGCACGTCCGATCGGTGCAGGGTCGCATGCATAGCGTAAGAATAGGTGGGAAGGGACACGAGCGGCCTGGGGAGCCGCACAGCGCGATCCGCGGGCACGCGTAGCGCGGTCGGCCCAGGCGCCGCCGTAAACAGCGGAAGGCCACGCTGGGCCCGGCGTTGTTTTGCTGAGACCCGACCACTTGACTGTGCCCGATGATGGGGTGATGAAGGGATGATGAGGGGATGATGTGCACTGACATGGCCGTAATCACAAACGAATCCGGCGTGGTCCTGACAACAGTAATCTTTGAGCAGGCTGTACTGTTTTCTGTTTTTGCCATATAAAACGGTAGCAGAACAGAAGCAAGCGCCTGTGTCATTAAATGCGTGGTTGTATCCACAGCTGATTGGTGGATATCACGTGACACTTTCCCACAACGCTGGAGACGTTGTCATGGCCACGGTAGCGTTTCAAACTCGGCCATGCAGGGCATGGCTCAAGGTTCGTAATCGGCTGTACCCGACAGATCAGCCAGCATGGGTCGGAGCAGGCACATCGACCATGTCTTTGGCTGTTTACGGCTAAAGCGATAACACTCGTTAAACATATGGCGGGCTGCACGTTATCGCCAGCGACTCATGACCTGCAGCCTAGTACCCAGCATTCGTATTCACCCAGCCGTAATGACGTCACCACAATATGTCCGTGAGTCATCTCACGCGGAGGCGCGGGCGCCGCCGTGACCCTTACATCCTTGTAGAAGAGGTCGGCGTTATTGGCCACGTCGTACACCTGCAGACTGGCGGGCGTGCCCACACACAGCACGTCGCCGACCGGACTGCCATCTGTAGTCGACTTCTTCAGACGGCCGCAGCATAGCGACGTCACCTGGCGGCAGCGCAGAGGGCGCTAGTGTTCCCCAACAGCACTCCCTCGCAACATCCGGTGATGCGTTTCAGACTGAAGACCAACAGACACGAACTCACTCGGCGAGGGGCAGCGCCACAGCCTGAGTGTCCGCCGCTCCTCGTGGCTTACCTGTTGGTTGATGTTGAGGATAGAGACGTCCGAGGTGGCCTTACTGCCCTGCAGTCGTCCACCGAGCTCGCCACTCCTCTCGTGCGGGTTGTGCACGAGTAGCTGGTGGCGCAGACCGAGCAGCTTCGGTCAGTCGTATTCACGCAGCACGAGCCGAGCGGCATGCAGCACTTCTCACGCGGCAGGCGCGATCTGACCCCCATAATCACGTAATCCGCCATCCACTTCGCCAACTCGCCGCGCAGCCTACAAGGTGACATTGGGCGAGCTCAGCTCGTCGTAAACCGCGTCGGCAGCGGTTTATCACAACTACGTAGCCGCAGGAAGGGTTGAGCCTTCCATTTTGCTTCGCTATTCTAGTACAGGCTGTTGCAGACCTTAGCGGACACCCGTGACACCTGGACTGACCTTGTCTCCGCTGGTGGCGGCCGTCAGACAGGGGTAGGTGCCGTCGTACACGCCAAGGGATACCAGGCCCGGCACCAGCTTGTGGTTCAGCTTCAGCGTGAAGAGGGGCAACATGGTCTCCCGTCCGGCGACGCGGTACCGCCGCTCATCCTGGGAACCGGAACGGGAATGGAGGGCGGCTTTCGGTGACGGCGGGGGCGTCAAGTTGGCGAGGGAGGGGGGTCGGAGATACAGACGATGTTGTGGTATCCCTGGCCACCAGACCGCGTAAAGGATTAGGACACAGCCCCAGTTCTTGAGGAAGCACTCTGTCAGAGAGTGCGCCCATACCCTGGCCTGCTGTGGAGGGTTTGGCGTCTGACGATGACGACTGAGGCTCAGGTCGAGCCAAGGCATACCCGGGGACCAGCCACCGCTGTGTCCCATTTGATGGATGGATGCATAAGAGCCTCAGACTCGCTTACTCGACCATTGGCAGTGACGTGTGATCCCCACCGGAGATGGAGATCAACGCTAATGAGCCGCCGTGCCATCTCCTGTCCGCGTGCTGTCCGTCATGGCGGAGAGAACAACGTCTCGTGATCCTGATCGACGTTGTCTAGTTCGCGTCTCCTTCGTCACACAACATAAAAGATCAACGTGACCTTATTGCGCAGAAGCGGTTCCGATAGGTCTGTGTATATAAATTCAAAACATTGTCAAAGCTCGGAGTAGGACTCGCAGCTACACTGATTATGAATGCGACAAAAATATACTTCTGTGGCGATACACAATACATTATACGGTTACGGTTATACGGATACACAAATACGGTTCGGCCATACGCAAACCATATACAAAATAAAAGGTAATCGTTTGTGCGAGTTTTATTGTAAAAAGGCACAAAGGCCACACATTGAATTCAATGGCATCAACAATGTTCATATTGTATTTCCAGAAACAACAACAGAACAGAACAAAATAAAAAACATATCATAATAAAAAGCGCCAACTGACAGCTTACAACGGAAAACGACCATTCCATTTGAGTCAAGTCTTCTCACATTACCGCTTCACGCCGAAGCCCGAGGACAGATAATGCGCGTGCGCACTCAACTCTGATTAATTTTGAACAAGTTCAAGCGCCCAAAACAAATAAACAATTGGCCTAGTCCCAGTGGTTTCAAATGACCCGCCATTTCATCGCACACATTAGAATCCATGAAATTAGCAGCTGGTTATATCTAAAGCTGCCCCCGGCTCCATATTTTATGGTGAAAATACACACGCACAACACCAACACATAACGGGAACGTGCACCACAGTAATACGCATTCACAACATCGTCGTTCCGTCAGACGCCGAAGAAGCATGATCTAACGCCGCAAACAGAGGGCAGCCAAGCCGCCAGAGAGCAGGAGTTCACTAGCCCGGTGATCGCGAGGGTGAAGTCACCTCGCGGGGCCAGCCAGCTAACCTCGCCGGCCTGGTCAGCCCGTGAGTGAGGTCACCTGGCCAGGCTAGCCAGCTGACCTCTCCAGCCTGGCCAGCGTGAGAGTGAGGCCATCTGGCGGGCCAGGCCAGCTGACCTCGCCAGTCGGGTCAGTGCATGAGTGGGGTCATCTGACAAGGCAAGTTAGCTGACCCAACCAGCGAGGTCAGTCATATCCTCCATAATCACATGCCCATATTGGTACATTAAAGAAGTAAAAATGTTGCCAACTATTCAAAGTCTGCAAAACCTTTATGATCTCTAGTATCCAATGGTTTCAAGAGCTACCTGTCCTCAGGCCCATGCTTTTTGTTGTTGTATATCCATATGCAGCATGTACCAGTCATCCAATGCATATTGGTCTCCTTGAGCTGGGGCACCACTGCATCTCAATTGGAGAAATGCTGACAGTTTTGACCAATGACTGATCTGATGTGTATGAGTCAGACAAAGCCTTACAACATTGTGCACAGGCTTTGCTGAACAGTTTTCACAGTATACAAACCTTGTATTGAGAGCCTTATAGTCCATATAAAACCACAGATATTTAATTACTTTTTAAAAGTCCTTAGGTCAGTCTTCCACTCATGCAGGAAACATGCAGCACGAAAACATAGAACATCTTGTAAGCTACAACATGCAGGAGATGTACAATGCTGGGCCTGCCTCCATAATAGATGCCAGGAATTGGTGAAAAGGGTTACCACCAGTAAAAGACCATGTAGAAGAGTCTCATATTACATCTCTCATATTATGTCAACAAACATGAGACATCCTTAAAATGTTGTGGCACCAAAACTGTGTTGAATAAGAAAATCACCAGAGCAACCAATCCACTTCCATGCTACCTAGACTGATGACTGGATGCAATACCAAAGTATACCTAGTCTGTCCCATGAAGTTTGCCTAGCTTCATGGGGCAGACTACACCATACCCTACACCCAGTCTGCCCCATACTTCACATACATAGCTTTAAACTTTTAATACTTCTGTACTAAACCAATTTATGAATTCAGGGTAGTCTAATCTGTACCTAAATCAATTCCACCATGCCCAGGCTCAGAGCATCAAGGTCACTTAAACACCCAGTGCAGAGGATAGATTGTTTCTGCAAACTTGGGTGTAGGTAAAAGGAGCACAATGTAAAGTGTGAAAACAACTCTGCAAAACAACATGACATGCTCGTAACTGACGTCCATCCTAACGGGCAAAATACACATCGTACCAAGACTCGGGCAGGTGCTTCAAAACAACCAGCTTCAGTTTTCGGGGCTTTCCATCACGTTCAATTCAACCAGAATTTATAGGGCCACAATGTTATGAGCATGCCGGACATCCCCACCAATCTCCGAATCCCCGCACATTCCAATGGCCCTGATACGCATTCGATGTTCCGGAAGGCGTATATTGAAAAAGTGGCCGAGTTAAGCATGACGACCTAAAAATACACCACGGGTATGGTGCAAACGGCCTAAACTACTGCCTGTCACACTACGGGCGGATTACGGACCACGCGCAGCCACGAAATCGCCAGCAGGTTTGACCAGCCAGAGCTCGTAAAATCATCGCCGGCTCTCAAACTGATAAATGACCGAGCACAGGGGTGCAATTTCACATCATGAGTTTGGAGGAGGAGCTGAACAACAAAAAATGGTTCAATCTACCTTGAAAAGTATATTCTGATGTTTGAAAAGTTAAAATCGGGTGGGAATTGTCTGGTTATTGGAGCTCTCCGTCCATTTGGCCTCAATTTTGCCTTGCAAGACGACCATGATCGGAGGTCAGGACCTTTACAAAAGCCTTAGTCTTTGCGTTGGTGAATGTTCCAATGCATGAAAATGTGAAATCTGCCGGTAAAATTTTGGTGATGCGTGTCCGAATTTCACCGTAGCGAGTAACCTTGATGTTTTATTGTTACCGGCTGGATCTCACTTCAGCTCGTCTATTATGACACAATAGTGATGTGTGCGCGCAAAAGTCTGGACTAACCCTCGCTCGGCGGGCTCGGACACGGGTCAGCTGGTAACCCGTCAGGTCAGCTGATAGGTCACCTGACCCCGTGCAGGGGGACTTATGTCATATCACCTCCTCCATAAACTTTCGCTCTAACGTTGAGCGTCCGTCCTCAAACAACAACCACGCGCCACAGAAAAAAAACTGAAGCACAGTTACGACTACGCCCTCACACTACTGCTGGCATATGCCCGCGTCCCAGCGGACTTGCGGCTGCTGCGGCCCGCGGCGTTGACGACCGCTGCAGCAGGGCTCAACCGCGGGCGCCACAGTCCCCCGCCTGGCGGGCGGTCTCTGGGCCGCGCCGGAAGCAACAGTCGGCCGCTGCCCCGCTACGCTTATCAGCATCGGACGTCGCGGTATCAGGAACCCCTTTTCGTACACTAAATGCGGAGACTTGGTATCTTCACTAATCAGGCCGTCGCTGTCTCATGCCGATGATGACGCCGACGGTGCGGCCCCAGCGGCCGGTCCCCAAGTTCTGAGCATTGACGCGGCAGCCGACGCGCGGTACTGAGAGTGAGCACCCTGAGGCGTTGTGACGGTAGGGGCGGAGCGAGGGGGGGGGGGTCACGGGGCCATGCCTCTCCCTTGGGCTTCGAAGGGGTCCGTAGCCAGCCCAACAGACGCATTTTCTACGCAAAACGCAACAAGATTGGGCAACTTTGTGCTTCCATGAAACCAATGATAGTCACAAGCAAATGTGAAGGGCCCACGCGCAAGCAAAACTTTTCTTTACTGATTGATAGTGCCGTGATTGGGAGGTTTTAAGGCTGATTACGCTTTTCAGAGGTCCCACGCTGTTTCCGGAGGGCCCACATGTCCACTTGTGGGTCAACTCGATCCAGCAAGGCTGCTGCAAGATCCAGCAAGCAAGGCTGATACAGCTTCACACGCTACCCTTGATTTTCTTGCATTCGCTCGGAGAGCCCCCGCGCTGTTGGTGGGCCCCTTCCTGCTAACGTGCCGGAGCACCTCTCCGTCAATCAGGGATCTTCCATGGATTCTTTCCATTCGCCCGAAAGATCTGCACTCAAAAGACGGGGTCTCTATATGTTAACCTGCCCGGGGATTCTCGGTTGCTGAGGGGCCCTTCATGTTGTTCATTACGCTGTCCAAGGGCGATCGTTCAGAGACCCACCACGTTGTTCTTGGTTCTTCTTGCTTGCTCTAAAACCCTATTCTTGTTGATGGAAGCCTCTTTGTAGGTTTGCCGCGACACCCCCGATCGCTCATGTTCCATCTCTATTGGCCTTGGTGCCTGAGTCTTAGAGAGGAAGTCGGCTGTTCTGTAATGCTCTCTTATACCCTTTTCCACCCGTAGTGCGACAAGTAGTGGTTTTTAGATGGCTTGCACCACGTCTGTGGTGTATTTTTAGGCAGTCATGCTTAACTCAACTAGTGTTTCAATCCACGCTTCCGGAAGGGCGGACAACGTAACGCGACAATTGTGGATAGTATGTGCCGTACTTGGCTGTCATGTCATGCTTATGACTTTTCGTAATTTGCATTTAGTATTCATGTTCGTCCGTTTTTCTTTGCTCTGTATATGTAAAAAATATTTTTAACACGTTTGGTGTCATAATTACATATTTAATAGGATTTATCGGCTTATCTTGTATTTCTTCTTAAAATAAACGTCATTTGTGTGATGGCAATATGAAAGTTTTAACGATATCGTTGGCTCTGGTGCATGAAAGTCATATGTGACGTCACACGAAAAAGAGGTCGCGCCTGCCGTCTTTTCGTCCGCGTTTGTTACGGTTTCACCTCGCTGTTGTGGCTCGCGACAGGTGCTTCCGTCGTAAATTTACGCTACGTGTTGAAGAAGCGAAACAGCATTCGTGCAATAGCGGAAGGACTGGGTTTCCTTGATACGCATAAGTCCTAGTCAGCTTCATTTACAGTGCATGTGAAGCTCGGAACAAGTTCGCGGGCGAAATCGTGTCTTCAACTTGCGCCCGACTTTGATGGGCATTATTGGTCCAGTATTTTTTTTGTGATGGAGACCGATGTTCGGGACACACAGAAAAATGAATCTAAAAACGTGGTAAGTGCTTCGCCTGTAGAAATGTGTTTTTGTCATGTGCACAGAAATCTACAAGACCAGGTACGTAAATTTGTCTGGCATTTAATTGATTATTAGGTGCCTCGTTGTTTGAATTCCCTTACCACTTTATAGACATATGTTGCCTCAGAATATGATTTTCTTTGTTGATTTGTCTAGATAGATTATGTTTCATGAATCCAATACCAAGTCAGCAGTCCACATGACTTCATGACAGTCATGAAGCTTGCAAGGTGCCAAATGCAGATTGGGGTTTGTGGTCACTGCAGTTTTTTGTTGCACTCTGCATCCAAGCTGCGAAGTGTGGCTTATTCTCACGTCATTGTTTTTTTTCCTTAAAACTTGATAAAGGCTTGCTAACATTGCAACATGACAAAGTAGTTAACAGGTATGACATAATCTCTTTGTTAGGTCTTATTTCTCTCTAATATTTATTACTGGCTACCTGCCTCAGCATGTGCCCTTGATTGATGTGATTATATTGCCCAACTGTGGAAGTGATGTAGTGTGTTTATGAGAAATTTAACATAAGTAGCATTGTATAAGATGAGTATGATCAGAATAAGCATTAAAGTTGGTCATGTTGTTACAGATTCATGCTGTCTTTTATTGGAAAATTTACTTGAAACACTTGGAATTTGTTTAGGTTTCAGTTTGCATTATTTGAGACTAATCTGTATCCTGTGCCAATGAAATAAGTTTTGACTAATATATTGTGCCTGCATCAGTGCAGTCTTAAGGCTGTAAATGCAGCAAATTGGGGTGAGATGTGCTCATGCTAATGCATATAGCTCAGGTAGTATATGAGAGTGATAGATAGTAATGATGATGTGGTGGTAAGCCTACATTGTGTCACTCTCAAGATTGTGTGTCATTCAACCATTTAATCTTGTCATTATGACCTTTTATTCTTCTGAAATATGTGGCAAAAGTCAAAATGGGTAATGATGAATAAAAAGGAAATATGTAGCTGGCCTATTGCTGTTGACCATCATAGCACCATCATATGAAAGTAATTAAGCATGCATTATGTGTATTATGGATTTGTAATAGATCTAGCCAGATTTATCATGCCAAAGATGAAATATGTTATGGTCATGTAAGCTCACATGAGCAGATTATGTGGCAATTGATGAGCATTGCACCCAGTCATAGCCTATGAATACTGTCTGCCATGAACAAAATACACCCTTGGGATTGGAGTTTTGGCTAAGGACAGATAGCTTATCGCATGGACATGGTCCTGAGATACCAGCAAAGCATTTCCAGTCAGTATGCTTACTGTCAGTCATTGTTACCTGCCTTCTTTCCCCATAACCATCCACCAGCTGATCAACCTTGATGAGTCAAATAATGGGATGAAATTTTGCAGGTCTAAACTAACTTGGCCTGACCTTTGTTTTCCCTAGTGTTCATGTGTCCCTATCACTCTGTATATGATTCATTTCTAAGATAGAAATCTACATGGTGTTATTGGTGCATAAATTATGGATTCTAAAAATGATTTATTATGGATCCTACATTTTGGCAGTGTTGTTGTTCAATTTGTGTGAGGAGAATATTAAACATTGATGAAAAGAGGGAGTTTCAACTTGATATGCAATATTCACCTCATATTTGGAATCATGCTTAACACCAGAAGATTGGTTCAAAAAGGTTTGTGTGTTCAGAACTGATAAGAATAAAATGGGTTCTATTTTGTGTCATATTATCATTCTTGCGTAACAATAATAGTGTGTCAACCTAACAGGATTGCAGGAAGCATTACCATAACAATGCCCAGTGATTTTTGTCATGTTTTTGCTAAGATATTTTGTGTGTACATCAATGACATCTCTGCAGATATGGTTTCCATGTGTTATGAATAACCTGAAATATGTTTCCTTCACATACTTAAATGCCTGCAAAGGTAACCAGTACAGATTGCCCAGTATCCAGCAGCCATTGTATCATTTATTGCCCTTGATCTGCAGTACCTCAGGGCCTGTGCAATGTGTTGATTCATGCAATGCATCACTAGAATTAACAGACTTACAGCCATGAGGTATGAAGCACCCACCATCTCCCCTTTAGAGCTCACCTTGTGTTTGTGCCTTGCTGGCGACAGTGGGACTTGTTATGTTTCATGACACTGGGTGCATAGTGCAGACTGGTGGGAGTGACAATGGCGACCATGCTGCTGCAGTTGCCAATGACGGTGATGAGCCTGGACCCGCCGCGGAGGGAGCCGACGCCCCAGTATCTCACCGAGCGGGATGCCTGCCTCAAGTACTTTGAAAAATGGAGCGAACAAGACCAGGTCGAGTTCGTGGAATACCTGCTCTCACAAATGTGCCACTACCAGCACAACAACATCGACACGTTTCTCAAGCCCATGTTGCAGCGGGACTTCATTTCGCTACTGCCAGGTGAGTGCCTGAAGAACTGTCTACCTCTCAGCGGTGATGCTGTGACATATTCTGTACTACAAAATGTTCTTTGGTGCTCAAGTAAAGCTAGTTTAAAGGTGCTCCTGTACCAGGAAAAATAATTCATTTAAACTTCAGTCACATTTTTTCTTTGTCAAGTGTGATGGACCACCAGATACATTGTAACCATTAGGCACTTTCTGTGAGCAGGACTGCTGCTGGTTATGGGTATGGCAGGTATGGTGGGACCATAACCCCCTCGAGTTATGTTGTTTAGGCCAGCACCAGGTCATGTTTTGGAGACCCGTAAGGCCGAGTGGCCGTGTCGCAGACTGCGCTCGATCTCCAAATCGGCACCGGTACATTCTTTACCTTTCTGTCATATGAGTGATCAAATATCAGAATTACATCCACTTTTGTGAACTATCATCTCAAGATGATCAGCATCGCCGATTTGTGTGAAGGTGGTTGGCAATATCAATTGTGACAGCACAACCACCCCATAGATAAGTGACAATTGATGCTGCGTCCTGGAAGCCACATCTTTTTTCCATCCAGTTATGCTGCCAGGCAGTGCTGGTCAATAGCGGTTGTATGAATCCCACCATCAGCATTGTATGAACGCACCCAGCACTGTCTCTGTTTACATGGCCGGCCCGTGTCGCGTCAGCTTCTCCGGTTAAAAACACACGCCGGTGACATATGCCAGCGCGCCAGCCCGGCGCTCCCGTCTTCGTCGCATGCAGGGGCTCGTAGGCGTCCCCGCTGTTTCGATAACTGAACCACGTAGAACTAAATGCCAAGTGGCGTGGGGGGGGGGGGGGGGGCTGCTTGACACTTTCTGTAATAGGCTAATGCAGGCTATTGTGGTCATATCGGTGTATCTAGGACCCTCGCTTTATCCCAAGAGCCGCACTACCGCACCGGGGGAAACGGCGCGGTGCAGTTACGGGTTGACTGCTGCAACATGCGTGTGTATCGGTGATTTCGACACTTGCATCGCACACACATCGGCGGCTGTGGCCTTTAACATCCTAAATTGACTCAAAAGTTCAAGACAAGTGTGTGGAGAGGCCCGTCACTCGCTTCAAAACTAAGCACGTTAAGGCAATGAAATGACGGATTTTAAAAGGCATGCCAAATTGCTCCAAGTATTTTTCTAGACATCAAATATTGTGATGTAAGAATGTAATCATTTTCTGCATTTGCCTTGGCTGACTGCAGGGACTGTCTGTGTCATCACGTGGTTACGTTGATTAGGGCATGGAAATACGGAGCGTTGCTTAGACAAGCGCATTTTAGGCAAACAAGAAGGCTATTTGACGCCTAGAGGTGTGTAGGACTCCACGACAGCCGGGGGGGGGGGGGGGGGGGAGGGGGGGAGGCGGGTAGGCGGGTGGGGGCAGGGGGAAATATTGAAAATTTGAAGTAACAACTGGGCCTTCAAACTTCACATATGACGTAAAGAGTATGGAGGCGCGGGCATCGAAACTTGACACGCTCAAAGCAGTCTAAAAAAAAAAACATTTCGTAAGCCCGTTGAGAGCTCCACAGGGCGACGCCAACCCGAGGCGGTGACCTTATCGTCCGTGGAGAGTCAAGGGGAGGGGGGTACCGGTCCATAGCTTTTATACGCTGTCACAACCTGTTAACATACGGAGACCGAACAGTATGCCGCACATTGGGTCCGAGATCCTGTGCGTGGCTGGAACCAAGCACGACCGAGAGGTTGTGAGGCACTGGCGTACCCCTCGGCCATAGGGAGCATTGCTCGCGTTGCTTTGTCGCGGACTCCGTGCGGTGTAGGGCGTGGGTGAGTCACAAACAAGCCTCTGCACAAGTCATTTCCAGAACGTGCTGGCCGTGCGTACCACAGGAAAGCAAAGCACAAACAGGATGACGGCGTGGTGTTCAGTAACGGTCTTTGCAGCCATCTGCAAGGCGGCAATTTAAACCTTTTCAGTCGTACCTGCAGGCAAAGCCCAGAAAGCTATGGTCGGAATCACCTGGCTAGCACTATGTTTTGCGTGAACGCCTTGATGAGGCTAGAACGCGACGAAATGACAGTGTGAGCTGGAGACTTCCGTGTTGCGTTTGCGGTAACTCAGGATTACGGCTCTGCAAGTTGCGATTACAGTATCAGGACCGGACGATTAACTGCATGCAGATGAGGTTGAACACGAGTGCCTCCATTTCGAACATTGAGCTGCCAGATTTCCGGGTGGATAAATATCTTGGGAGTTTCTTTGTGCTCGGAATCTGCCAGAAAATGAGGTTCTATATATGCAGCGGAAGGTCGGGTCTCTGCGCATGCCATATGGAGTCGGGTATGTCGGCCAGGGCTTGCCGAAAGGCTGTCCTCCCAGGAGCTGTTTTCAGCCGGCGTTACCGGCGCCATGCATGGCCTCCGTCTTCGTCCCCATTCCTGATCGAAGGGCATTCATTGTCTCTTGTCATCGTCGTGTGTCTGTCTGGGGCGGGAATGAGCCGCGGAACGCTCGGCTGGCTTGTCAAGGACATGCCCTGTACTCGAAACGCTGGCTAGGCCAGGCCGTTACCCCCCTGTGCAGGCTGGCTGCTACAGGTGCGATGGGTATCGGATTTCGTCGACACTTGTGTGTGCCGAATTGTTGTTGTATGGCATCGTTTGTCGCTTCGGTGCATTTAGATAGCGAACTACGGGTGGGGCGAAAAAGAGCCACCTGTTTCGTGTCACATGTGCAGCAGAGCTCATGGCGTGAACCGGTTGACGCCGCAGTCGTGGCGGCTCGGGAATTTTATGTGAGTTGGGAGCCCCCGTCTTGCATTCTGTAATCATGATGGTAATACGGTTTGATTTTTAGCGTGGTAAACACATCGCAGCGTGTTGGACTGCAGACCGTTTTTCTCATGGTGAACGTGTGTCGCAAAGAAACTTGATGCGCGAATAATTGCTTAATGATGAATCGTTACACACGTGGCTTCCTGGTGAGAGGTTTCCACACCAAAGCTCCACCACGCACCAGTGGCTGCACAGCGGCCAGCTGTTACAAGCCGCCGTGAGTGACGGTCCCGAAATCCGCAGCGTAGCATGGCGTTTGGTCTCTGACTTGTAATGATGTAACTGTGGCGAGTGAAGTGCGGTTAGCCAGCAAACGAACAGCGTAGTGGCCACCTGCCAACATATATCGTTTGCCCCCCCCCCCCCTCCCCCCTTGAAATAAAGCACAGGTGATCTTGAAGGCAGCCGGGTATCTCAATGGGATATTTATTTGACTGTGCCGAAAAAGTCGCTCGACATTGAAGTTCAAACCATCTTGCAAAGAGCATGTAGGTGTGATGATATTCCTGACAGCAGCACATAATGGAAACTGAAGTGGCGACCGATGTCACTCGAGTGCAGTGACACTCGGGTTCGCCTTGTGTCACAGGAACATCACTTTTCTTCAACCTGCTGTGCCGTTGGATAAATGGCGATATGTACAGCATATGTGTGATGTTGTTCCGAATGATGGCATTTCGTGGGAATGGACAATTTGGCATCAAGGTGTTTGTTGTTTGGCAGATTTGAGTTGTTCCGTCATATTCGGTTCATTTCATTTCGCGTTCAGCCCAGCCGTGTTTTGATGGCGTAATCAATTCTGATACGATATTTTTCGTCGGCGTGTGCAGTATAAAGCATTCACTATTGGAGCTCCGTCCAACATTCACGCCTCGGCAGTCGTAGCGTCCTTTCATTGCCGGATCCAGATCAGTTTCTGTGTCGACACCCGGGTTGTGGGGCCGTTCGTCGCGCGTGCCGGCCGGTTCACTGACGCACGCCACGCGCCGCGCTCCGCCGCAGACAAGGGCCTGGACCACGTGGCCGAGAGCATCCTCTCGTACCTGGACGACCGGTCGCTGTGCGCCGCCGAGCTAGTCTGCAAGGAGTGGAAGCGGGTCATCAGCGACGGCATGCTCTGGAAGAAGCTCATCGAGAAGAAAGTGCGCACCGACCCGCTCTGGAAGGGCCTGGCCGAGCGGCGAGGATGGTACGTCCCCCCCCCCCTCCCCCCCACCTCCACTTCCCGCTCCTGATGTTGACTCGCTGTGATGCTGTCAGCGCTCAAATGCGCGGCTGTCCTACAGCTCTGGGCCATTGAACAGTTGACTGCGGGTTCTACTGCCTGCACTTTGTTCAATTCCGTGGTCAGGTTGAAATGGACTTCACTGACTGCCCGGCAATAGTACGCTATCAGTTGCTGCTGCACATTGATTCATGTGTAACGAGTGGCTCTGAGAACTGTGCACTTTTTCAGGGGGCAATACTTAGGGAAACCAAAACCCGGCCAAGCACTTCCAGATCATCAGAAATATAGGAAACTATACCCCAAAATAATTAAAGACATTGAGGTAAGAAAAACGTGTTTATGATCGTGTGAAATTCGTGGTGTGTCGCCAGCATGTTCCCATAAAACATCCCAGCCATGACTTCAGCGACTTTTATGCCACCCGCATGTAACAATGTACAGTGCCCGTGGGATGTCGATATCGTATATTGCTCTTCGCCTAGCTAGCAGCTTATTGTTGCCAGTCACGATCCATGCGACATCAGTTTGTGGGAGGGAGTCTGACCCTTCGCTGACCATCGCGTTCTCAGAGTATAGAAAACAACTGGAGGACGGGCAAGCACAACCTGCAGCGGATAAACTGTCGTTCGGAGACGTCCAAGGGCGTCTACTGCCTGCAGTACGACGACAAGAAGATCGTCTCTGGCCTGCGGGACAACACCATCAAGATGTGGGACCGCGACTCGCTGCAGTGCACCAAGGTGGGCTGCTCGGCGGCCGCCGCCCTCACGGGCCGCATAACTGGATCGGCCCTTCCACCCAGAGCGTGGTGTCTTGCGTACAACAGACCCCTCGAGCATAACACGAGATTGGCAGCCGGACATTGCTGTGGCCATCACTGTGCACACGCTCGTTAAAACAATGGATCCCCCTGTCTAAACACCTGAAGCTGGCACAGTCCCGACAAAGGTTATGAATTATTGCACCTTCTTGTTGACACGGTCAGCCGTATAAGCATGCCAGCTTCCAAACGCTTGCCACTTGTCAGCACTGGCTGGAGAAGCCCGCTGCTGCTGTACGATTAAGATATCGATCTGGGAAGTTGGCTTGTGGCGGTCACGTGCGGTGTCTGGCTGCACCTCCGTCACCCGCGCCGTCTGTCTCAGGTCTCTGTCCACATGTCTGGCGCCCAGACACCCGCCACTGAAAGGGTTCGCCTCATTCCCATCCGCCGCGTGTTGGCTTCGCTGGTGTTGACATAGTCCCCGTGGCACCTCCAGAGGAGGTGTCCACCGCTCCCCCCCCCCCCCCCCCCCCGGTACTGACTGAGCCCAGGCGGCGTCTCTAGAGCAGAAGGTGCCCACCCCACCGCTTTCGGTACTGATCTAGCCCCGCGGCGCTTCATGAGCAGAAGGTGCCCACCTCCCATCGCTTCCGATACTGACCGAGCTCCCGCGGCGTCTCCAGGGCAAAAGGTGCTCACCTCCCCCAGCCCCGGGTACAGACGAGCCCCGGGGGCGCCTGATGAGCAGGAGGTGCTCACCTCCCCACCCGCGAGTACAGATGAACCCCGGCGGCGCCTCCAGAGTAGGTGCTCACCTCCCGGCCCCCGTGTACAGACGAGCCCCGGCGCGCCTGCTGAGCAGAAGGTGCTCACCTCGCACGGTGCCCCGGCCTGACCGAGCCCCCGCGGCGTGCCCACAGCAAGTGCTCACCGGCCACACGGGCTCGGTGCTCTGCCTGCAATACGACGACAAGGTGATCATCAGCGGCTCCTCGGACGCCACCGTGCGCGTCTGGGACGTCAACTCGGGCGAGCTGGTCAACACGCTGATCCACCACTGCGAGGCCGTGCTCCACCTCCGCTTCGCGCACGGCATGATGGTCACCTGCTCCAAGGTGAGTCACGCTCGGCCGGCCCGGGTCACGCGCTCCGGAGGTCGTGATCCTCCGGCGGAGGGGCTGCTCAAGCGTGTGTCATTACGGCCGAGGGCGGGGACGGCGGCTGAATGTGGACACTCGGTGTCGAGGTCGTTCAGACAATGAAAATCGGCGAATTAGGTTGTTAGACGAGATCAGTTGAAGTGTTGGGCGCTGGTCTGTCGCGGCGGCTAGCGTAGCGGCGTTTGGGGCAGGGTTTGGGTTATCGTTTTTGCCTCGCCCGGGGGGGATCGCGTTATGCCCGGTTGCCGAGGGATTCTCAGTTCACGTTGGGCGGCTCCTCTATATGTCTGGGTGCGTGCTGGGGCCTGTTGTCGGCGCGTAGGGTGGTCCGCTACTGGGCCACATGGTACTGGACCAACAGCTACGGCGGGCTGTTTTCCGATCGCGCCAGCTGTATCGCACCTGAGGCAATAGCCTACGTCTGCTCCAAACGCTGCTGCGATATGTAATGTGCCGCCGATGCTGGTTTGCGCACGTGTTCTGGTGTCGGCTGTGCCGTCTGCGGATCCACGCGGTTGCGACGTGGGTGCTGGTCTGCGCACGTGTCCTGGTGTCATTTGCTGTGCCGTCTGCGGATCCACGCGGCTGTGACGTGCCGCCGGTGCAGATCTGTGCACGTGTCCTGGTGTCATTTGCTGTGCCGTCTGCGGATCCACGCGGCTGTGACGTGCCGCCGGTGCAGATCTGTGCACGTGTCCTGGTGTCATTTGCTGTGCCGTCTGCGGATCCACGCGGCTGTGACGTGCCGCCGGTGCAGATCTGTGCACGTGTCCTGGTGTCGTTGGCTGTGCCGTCTGCGGATCCACGCGGCTGTGACGCGCCGCCGGTGCTGGTCTGCGCACGTGTCCTGGTGTCGGCTGTGCCGTCTGCGGATCCACGCGGCTGTGACGTGCGGCCGATGCTGGTCTGCACACATGTCCTGGTGTCGGCTGTGCCGTCTGCGGATCCACGCGGCTGTGACGTGCGGCCGGTGCTGGTCTGCACACATGTCCTGGTGTCGGCTGTGCCGTCTGCGGATCCACGCGGCTGTGACGTGCGGCCGATGCTGGTCTGCACACATGTCCTGGTGTCGGCTGTGCCGTCTGCGGATCCACCCGGTTCCCCGGTGCCGGCGTAGGTGTCGGCCGGATGACCCTCCTGGTGCCGCTCTCGGCCGTCTGGGGCCAGAGACGGCGTGTCCCTCCCGTCTGACCCGTGTTGAGTGTCAGAAGGCGAACATACGAACCTACGCACATTGAGTCGCCCGCATGGGCTCGTACGCCGAAAACAACGTAGTTTACCCGAAGCGATCTGTTATAAATGCCTCCAGAATCGACAGATGCGATCGCAGTTTGTGCAAGTTACGAATTGGTACGGTTCGTGTGTTAGTGTTGTAAGCTACGCCGTGGCTGTGTGACCGTACTGAGGTGCGGCTTACCAGACGCGCCGCCGGCGACACCCGTCTCCTGTACTCGTGCTCCCCGGGATCGGCGCCACTGCTGGCAACGTTGTGGCCCCGACTGCAGGCGGCCACTCGGAGCCGAAATATGCGGTCGACGGGTATTCCAATGCCGCAACAACTTTCCAATGTTCAGAGTATTCTAGTGCCTGCCGGAAAGACACCAATGTAGTTGTAAAAATAGTTGCTGGCGCGAAAAAGTTGCAAAATGGTCCCAAGCTGGCTGGAAGTTTGACGCTCTTTGGCGCGAGGGCAAATTATATCGGATGATATCTTTGGCGCAAATCACATCGAGTACTTCTGATTCATTGGTAGTGGGCTGGATTGCTGGAGAGACAACTGGGACACGATGTCGGTGGACGGCTGATCGTCCGAAATTCGACAAGGGTCGTGTTAATGGCATAACATTTTAACATTGCCGGGATTTGGGAGGAAATAACAAAATGTGTTACCCATATATCGTGTATTTTTCCGCCGGGCTCAGTATTTGAAGTTGTCTGATGTGTATACGCGGCAAAAAAAAGATGGATTTCCCGAACTGGCCTTCGGCAGTGGTTTATTTAATTGTTCTGATGTTCTCACAATCCGCAGCGCATTTGAAAATTGGGTGATTGGGTATCCGTCTCGGTTGGCATGCGCTCACCCAGATGCATTGTTGGCAACTGATGCCTAATTTTCTAATGGAATGCTCGGGTCTTCATACCTGAATATTTCAAAACCTCAACCAAGGCGATGGGTTATCTTCAGCCTGGGCGCCAGTAACGCGTGGGAATATTGAGTCATCTGTGTGTGTTGACTGCATAACCCAACATCATCAGAGCCGATAATACCCGTGAGTAGCCTGCGACGCCTGTCCGTGTCTCCGCACGCGTACCGTGTCATGTGAGCGAGCGCCCAGTGACGGCCGACGCCGGCTCGTCCGCAGGACCGCTCCATCGCCGTCTGGGACATGGTCTCGCCGACCGAGATCAACCTGCACCGCGTGCTGGTCGGCCACCGCGCCGCCGTCAACGTCGTCGACTTCGACGAGAAGTACATCGTCAGCGCGTCGGGCGACCGCACCATCAAGGTGGGAGCGCGCCCGGCCGGCGGCCGCCCTCGAATGGGGTCACGGCGGCCGGCGCCGAGCGTTTCCGGCCGGCCGATCGATGCCGAGGGGGCGCGATGGGGAGGGACTGGGGGAGGCGCCGCGCATGTGATGGGCCGGCCGCCGTTGGGAGGCCGACACGTGTGACTGGGGTTCAGTGGGGCCGGAGCGGAGTGGCCCTGACTCCGGAGGGAGAGGGGCGGAGCGGGGCAGCTCTGCTCCGGAGGGAGGGCTGAAGGGGGGGGGGGAGAGCGGGGCTCTGGCTGCGGGGGGGGGGGGGAGAGGGAGCGGGCTCTGATTCCCGAGGAGGGGAAGCAGCGGCGGGGCGGGCCTCCGGCTCCGGAGGTGCGATTAGAGTGAACTCGCCTTGTTTCTGCCGTTACCAATACGTCTCGCGGTGTGGTTTCATTGCGTCGACCGGTGACATCGGTCGACACGAACAGTGACAAAGCCAGTGTCATACGGCCGCTGGGTGAGTGTGGTGCAACGGCGACCCAGCCCCTCCACCGCCCAGTCACGCTCTGTCAGCGCATCTGTGCGGCGCCGGCCTCTGTCCAGATCCGTCCCCGTTGCGCAACCGGCCGGCGTGGGCCGGCGGCGCCGTCTGACACCGTGCTCGCCCGGCCAGGTGTGGAACACGTCCACGTGCGAGTTCGTGCGGACGCTGTCGGGCCACAAGAGGGGCATCGCCTGCCTGCAGTACCGCGACCGGCTGGTGGTCAGCGGCAGCTCGGACAACACCATCAGGTCAGCCGGGCCCACGCCCGCGGGCGGGGGCGGGCACGGCCGTACCCAGGCGCTGGCGTGGCCCCGTCAGGCGCTGCTATCACGTCGACAAGTGTCGATCGCCGCCGTCTAGTTTGGACAGGGCGCGAATTCGGCTCGCTCGCCACGATATTCAACTGGCCGGCACTCGTGAGCTGCTGGGTACGCGCCTGCTCGGCATCTGCATCGCTCGGCGAGCGACGGCGCTCAGAGCGGCCTCTGCTCCCGGATGTGATCGTATGAGATGTGATGTAGATGCCGAAGTCGTGACGAAACGTGACGACCGCCCACTGGAGGCGGCCGGCGACCTTGGCCGCCGCCGGCAGACGGGGTGGCGCTGGGGACTTCGCTCGCATTAGGTGAACGCACTCAGTGGCGGCGGTAGCGCCGCACCCGCCAGGTGACGTCGACCCGGCCCATGATGCCGACGCCGCCCAGTGAAGCGTAGCGATGTCTGTGAAACCCGTTTGAGTTGATGGCGTGTTTTTCTCTGGCCGTTCCTGTTTTGTTGTGCTGCCGGCGGACACGTCACGCCCGGTGCAGGCTGGCTGCAGTTTGCGGCAGGCGCCTGGCCCCGGTGGTCGGGATCAGGTGGTCCCCCGCCTCCAATGACCCGGCTGGACGGACTGCGGACCCCCGCGGACCACCCCCGGGTGGCGTGTATCTCGGACGATCCAACCGGAGGGCAGCGTGTCCGCGGGTCGTCCCCGTCGCCCTCCCACTGGCCTGACGTGACCGGCCCGGCCGCAGGCTATGGGACATTGAGTTCGGTGACTGCCTGCGCGTGCTGGAGGGCCACGACGAGCTGGTGCGCTGCATCCGGTTCGATTCGAAGCGGATTGTCAGCGGCGCGTACGACGGGTGAGTCTCCGTTTACGGAGTGAGCCGCTCCGGCTCACCTGGTCCGGGATTGACGCCCGGCTCGCTCGTGCTTCATGACACGTTTCTTCGTGTTCTGTGGTAGTAAGATTGTGGTGTTCGTTTCGGGATGTTGCGTGCCGGGTGTGAGCGGTAATTGAGCTGGTTCCCTTCCGTCGTTGGTTATCGCGGCCGGCACGACGTGTCTGGCAGACAGTCTGCCATTGGTCTGTCTGGGAATCAATCTCAACTGTTCAACTATCTGGGTGTCCGTGATGACCCGAGCGGTGTTGACGGGCGGCTCGCCGGCGGCTCCTGATACAGCCGCGCCCGCCCACCCGTCTGCCCCGCCTGTGACGCCGCCGGCCCCAGTCCCCGACCCGTTCGACCGCGCGATCAGTGGAGAACGTGCCGTCCCGTCCGGCGGCTGGTGTGCCGGCCGTCGCCCCGGAGACCGGCGGGTGCGTGTGACACGCCGCTCTGCCCTGTTACAGGAAAATCAAGGTGTGGGACCTGCAAGCGGCGCTGAATCCGCGCAGCCCTGTCGGCTCGCTCTGCCTCCGTACTCTGGTGGTAAGTGTCGGTCTCGTGCGGCCCGGCCGGCGCGGGAGATGCGGACATGGTGCCGTGGAACATCGGACGGGTGTGAGAGGATGGCCAGAGCCGCGTCCCCGTCTGTGACGTGGTCTGGTGGAGCATGGTGCTGGTCTTCGCCAGTTCAGTCAGTGGCCGTCACAACTGCGAGCTTTGTGTCCAAGGGCCATGGCTCCGCGTGCCCTGGACACAGCCATGCCTGAGGCGCGTGTGACATGAACACGCCCGCCATCCTGCGGAACACCGATTGGCTGGTCTAGGGAGGACGCGAGCGGCGCGCGCGCACCTGTGAACAGAGGGCGCCTTCTGTGCATGTTTGTCTGCTACCCTTGTGTCACCGACCCGTGGTATCTGACCGCTCGTCGTCGTGAGGTCGTTGTCCATCGTTGTTCGGAAAGTGTTTGGTTTACGCAAGTAAGCCTTGTTTGGACTGCAGTGTTCCCCGAGAGGAATGATACTGCTCACTTTTGCCCAGCGTGAGGCAGCATGTTTTGGAAACACGTCCGCGTGAGAGGATATGACACCGCCTGCTGTGTGCGTCAGAACTTCTTATCGGGTTTGTTTGCCAGCGTTGGCGAATCTGGTCTGCATTGAGTGTCGCTCTACCGTGCCCTGTCGTCCACCGGCCGCCGCGTTCACCTGCGGTCCCTCACCCCCGTGCTGTGACGGGCGTGTCTCGTCCACCGGCCGCCGCCCTCACCTGCGGTCCCTCACCCCGTCCTGTGATGGGCGTGTCCCGTCCACCGGCCGCCGCCCTCACCTGCGGTCCCTCACCCCGTCCTGTGATGGGCGTGTCTCGTCCACCGGCCGCCGCCCTCACCTGCGGTCCCTCACCCCGTCCTGTGATGGGCGTGTCTCGTCTACCGGCCGCCACGCTCACTTGCGGTCCCTCACCCCCGTCCTGTGACGGGCCTGTCTAGTCTACCGGCCGCCACGCTCACCTGCGGTCCCTCACCTCCGTCCTGTGACGGGTATGTCTCGTCCATCGGCTGCCGCCCGCGCCTGACCTGACCTGACCTGACCCGCTCGGCGCCGCCCGGCAGGAACACACGGGCAGGGTGTTCCGTCTGCAGTTCGACGAGTTCCAGATCGTCAGCAGCTCGCACGACGACAGCATTCTGATCTGGGACTTCCTCAACTACACCCCGCCGACTGCGTCCGGCAGCCAGGAGATGGAGGCCGACGGCGGCGACGAGGGCGCCGCCGGCCTGCAGCGCGCCGTCCGCACCACACCCCTTGACCCCAACAGGTACCGCAAGTAAGTCGGCTCGCGCTGCCGCTGACCACGTGGCTCGAGACGGTGGCGGCGGCAGGCGGTCGTGGAAGGATCCGGCGGTGTCCAAGTTTACTTTCTTAATTTTATTGGAGGATTTCGTGGTATCGTGATTTTTCGCCATCTTTGGCAGTCGTTTGGGCGTGGGTGTTTTCTTGGGGTCCAAGCAGATGTCTGCACTGAACTCCCCTTTATAGCTGACCATTTGTATTCTCGTTCCGCCATCTATATAGCTGCCCCCCTATATTCCCGCCTCGCCTCCAATATAGCTAGGAAAACAAATGACAACCGGTGGGATGACACCAGTGATTTCGATACACAGCGGATTAGCAGGGATGTGTCATGTTTGAAGTTGACCTGTCTCACTTACCGGGTTAGTTTGAGGTACATCAGCTGCAGTGGCTGTAGTGCTCGTGGCTGTGTGGGATTCTCGAAAATACCATGGTGTCCACTGCAGGCTGTTTTCCATGGCACATAATTTGTGGTCAAGTTTATGGCAATTGCTTGTTATCGAAATGTAATGCATGAATGTTTGTGTGCCTCTTGGCATTTTGGACACATACCCAGTGATCCTCAGTGGCGCCGGATGTTCTCTTAACTGATCGACGTCTTGGTTTTTTATCCATGTTGTCGTGCATTCCTTTCAGATGTTTCGTTTCATGCGCAATCGGTTGTAGTGCCCCAAAATGTAGGGTAAAATGTATTGTCACTGACTTTTACCGGACGTCGTCATTTTCACTGCTTCCGAAAATCCCACTGTGTCATCATGTACAGCCATTCGTACCCAGCTAGCGGTGCGTATTCCCTGCCCGACCGCTCTGCGATTTCGCTTGCTCCGTTGCGTTCGCGGCGAACCGTCGGCACGCTTCTGCATCTGACGCGCCGCTCGTGTCCACAGCCAAGAGGGCGACGACGAGCTGATGTGAGCACTCTGCGCTCGGATAGATCTAGAAGACATTTTAACCTGGTTTATGTTACGTGGCGCGCCCGGACGGACAGCTGTGTGGTCGGGCGGTCGGCAGGCCAGACGAGCGGCCCGCCTGCAGTGATGCGCCGCAGTGGCCGGCGCGCGGCTCGCAGGGATGCGGGCGCGCCGTCCGCGCCGCCGGGCGTCGGAGAAGAGTCAGTCCGCCGCGCCGCCAAGTGTCGGCCGTCGCGGGGCGCGTGGTGCGCGCGGCCGTCCCGCTGGCGGCGGCTCGGCCGGGCCGTCGCCGGCCGAGCTGGGAGGCGGCGACGGCGTCAATGCGGCCGCCCGAGGAGGCGGCCCCAGCGCGCCGCCCGCGCGCCCGCCGCTCGACCCGCTCCGTGTGCGTGTGTACCTGTGGCGCGGCTGGCGTTTATCTATGTGACATTGTACACGGCGATAAATCAGGTTAATTCGATTGCGCACGTTTCGGTGATGCTCTGCGTTCGGGGGCGGGGAGTTTTCTTGTGATGCCGTGTGGCGCGCGTGCGCCGCTGTGTCTTGTTTTGCGTCGGCGGGCCGGTCGGTCCGCGGCCGTCAGGTCGCCAGGCGCAGCCGTTCATTCCGTGATGCCAGAATGTCGTCCGGCCGCCTGGGTTGTTGTCGACGTGTCCATGCGTGTGTTTGTGTGAGAGGGAGAGAGAGCGAGAGAGGGAGAGAAAGCCAGAGAGAGAGGAGGAGCGAGAGAAGGAGCGAGAGAAGAAACGAGAGAAGAAACGAGAGAAGAAAGAGAGAGAGAGAGAGAGAGAGAGAGAGAGAGAGATGAGAGAGAGAGAGAGAGAGAGAGAGAGAGAGAGAGAGAGAGAGAGAGAGAGAGAGAGAGAGAGGAGAGAGAGAGAGAGAGAGAGCGCAAGAGGGTAAGAGAGCAAGAGAGAGAGAGAGAGCGGGAGGGGGTAGAGGGAGAGCAATAGAGCGCGTCCGACCGGCCGGACCGGGCCAGCGGGCCTGTCCGCCATCTCTGCCGTCCGTGTGGCGGCGGTGCCAGCGAGTCGTGCCGCCGTCGCGATGGTGTTGTCGGACTGTCTGGGAGCACAGGCACTCACGCGCCCCGGCCGCCCAATCTCTCGTCCCACCCACAAACGGCCGCCGAGGCGCCCGGCAGCCGCCGCTCTTTCATCCATGTCCACACTCGTCCGACATGATTTGGCATTACAATAAATTGAGTTCTGCTCGACACTGCGTGTTTGCGGGGGCTGGGCTGTCGTCACGTGACGGCATGCTGACTGGTACTGCGGACTGGTGCTAGGGACGGGGCTTTTGTCACGTGACGGCGCGCTAACTGGTGCTGGGACTGGGCTGTCGTCACGTGACGGCGCGCGGACTGGTGCTGGGGACTCACGCATCGATCCTGCCGGGTCAACATGAACACTCCATGTTGTGCTGGCGGTGTCGGTACGGTGCCCGCGCGATGTACCGGCCGCTGTGTCGGTACCGACGGGCGTCGCTCTACATGTGTGGGACGCGACCCACCCGGCTCTGTACAGGTCGCCTCTCCGTGCCCCGCCCTGGGGCGATACGGACAGACGCTGCTGCGCAATGAAGCCACGCGACGCTTGACTCCCGGACGTGGCGCAGATAACAGCTGACCTGTGAATATCAGCTGGCGCGTCCGTCGGATACCGCAGCGTCGCCACGGCCTCCGCTTCTGTCACCGCGCGCTTGTGCGGCGCGGTGCCGCGTATTACGCCACCGGCATATCTGCCTTGCATGAGCACCCTCGTTCCCTTCGGGCCGTGACGGTTCCGGAGCCGAGATCTCGCGCTTCGGTGCCCCACAACCCGTGCGTGTTCTCACCGCCTGTCAAAGGGGGGGGGGGGGGGGCAACGGCACATGGTGCTCAAACGACAGACGCTTGCTTTGTTTTGCCTCAGCAGGATTTATTCGGACCCAGACGGTGCGTAGGGTTGATTTCGACTCTAAATTTCTAAATAAACCTCTAAATCAATTTCGATCTCTAAATTTGATTCTAACTACCTGGAGGGGAGTACGACTGCCATGCACATTATTTGCAGTTTTCTGAATTTTGGCTCAAGGTGCGAAAATTATTGCCTCGACATAGTCGTTCAGCATTCTCACATGTCCAAACGAAAAGATGACTATAGCAGTGCTTCTGGACCTGGCTGGTTCCGTTGTTTAATTCAGTATCAGCAACACTGGCGTAATTATGCCTAGCGTGAAACACATCGACGGGTAACGAACCTGTGCATTTCAGGTGCGCTGCGTACGGCTACTCAGAGGCAAGCGTTGTGGAGGTCGCTGGGCGCCAAAGGCGAGGGAGCGTCTCAGAAAGTTGGATTCCAAAGCAAACTTTAGAGTTAAGTCTTTTTAATGCGTTCCCCTAGGATTAATGCCCAGCATTCTCTTAAAGTGGGGAGCCATCGCACCCACACACCCGTACCAAGGATCCAAGGATGCGGAAACCGAGGAGGGGGGGGGGGGGGGCGTGGGAGCAGCTCGTTCCCCAGCTTGAAAGCTAGGGGCAGCATCCCCCAACTTGGCGAGCCTGTGAAAGGTCCGCTCTGGTATGTGAAGGACCCATTATAAACTTTTAAGAGATTATATCAGCCTGTTTAAGTACATCCTGACCTGTCAGACTCATTCTGGCATAGGTAAGGTCCATTTTGACCAAGAGGGTAATCTGAGCCTGTAGAGGGCTTATTCTGACCTGCAGAAGGACCATCATTGGCTATGGAGGGCCCATTCTGTCCTGTAGAAGCTTATTCTGATCTCTAGACGGTCTCTTATTGACGGTGGAGGGCCCATTCGGCCTTATAGGGGAGGCCAATATATTGTCTTAGAAAGCCCATTTTGACGTTTTGGAGTTAACCGCCCGAACTTGAACATAGTTTCCGCGCCCTGACCTGTACCCCTAATTCCTATGTCATTTTATACTTGCACTTAATTCCTATGCCTATTTATTGATTAATTATGCCGGGCAGTGTTGGTCTTGCAAACCCGAGTAGATCGTGCTCCTGATACCATAAAAGAGCGCTGGTCAGGTGGTGCCACCTGCTCACCTGTCAAGTGCTGCCATCTTACTTCTCATAGGATTTTGCAGGAACTAACGTACCATGACTCTAATGACTTGGAGAAGTTGGTTTTACAAATGCTGAGCGATGTGTGTAAGCTAACATCAAATGATTCCAAATATAGCAAAATGGAAGGACAGGTCTTGTAAAAATTTCGCTTTTAGTGTCTCGTCTATTCCAGGAGAATTGGCACAAGCACGAAGTGGTCTAAAATGGCATGCAGTCGGCAGCAACGATGGATTTGGTGGTGACATGCCTTGGATTAGTCGTCCCATCTGCGCCAATGGGATCTAGTAGTTTTGTAAATATCTGTGTTGGTGTATTGTGTGCAAGAGCGGGGGTGGCACGCGTCGGTGGCGCTATTTTTAGTGTGATATGGTTTTGTGGTGCTTCGCAAGTATAGTTCAGGTTTCATGATTTCATCAGTGTTGTGGCCTTATCTGGATATCAATTAGCTTCAGAATTAGGTGAGTTTAGAGCAACGGGAAGTTTGTGTCCATTTTCGTCTCTTGTTTACCATGCAATGCCATATTTAGGTCATCAAACAGCATACATATTTTCACAACATGTTTGTAAGGAGATCTTGTCATCAAGCAACAAGTTTTAAGTTTTGTGGATGAAGTTGTGCATGACTACACGAAGAACATTTTGGTATTAATGGACAAAATTTGCTATTGTTACTTGGATATGTATAAATTACAACTGTAATGAAAACATTCCAAAGACAAAGCCACAATCACATGTACAGTAGCTAATGCCTTCCTCATAATAACCCAAGAGCTGTGCAAGAATTTGTTTGTTTAAGGCTGGAGAGAATTTATTGATAAATACATTTAAATAGGAGGCATCTTCCTTCATTGCACTTCCAAGAGTGGCAGCATTGTTGCAGTTGTTGTGGCTACTTTGATGTTAATTTCCTGTCATGTTTGCACCACATGTTCCAGAGTTGCCTGTTGCCTAAGTGTATTGTCAAACATGGTGAGAGTGGTGTTGTGGTTAGGCGAGTGTAGTGTATTGTCCAAAGTTTGCAGCCTTCTAGGCTACATTTGAATGATACATGTCATGCATGCATTGAAGCATGCTGGGTTTGTCAGGACTGTTTCCCATAAGAAAGTTTGGGATTTTTTCTGTTGTGATGATAGATGAAAATGTAAGTTCTATGGTTCTGATCTCTTACATGTCAAGAGATGATTTCCTAGTTTTTTTTTTGTTTCTTTGTGGGCAATGCCATTTGATTTTGATGATACAGTTGAATGACTGATTGTTTGTTGGTCTTGTCATGGTTTGTTATCAAAGTGTCTTGTCATAAGCTGTTGTATTTTGTTTTCATTGTCAGATTTTAAAAAAAAATTGTTCAGCAAGATCTGTCTGATTCATACCAGTATTGAATGTAAGCCTGTTTGAGCAGAGCAATGCTTGAATGCATATCCAAGGAATGATCTTATGACACTAATTGGTAGTCTGTAGGGACATTTACTGTTAGGATGGAAGCTCTGTCTGTTGTGTAGTTTGCTTTTGCTATACAGTTCTTCCAAATTGCTTTTATTGACCATCAACATTCACACCAAGAAAATGTGCTAAATTTTTCATTCTTAGTTCTGCTGTGAATGTCAAGCCATACAGCTCTTTGAATGCATTTTTAGGATGTTCTTGTTTGTTGGTGTCCCTGACCTCTGCAAATATATTGTGTACATGATAACAGTAAAGTCTGGTCTTATGTTGTCATTTTGTAGTATGTCAGCTTCTACATGCCCCCATAGAAATAAGAGAATGAAGGTCAAGGAGAAGAGCCTATCACACCCCCAATTCAGCAATACATTCATCCTTCAGGCCAGTGAAACAGTGTGCAGGCTTTAAGGAAATGTCCAAGAAGGCACAGTGACATTTTGAGAGTAGGAATTTCAGGATAATTGTATATGAGATTGATGATGATGGATATGGTCACATCAGTGGGAGTGTTTTAAATTTATTTTTAACATCTAGAGAGGCTGGCAGACAATAAGGTTGATGAGATGGCATGATGTCAGCAAATTCATCCATTAATGATAATCTCTGGGACATGGGAAGATATGGGGACAGAAGACCATTAAGACCCTTTGCAGTTAGTTCTTTAAGTTGGTGAAGGGATCTGCAAAACTGCTGGATGGGCCAGTTGCCACTTTTGTAAGTTATCACAGACCCATAAGTGTAACCAGTCATGAATTCACTTGTTATCTGGGAGAAGTGTATGCCATCAACAATGGCATTAGCAGCAGTGATGAGGCTGTTAGGCTTAGTCTTGAGTGTATCTGTGTATACACACACGCACACACACACATGCACACACGCACGCACGCACGCACGCACGCACGCACGCACGCGCGAACGCACGCACGCACGCACGCACGCACGCACGCACGCGCACACACACACACACACACTGCATGTGGATGTACTCGTGCGGGGTCGGTTCGATGAGCGGAAGGTATTTCACAGTACCCGGGAATGACACTAATCTCTCTTTAGCTACCGACTGACACTAATCATATGACATTCTTGGCTGGTGGGAAACGAATATTCCAATTTATTGCATGTTTTTGTCCGCCCTTGCAATAATCGATGACTGGTCTGGAATGTCGTCTCTGGTCGTAAAACTAAGGACTGGCGATCGTGAACGTAGATTCTCGAAACAAATGGCTGGGAAAATGGGTTTCGACTTGCAGGATGGCAAGGGCAAATGGACCTTGGATCAAATGGTCGGCTTTCGGCATCTGGGAGGTGGAAAAAGTGGCCATCGGATGTGTGACGTCACGCGGGTTATGTGCAGTTATCTTGGTTAGGACGTTATGTGCGGAACGCGCGGAACATTCTTGGCGCCCGGGATCGCGGAGCGAGCAGCTGTGTCTCGGCGGCCGGAGCGCCAGTCTCGGTCCCGAGGTGGTGCTGTCGATGGGCACCAGGTGCACGTCGGGAATGATAATGATAATGCTAATGATAATCCTCGGGTTTGACGGTCGGCCGCCCTGCCAAGCTGTTGATGGCGCGATGTTGATGGCGGGAATCAGACTGAAGCTTACGTGTTCTGGTCATCGTCGTTCATGCTTTGCGACTGGTCATTCTCATGCGAGGCTCGTTCGTTCACCATGCGTTCCTGCAGTTAAATGTTCCGAGCCACAAAAATAGTGTGCCGTCTTTTTACGCTGTGCGATTGTGTAATGAATTGGATGGTGGCAGGTTCACCCACAGAAAGGCGGAACACGATGTAGTAGAGTGGATAGGCGTTTCATTTTCTTATTGCTGTTTGTTTTCGCCGACGCTGTTTGATATTAAAGCTGACTTTGAACCGCCATGTTAATCATCGTGTGGAGCTAATTTGTTTTCCTCTGTTATTTGTTTGCTTCATTTTGGTACATGTGTGATCGTTTGCCTTTCTTGGCGGTGTTTTGTGGTGGTTGGCTTTATCAAGCCTCGCTTAAGTAATTGAAATCAACAATTTAAATTATCCCGACATGTTTTTACTTTGAGCTGAAGGTGGTGACCCGCGTGGTTCTCTCGTATTGATGACTGCTTGTTAGACAAATTATCTCAGCGGGCCACTAATTTGTTAGCCCCTTTGAGGTTTCAAACAGCCTGTGTAGCGCTCATTAGCAGATGTTTTTCCCAGCCATATGTTCCGTGATATAAGACCGAGAACGGCCCCAATTTCTTAAGAACTTGTTTCGTCGAAATCCGTGGATCCTGAGCTCTGCAACCCTCGCCTCCAAGGTCAGAATGCTTGGTACTTTCCGAGGTATTGAGGTATTGGGAAGTTTGTTTTTAAAACGTTAGACACGGCCGTAATTCGGACGCGGGAGTACTCAATATTCATATCCTTATGGTCTCCACGGCGCTGCAGTGACAATTTACAACGCTTTTTTGTAGACGTGGCTGGCTCTGAGTTTTCACCGGAGTATGTTTTTGAAACAAACCGCAAAGGTGGGCACTCCCTGTAATGATTTAAGACGCAAATTGTAGCCCAATGTGATATTCAGGCTTCATCTCTATAGCCGGTGTAGATTTTTCTGAAAAAGAACGTTGCCTTCGGCTTTTGCAGTGTGTTGTGTGGGCCCGTACCGTTGGCCTTACAGGCGAAAATACGATCTACCGTTAGGCCTACTCGCTCGCACACACTCCCAGCGGCACGGCGCGCGTGTTGGTGGCGATGGTGTTTTCTTATTGCCGAGTATGATATCAACTGACGTTTGAAGATGCAACTTATCTCTCAATATGGTGCCGGAGGGATTATCTCGTCAAGTGCGAGTCGTTTAAAAAAAGGAAGTCGGCTTTGTGTGTCGAAGTGTGTTTTGCGTCCGCGCTACCTTAGCCATAAGGGCGAAAGTGTCGTTAAGGAGAGCGTTCCACAGTTGTATGTTTTTTTTTAACTGAAATGGCTATCTTGAAGACAATTCGCTGCAGTGCACAGCCCTGCCCTTCCTAAGACGTAAATCTCTCTGGTTTCTGAGCTACACGCCCGCGAAGAACTGATCCGGTGAATTATTCCAGCTGGTCACCAGAAGTATTTCTGAATTGCTCTGCACATTAAGTGGACTTGAATAAGCATTTGTCTGATTTTTAGAGCTGAAATGCATGTTAAATTGTCAGATGAGAGTATGCCAGGAAGAGCTTTGAGACAAGTGATGCTATGATTTGTTTAGTACACATACCAGACTTCTAGAGGGAGCAGTGGCGAACTTTTCGACTAACCTGTTTCTTTGGGCCTCGGGCCCGATGGCGGCGCGCGTGCGCCTACATCTCACCTGTTTACTCTGGCGGGCAGCGGGCGGCGTGAGTCAGCCCCGGCGGCCGCCGTCGCCACCGGGAGAGAGCGCCGCCGTCCGGGCGGCCGGCCAGTGCTGTGCCGGTCGCCGCCAGCAGCGGACGCGCGAGACCCGCGCGCCATGGACGAGCGGCGACAGAGTGGCGGCGGCGAGGGCCGCTGCGTGCTGCCCGAGGGCGGCGCGCGGCCCGCCATCGTATACCCGGAGAGTGAGGAGGGCCGCGGCCGCACGCCCGGCGCCTCGTGCCAGGCGCTGCGGCTGGCCGTGGCTGGGCTCAGTCGGCTCGACGACTTCACCATGGAGGCGATCGGCCGCGGCTTCTTCTCAGAGGTGTACCGGGTAAGTGATGTGGCTGATAGCCCCTGGCCGGGGCACGTGGTGCGGCCCGAGCAGCGTTGGCTGGTGACCCTGAAGGGCGTGGGTAGTAGTGATAATGTGTAATGGGTTGTCTGTTGACGAGTGTCACTCTGAATTTCGTTTTGGCTTTCCCCGTCGCGCCTCTGGCACTAATGCTGCTTGTGCTCAAACCACCCCCGTCCGCCGTCTGCGTGGCTTATGCGATCAAGGGTCAACTGACACTGTTTTCAGTCGTCAGTTGCTTGCGTCAGGTTGCCACGTTCTTCATACACTTGTGTAAACAGCGTGGCTTTCAGCCCGTAGTGGTGGTGAGCTTGAGCCTGAAGTCGACTCTTCAGGGATTTCGCAGCGGTACTGCTGCGTCTTTGCTTCAGTGTTGAGCGCTGTCTTGTTTGTCGCTTCTGCTAACATCTTCAGGCGCCACCACACTGGAATGTAGCCTCCGGATTATTTGCGTTCTGACGGAATCCGGTCTCACTCTTCCATCATTGTTTTTACGGGATCACGGACCGCGGTGCGCCGGCCAACTCTGAGATCACTCTCGCCACGTAAGCCCGCCCGCACAGCTCGCCGCTGCGCCTGCCGCGCCCGGCCGCGCGTCACGGCGAGCCGGAGGTGCTCGCCCCGGATTTGAGCGGTGGCCGGGCCGGTCCTGAGCGGCCGGCGGTGCCGCTCACAGGACCCCTCCTTCCGGCTGCCTTCGTCCGTCCAGCGGTGCAGCTGGCCGACAGCCGAGCGACGTGCCGCCGCGCCTCCCGCGATAGTGCAGGCGTTTACTGGCGCGCGGCCCGCCGCCGCCGACAATGAGGATGGCCGAGCCGTGCGTCGCTTCCGCCGCGCGCACCGGCCGCGCGCGCGCGCGCTGGAATGTTTGCGCAGGGCGGCCGCCGCAGCCGTGCCAGTCCTGTCGGCTCCCCAGCTGATGGGCTGGGCGGCGGCTGCACAGCGGCTGCCGGCGGGAGAGACAGCTGTGCATGCACCGCGGAGTGGACGGCGGGATGGAAGGTGCCGGGACGTCAGTGATGGAGGAGGGCGCCCTGCAGCCAGCTGTGCATGCACCGCGGAGTGGACGGCGCGATGGAAGGTGCCGGGACGCCAGTGATGGAGGAGGGCGCCCTGCAGCCAGCTGTGCATGCACCGCGGAGTGGACGGCGGGATGGAAGGTGCCGGGACGCCAGTGATGGAGGAGGGCGCCCTGCAGCCAGCTGCGGATAATCTGCTCTCTTTGTAATGGCTGCAATACGGGTGTCGCGAATCCAGAGGTCGTTGGCGTGAACAGATTTCGTGGATGACATCAAGAGATAGCGTGGGCTGGGTTGGTTTGGATTTAACGTACGCTATGAACAATCCTCTTGTCCATTCGCTTAGACGAGGAGCAGAAGGTATTACACAGATATCGGAAGATCAGAAAAGAAACCGTGACGGCGTTCTGGCACAATGCGATAGCCGGCGCCACCGGCGTCGGCTATCGCCGACGCCGGCGATCGCGCACATCTGGGAAAGCACCATCAGCAGGGGGCTGGACGGTCCGCTCGGAGAAACTCCGTGTCGAGATGGTTGTGCCGGCAGAGAAGCGCGGCCTGGCGCGCTGGATCCGGCCGTCACGGCTGACCAGTCGTGGCCCACAAACGGCCGCGGCCCGGCCCGGCCGCGGCCCGGCCCGGCCCGGCCCGGCCTAGCCCGGCCGCCGCCGCCGCAGCCCACCGGCCCGAGAAATCACCGCGATGTTCCGTCAGCAGCGCCCACGGTGATGTCAGGCGCGCGGTGCCCACCGCGACGGCGGCGGGTGGTGGCGGTGCATCGACGCTGTGCCGTTCCCTCCCGCCCGGTCCGTGAAAGTACCCGACCGTCATCGGCCCAGCCGTCTCCGCTGGCTTTCGACGGAAGTCAACACCGCCGTCTCAGCGTATGCCCACAGCCACTTAAAACTGACTAAGCACCCCGATGGCGCGTCCGCACGCCGCGAGCAAGTATGTCGCACACTCCAGCCGCCATCCAGGCGCCACAGCCGGCTGCTCGCGCGCCGAGTTTGCCGGCGGCGGTATTGGGCGGCACGAGCGGCGCCGTCTGCCGTGCGGCTCGCTCGGCACGCTCGTGATGCCCGGCACGGAGCCAGTGGTTCGCTCCAGCTGACCGGCAGCGGCGCGGCGCCGACCGGCCGGCGGCCGTGCGGTGCTGACCGCGCTCACGCCACGCCGCGGTCAGGCCGGCGCGCTCGGACGCGCCGAGATGCCATCTGCGCGCCTGTCGCCCATCTGTCGCGTGTACCCATTCTGTCGCGTGGCGGCCGGCGCCGCCGCTGGGTCAGTGGCGGTCAGGTCCAGGCCGGGCTGTCCGCCGCTGGGTCAGCGGCGGTCAGCAGCGGTCGGCCGGACCGGGCTGTCCGCCGCCGGGTCAGCGGTGGTCAGGTCCGGGCCGGGCTGTCCGCCACAGGGTCAGCAGGGGTGAGATCTGGGCCGGGCTGTCCGCCGCAGGGTCAGCAGTGGTCAGGTGTGAGCCAGACCATCTGCTGAGTGACAGCCGTTCTGCCACGACGTCACGGCTACATGTTGTCACTGGACATCCTATGAGTAGATACTCACGCGGTTTTCCGCCAGAGACAGCCGATGTTTGTCCAATCGGCTGTCCTTTTACTGAGAGCTGTACCAAATGGAATTAGATTTCAATCATCCCGTGCAGGTGGTCTCGTGGAGCAGAGATCCCGGCATGTGTCGTCTCGTGGAGCAGTGATCCCTGCATGCGTGGTCTCGTGGGACAGGTATCCCGGCATGTGTGATCCCGTGGAGCAGGGCTCCCCACAGTCGCGAACTGTCGTGTCGTAATCCCTCATGACATCTGTTTTTCACCGTTGTCAGTCCCTTGATCAGACGATAAGCCTTTTTCCGTTGGAAATAATCAATGTGTACACGGCGTCCCCTGCCCCGCTCTGCACCAGCCATCTGCTGTGTATCTGCTGTACGCTGGTGTCCGACGCCATTAGCAGCACCTATTTATACCGGAAGCACGTTGCCGCCACGCTGTTACGGTGATCGGTGAGCCGGGTCTAATCTAGTAACAGAGCGGCCGTATCCGCTCATTCGCCAGCCGGTGCGGTCGGCGGCGTCAGAGTCGGCCGCGATTGTCGGCGATCGTCGGCGGCGTTTCTCCCGAGTCCGGAGCCAGCTGTCCGGAGCGGGCCCGGCCGCCCGGCTCGGCGGCGCGCCCAGCGCCGGCGCCGGCCGCGGCGGCAGCTGGGGGCCGCCGGGCGCGCGCGCCCGCCCGGCCGCGGCGCGGCCGGCATGTGGGTCGGTGTGCCGCCGCGCCTGCCGGCCCCCGCGACACATGGCGCTCGTCGCCGGTGCGCCGGAGGCTTCGCGGCCGCCGGTCGGCCGGCCTCAGCGACGCCGTGCCCCGGCCGGCCGGCCTCAGCGGCGTCGTGTCCCGGTCGGCCGGTCTCAGCGGCGTCGTGCCCCGGCCGGCCGGCCTCAGCGGCGCCGTGCCCCGGCCGGCCGCCGCGAGACGAAGGGCTGGGCCGCGCGCCAGGGCTGCGGCGGTGGCGTCAGAGCCTGTGCGGCCGGGATGGTCAGGCGGGAGTGGGCGTGGGCGGGGACAGGTCTTCTTGAGGCGGTGCTGATGAGCCGAGATCGCCGCGGCTACTGGCCGACACAGTTTCCGAGATTCAAGCGCCGGGCGATAGGCCGGTACCTGAATGCTCAGTGTCGGAATGGTGACGTCTTGAGTTATTGTTCACTGCCGACGCTTTCAATTTAGGCCTCAGACCAAACACAGCGGTCGGAATCTCAGCCCGGGCGGCCACTTCAGCCAAGGCCACTTGACAGAAGAAGGTCAAGCATTTTGCCGCCGGTCGGTGGCCGTCCGGCGAGGGTATTACTATTCATGCGCTCGGCGCGCGCGCGCGCTCGTTGTGTGTCAGACGCACAGGTGCGCTCTCCCGGCCGCCGCCGCCCGGGTTGTTGACCGCTGTCGTATATGGCGCGGCGGCGGCCTTTCGCCGGCATCTGCTGTCGCCGGCCGTGGGCCCGCCGTCGCTCGGCCGGGCCGGGGCCGGGCCGGAGGACCTGGTGGTGGCCTGGCGTTGACAGGCCACGCGCCAGGCTGTCGGCCGCGCGTGGTCTGTCAGACGCACGCTGTCGTGCCGAATGCAGCCGGGAGTAGGACTCCGAGCGATCTGTGTCGGATGTGGCAATGGCTGCTCACGACGGGCGATGGCTGCCGTCTTTCAATCAGTGGTCGACGGTAGGATCGTGCGTCCCACTGTAAGGAGAAACGAAGGTCTTCGCAGTCGTTACCAAGTAGTGCGCGACTCTCGGTAGCTTTTGTTTGATTGTGCGTGCTGTTTCCACACTCGTTTATTTATTACTTGACTGGCATAGCCGTACGGCCCCGTCATGTTGAGAAACCAGTCGTGTTGTAAGCAATGCTTCAGTGAATGTGGCGAAATTCGGCAAATCCATTTGGCGGCGAGGTGCAGCCCGTACAGGTCAGTGACGTCTCGTGACTGCGGCGCTGTTGGGGCGGCGGCGCTGGGAGCGGACGCCGGAGCGGCTGTCTGCTCCCAGCGCCGGGGCCGCGCGCAAGGCCGCCATAACGGGCCCCGAGCAGCAACGAGTTGTGAAACGCCGCCCAGCTGTTCCACTTGAATGAGCCCGGCCACGTCCGCCACCATAAGCGGCGAGCGATTGCCTCCAGGAGATAGGCCACGCGGGAAAGGGCTGCTGCGCTCTCGCGGCGCAGCATGTTCACCTGGGAGCCTTGTTTTGTGTCATGCCTTTCGTATTCGCTATGACATTGCGAAATGCAGAAGCAAGCGATTTTGCATTTCCCTTAACGGTCGTCTGGAAAGCGAGCCGGTGGCGTCTTCCGCGTCTGGCATCAGTAGCTTTCGATAGCCCCACTTCCCCGTCTGCGGCTGCTGAGCGTGGCCGCTTTCGTCCGGGTGGGCCGGGCCGAGGTTGGTATGTGCTGACGTCGCGGGCCGTCCTTCCCACGGTCTGCCGCCGCCACAGCACTGCCAGGGGCGGCCGGAGGGACCATCGTCGTCCGGCGCAAGCCTAACGGGTGGCGCTCACTGGCTGCCCGACGGCGCCGTCGCCCGCCGGCCGGGGGTGCGATCTCCCTGAGCGCCGCACCGACCCACCGATCGCCTAGCTGACGATGCGATTACCGCCGACGGTGGCGGCTCTCCGTGTTCGTTAGCCGTCGCTATTTCGGTCGTGGCGGCTGGTGGGCCGGTCGCCGCGGTCCCGTTTCGAGGTGTGTGCCGCTGGCACGAGAGGGCTGCGTTCCTCGGCGGGCTGGGCTTATCTTGGGATCGGCGCCGTCGGCCGGCCGGTCCCCGCCGGCCAGTGAGCGGCGAGCAGATGAGCTTTTTAGTGGCCCGCCGCCTAATTCCCCGAGAGGGTCGGACTCCGCTCAAGTCGGGCAGACAGAGCTCGCCGCTGTACAGGTGTGTGGTGTCAAGGTGCCCATGTGCGGTTCAAGCGCCCATGCTGGCACTGGCGGATATGTACGCCCGTGCTGGTACTGGCGGATACGTCGACATCTCGGACTTGTTTATCATGAGAAACATGCCCCAACGAGTCGTCTTGTACCGACGCACCGGGGGTCCTCGCTCCTCGCAAAAGAAAAAACGAGAGAACGCCGGGCGCTCCCCACGCCAAATTAGCCGCCGGTTCCGTGACGGCGGAAGACCGCGCGTCCGGCGGGGCCGGAGAGAGCCCGGCCCGGCGCGGCCAGGGATGAGCCGGTGGTGTCGGCGGCCCGCGCCGTGCAGCGCCGCGCCGCCCCAAGCCGCCGTACCCGGCGGCGGCGGCGGCGGCGAAAGCGGACCCGTCCATCGCGGGCGTGCCCCCGGCCGTGGCGGCGCCGCCCGCCGCGCCGCACGCCCTCCCCCGCCATTGTGGCCGGCCGGCTGCGCGTGCCGGCGCAGTGAGGGGCGCCGGCACGCGCAGCCGACCTCCACCCGCCCGCGGCTCGCCCCGCAGACTGCCGCGCTGGGACAGGCTGCAGCGGGCCGGAGCTGGCCCTGCCGAGATGGTAATCGCCGCTCACGCATGCTGCAGGACGTGCCCTGTTGCACGCTGCCGTGGCGTGGTGTTCGTACCGAAGACCGTCAGATCGCAAACTCCAGACTGCAGCCTGTCTCCCAGTCGCAGATTGCGCTTTGCGATCGTTCGTGAGGCGGCCGGCCGGCTGGTCCCGCGAGCGCCTCCGCCTGAGCCGCCTTGCCGGTCCGGGCCGGCCGGCACGTGCCGGAGGTGGTCCGGTGACGCCGGCCGCTCTGTTGACTGCCGCCGCGACCTCGGCCCACTGGGTCACGGTCTTGGCCCGGCCCGCTCCGCGATCGTTTCCGGACCGACGGTATACAGACGCCGGCCAGCGCGGCGCCCGAAATGGGCGCCGGACGTTGGAGTTACGTCGTTAAGCTGTGATGGTGGTCTTGTTCGATAGCGGCGCGTCCATTAGATGAATGGTGGATTTCAACATCCGCGGCTGGTAACAAGCAGACGTTAAGTGATTTCGCGGAACACTATCAGTGTTGCCAGCGAATTTTCTGTAGTCAATTTGTGTTCTGCACAACCACTTTTGTTAAAGCCCACATGCCGGTGAGTCTATAAGCAAATGCGATACAAGGTCCATCCAAACTTGAAACCCCTGGTGCATTGGGATGGTGTTCTAAAGTGCCGCATCAACGCCGGCGCCGACTTGACACCCACGCCGATGCCGTCCACATCGCGCCAACGGCGTCGTAAACCTCGGTGATTTTAAAGGCAACAGTCCGTGCATGAGTGGACGCTCAAGGCTTCGCGAGGGCCTATCGAAATCTGTAAATATTTACGCCGGATTCAACGATCGTGTATGTTATGTGTGGTATCGTAATACACACATACTACTAGCACGCGGTCTATCTGCTCGGAATTAACCATACAGTTGCTGATAAGGCAAGTATGGGCGTGGGTTAAGAGGCGTTAGTGGCTGGCACTGTGTTCATTTGATTATTTCCGACGCCAGAAGCGGCAGGCGCGTCGGCTCCGTGATCGATCTGTCACGCCGCGATGTTAATCCCGCGGCAGTTGGCTTACCATAAGTAATCACTTTCTCCCGGTTTTGATTAGATCTGAAATTGACGGCCAATGGCGGGATGAATGGCATCTCTGTACTTGCGAGGGTCAGTGTCCGGCCAACAGACGGTGACGCGTCGGTTAGGAATAGGTCTCACGCAGAGGCTTGTGAAGCCCCTGACGACCGGTGCGACGCGTGCAGCCGGTCCCCTGGTACCAGGGCGGAGCGGCCGTCCGGGTCGTCCGCCCGGCTGACCCGGCGTGACCGGCGGCGGTCAGGCCTGGCTGCGGGCTGCGCTCGGCTGTGACCTCGCCACAGTGTCGGCGGCGGCCGGCCGGGTCAGGGCCGCGCGCCTCTGCCGCTCCGTCCGCTGCGGCCCGGCCTGTGGTGTCCTCGTGCGACTCTTTTATGTCGCGAGGCTGAACAAAAGCGGCGCGGTGTCTTGTGTTGTTTGTTCTTGCGCTACCGTGCCGCGCTAATCGCGGGTGATGACGACGTTTTTCCCCCCTTTCAGGTCGTGCATAAAACTACGGGTCAAGTGATGGTACTTAAGATGAATCTTCGGTCATCGAACCGATCGAACATGCTCAAGGAGGTGCAGCTGATGAACAAGCTCAGCCACCCAAACATCCTCAGGTGAGCAGAGGCGCCCAGCTAGAGCGTCAGACCCGCCGCCGCAGTTATGGATAGAGTCATCTGTCAGACCGCTGCTCTTATCGAACTGATCAAACTAGCTCCGATCTCCTCGACAACTGACCGTAAATCTTAAAAGAACGCTTATCACGGCAATGACGTATCCTCTGCACGGCGGCTTGCAAAATCCTCCGATTCGCTTGAGATGCGTTCGTCAACTTGAACTGCACGACTGCCGCGGCAGTTGGCAGTCCCCGTCTCACTGCAGCGCGCTGGCACCTCATACCGCTGTGGCAAAAAAGCCGGTGTTGCGGTCGCAGCCCCGACACGACTTCAGAGTTGCGCAGACGCGTCACCGGTCTAACGGTCTGCGAAAGAACGGCCGAACGACACCGCCGACCGGCGAGCGCTCTGGGGCACTACACTGTGAAGACACACAGACGCTGCCCGCCGCGCTGGCCGCCGGGCAAGGCAGCTCTCGTCAGCATGGCCAGCCTTCCGGTCTGCGCAGGTGACTTCCTGATGGGCAGCAAGTCATGGCCGCGAGGCGGCGTGGCATCGGCGCTTTGACTTCCAGCCTCAGAGGCCAGGGTCAGTACCCGCGCAGAGATCGCCGTTCGATAAGCTGCCGCTGCTGAGCGGCGGCGAGCGCTGCGTCCCCGCTCCGGCGCACGTGCACGGCCGCGGGCTGGCGCGCGGCGCTCTTGGCCCGTTTCGCCCGCGGCCAAGACCTCCATTTGGCTGATTTCTCCAAATGCGGTGCACTTGGCAAGCGGAGTGCGGCCACCATGAAGTGCTCGAAGCGGACCGAGATAACGGACTATCACCCGACCTCGGCGGCGGCCGACACCGCCAGATAACGGCGACGCGGCGCAGTGTGCGGCTCCGCTGCTGGTCGTCGCGCCGGAGCGCCGGAGCGCGTGTCGTCTCGCCGCGGCCCGGCCCGGCGCGGTCCGGCCGGGGCTGTTTGCGGACACCCCGCCGCGGCGGCGGGTCGGGCCGGCCGGCCGCGGCGGGTGACGGCGCGTCCTCCGATGCCGACCACCCAGGCGGACGGCGCAGCGACTGGGCAGGCCGGAATCGCCGATGACGTGACCTGGCGGCCCCGTCGCCGGTGTCAGCCGCCGGACTCTCGCCGGCGGCGGCTTTGTCCGCGGCCGGCGGGTGCCGCCGCCGCCCCCGCCGCCGCCCGCCGGCCGACACGGCCCAGAGCCCCGCTGCGGACGGCGGCGGCAGCGGCGGCGGCGGCGCGTTTCTCCGCTGACCGGCCAGCCGTGGCGTCCATTTCATTTCCTGGCGCTGCCGACGCCGCCGGCCGCGCTCGTTTCACTGGCCTCTCACGGAGTGGAGCGCCGCCGCTTCGCGCTCCCCGCCGCGCTAACCGCTATTGTTTTACAACGTCGCTCGGCGGCGCATGAGAAATCCATAGCCGCCGGCAACGCTGGAGATCTGGTCAATGGTCGGACATTACCGTTACACTAGTCCGGCCGCATTCTTTCAGAGTCCTCTCGCGCTCGCAGCGACGCGGCAGAAGATCCATTTCGCCACTTCGCTGTTGGCGGCGTTCATTGCTCTCTCGATGTTGTCATTTGGCGCTGCTCCGCTCACTTCGGGCGGCGGCGTTTCGCAAGGCCGCGGGCGGCGGGCGAACCGGTGCGGCGGCGGGCCGGGCGCCGCCGCTCGCCCGCCGGCGGCCGGATCACGGGAGCGCGACCTTGCGCCGCGCCCGCTCGACCCGCCGGCCGCTTCCGGCGGGCGGACCGGTGCGGCGTCGGGCCGCGCCGGCAGCGTGAGCGCGACCGGGGCACGAGCGGCGGCGGCCGCCGCCGCCCGCTGCAGGTACCGCCGGTGGCGCGCGGCCGGGTAGAGAGTTTGTTTATCGGGCCGGTCTGATTCAGCGGCGCGCCGGCGCCGGCTGTCCGGCGGCGGCACGCCGTCGCGCCGCGTGAGGAGAGACGAGCACCAGCTGGCGGCTGGGCGGCGCCGGTGGCCAGCCGGGCCCGCCCTCGCGCCGGCCTTGACAAAACGGGGCGGCTTCCGGCGCGATGCCCGACGACCAGTGACACGTCGTGCTGCTGGCTGCATGTGGCGGGCGGGCGGGTATGTAACGCAGGCGGACGGCTCGGCTGATTGTGGGCGCGCTGCATCACACTGAACCCGCCCGGGACGCAGCTGTGACACAGGTGGCGTGCGCCCCACACCACAGGCCGCTGGTTCAAGTGGTCCACTAATACAGTGCTGGAGACCGTGACCTTTGAGTCCCTTGCCCCGTCCCCGGGCGGCGCAGCGAGTCCTGCCGTCGACGGTGAGCCGTCCCGGGCGCCGAGCCGGGCCGGGCGGCGGCGCCGCGGCGCGACGCGACACGGGCGGTGACATCGCCGCGTGCTGGCGGACGCACGGGTGACGGCACGGTGACGACACGGTCACGCTCCGGGACGCGGCCGGCGATAGGACTGCCGGCGGCGGCGGCGGCGCCGCTGCGTCAGCGTCTGGGCCGCCGCCGCCGCCGCCGCTTAGACGACACGATCGCAAACACGGCCGGGTGACCGTCGGCGCGGGGCACAGCCGCGAGGCGGCCGAGTGTTTTGTCGGCGGGCGTTGTTCCGGCGGCGGCGGCCGAGTGGCTCGCGCCTGTCGCGCCTGGCTGGCAGGGTCCCGGGCGCCGACGCCGCCGATCCGCTCGGGGATTGGTGAACTGCTGAGCGAACACGAGGCTAATTGGAAGAACTTGCCAAGGGCTTGAGCAAGCAGTCACGGGTGCGAGTGGAAGTGATCACCCGAGCTGTTGACGGATAGCTGTTGGATGGATGCCAGACGATCGGAATTGGTTTAAAACTCAACATAAGGAAACCAGCCGGACCGGCTCCTTACACCGTAAGCGTTCGGTTTGAAAGCGTGGCTGCTGCGTGAATGGAGCGGCGAGTCGCGGTCCCTGGCCTTGGTCTGGTCTGCTAGCCTGGCTACGATCGTGGGCAGGACCCCCCCGTCTCGTGGCCCCCTCGTACGTGCCGTCCCACCCTAGCGCAGGGCGCACGGCCGCGGCCGCACCGTCGCCGCTCAGGGTGGCAGCGGCGCCTGCCGGCCACCGGCGGCGGCGGCGGCGCGGCCGGCCACCCGCGGACGCCCCCCGCGCCGCCGCCGTCCGGCTTGCCGGCCAGGTGGCAGGTAATAACCAGTCCCCCCCCCCCGCTCTCATGGGAAGGCCCGGCGCGGCGCATGCCAGCGCCGGCTGACAGCCGACCGACGAGGCCCAACGGCTGTACCGCTGGTCCGACGCCAGCGCGGCCGCCGCCGCCGCCGCTGCCGCCCTGGAAACGGGCGGCGCGCGCTCCCGTCCAAATCGCCCCGGTGGCGCGCGAGCGCAGCGAGGCACGGAAACGCGCCCGCGCTGACACCATTGTTGGCGTAACCGCGGCCGCGACGTAACGTGGCCGGCCGGCCGGGCCGCGCTTAAAGTAGATACTGCTGTTCCGGCTAATGGCGGACGTCATTGTCGGTGGGCCTTTCTAATGGATAGCGCCGTTTAGGGACTCGGCGGGGGTGGTTTGAGGGCGAGGGGTCAACCCGGCCTGACGACTCGTGCGCGCTCTCACAGCGACTCGGCGACCCGTGCGTCCATCTGAAGAGACACTGGTCGGAGTGCTGTAGTTCTTATACGCTCTCTCTGTCTCTCTCAGTCTCTGTCTCTTTCTCTCGGTCTTTCTCTCTCTTTCTCCCTCTCTCTCTCTCGCCCTCTCTCCCCCTCTCTCGCACGCACGCACGCACACGCACCTACATAAACACACACTGTGAAGGTTGCCCCGTGTGCTAGGCATCTGACGGGTCGCGGACGTGGCAGCCGAGAACGGGTAACGGGCGTAGCGGGTGCGCCTATCTCGATGCGCCCGTGGCTTGACGGCCGGCTGCTGGCCGCCGCCGCCGCCGCCGGAGCGCCGTCCGGGGCCCCAGCTGGCAGTCGGGGCGGCGCGGCCGGCGCTGGCGCGGGCCGCGAGCCCGGCACCCCGCCGGCCCGGCAACGCCGGCCGCCTTCTGCGCCGTTGGCACGCCGAGCTCCCCCGGCAGGCACGCCGACGGTCCCGGGCGCCCTGCCACGCCCCCTCCGCGCCTGTCCTCTCTAGAGGACGTATGGCCCTGTCCGACGAAGAGGCTGGTCGCGTTAACGTACCCGTCAGCGTTTTAGAGTATGGTTCTGCGACGCGGTGCTCGTCGCACCGTGAAAATGAAACTTACCCCCAGCAGTGGGACGGATATTTGACGAAACGCTACCTCACAGCAGGCGGCTAGGGGTGCTGTTAGGTGGCGTCTATCGACTTAAACCGGTGCTATCGGTCGCCTGGAGCCGGCCGGCGGCGTCGGCGGTGACGCTCCGCGCTGGTGACGGCGCCGAGCAGCACGCGCCGTGTCGAGCCGGCCCGCGCCCTGACACTCTGTCCTCTGCCGCAGGTTTATGGGCGTGTGCGTGCACGAGGGACAGCTGCACGCGCTGACCGAGGTGAGTGACACGGCGAGGCCGGCGACCCGCGCCGGTCGGCGCTGGGAAGGCGGGGCGCACCCACTGACAGGGTGCACGGAGTGGCTCACGACGGGAGCTGGAACAGCGCGCTGGCACGGAACGCGGCGAGGTCAGGGTTGAAGAAAGGGGCGTGTAATAGCCGTTTCTCGGTGTGCCTCCGTGTACGAGTGGAGTTCGTGAACCTCAGTTGCAGCTGTGTTTCCTTTCACCGGGTTGTTCCGGCTGAGAGAATCAAAATTGAGCTCCGAGACCACCTATTGCCTAGCTGTGAATCCGACGGCTGTCATTTGGGGGGTTGATTGGTGCTGATATGTGCCAACAACCCCGTGCAAGAGCGCCGTGACAGGCTAGCGCCGCGAGACGGGGGCTTCCCGGTGCCCACGCAGCGCGGCGGGGCCGGGGATGGGGGTGTCGTGAGCACGGTGTCGCTGGACCGTAACGTGATGCGGCCGCAGCCCGGCCGCCGCCGCCACCGCGTCGTCGCCTGGCGCAATCTGGGCGGCCCAGTCATTCATCAGCGCCACGCGCCGGCGTGCCGGGGCCGGCGCCCGGAGTCGGTCGGCCGGCGGTGGCCACCGAGGGGTCGCGCCCGTCACGCTGTCCGCGGCCAGCGGCAGGCACCGTCGCGCGGTGGCGTGCGCGCGGAGGCTGCCCGGCTGGCGGCGGGCCGTCACCGGACGTCGCGAGCTGCCCCGAGCCGCCGCCGTCCCCCGACTGCACGCGGAGCGGGGGCCGGTGCCGTGTCCCGACCGACCTCCGCTTCCTCCGCCAGCACAGGCTCGCTGGGTCGGACGAGGTGCCAGCAGAGCCGGGCTGTTCTTGGAGGTCGGCGTCCCAGCGCCGCGGCGGTCGCTGTGCGGGGAATTCCCAATGCGGAATGGATTGCTCAGAGCCCTGTCAACACACCGGTCCGGTGCGCCTCAGTGTGCGCCGTTTCCGGCGCGGCGGTCCGCGGGGACGGCTCCCGCGTTTGGCCGGGTGCGGTCGGGGCTGACGGCGGTGGGAGGTGCGGCGGTCCGCGGGGACGGCTCCTGCGATCGGCCGGGTGCGGCCGGAACTGACGGCGGTGGGAGGTGCGGCGGTCCGCGGGGACGGCTCCTGCGATCGGCCGGGTGCGGTCGGGGCTGACGGCGGTGGGAGGTGCGGCGGTCCGCGGGGACGGCTCCTGCGATCGGCCGGGTGCGGTCGGGGCTGACGGCGGTGGGAGGTGCGGCGGTCCGCGGGGACGGCTCCCGCGTTCGGCCGGGTGCGGCCGGGGCTGACGGCGGTGGGAGGTGCGGCGGTCCGCGGGGACGGCTCCTGCGATCGGCCGGGTGCGGTCGGGGCTGACGGCGGTGGGAGGTGCGGCGGTCCGCGGGGACGGCTCCTGCGATCGGCCGGGCGCGGTCGGGGCTGACGGCAGTGCGAGGTGCGGCGGTGCACCCGGCGGCGGCCGCTGACTCATGTCCCGCACGTCAGCCACGCTCGACCGCCGGCCGTGCCGTTGGTCCTGCGTTCGAATCCACCGTGTTCTGCGCAGCGCGATATGAGCGCGGAACGCTCGCATCCGTGATGTTATCAACGCTGTGACGTACAGACACTTGTGTTTGCCGATGCAGTGGACGGCTTCGTCGGCTGCAGCGTGCCTTCTCAGGTTCGTTGTGACTTGTAAGCCATGTCACACAACTCTGGTAGCACACTTGTGGGACGGCGGTTTCATATCTCATTGTAAACCCGTGCTCCTTTTGTTTTATCGCGAACTCCGTTTCAGTCTGTAGGTGGTGCAGCAGGTGATGTCCATACAGCTGTCTTGAAGCGTACATGCTGCGTGCACTTTCCCTGTAATGGCGAGAGCAGTGCGTATTCGCGGTCTCACGTCCGACTTGGAGCGTTTCTTCTGCGCCATCTGTCGCGGGCCGAGGTCTGCCTGACCACGCGGCGCCGTCGGTTGTCTGCCGGCCGGCGGCCCAGTTGGGCCCGGCGCCGTCACGTCCCCCCTCCGACGTCCGTCACGCCTCACGACACGCCGCCGGCCGGCCGGCCGGCGGCAAGACTTCCTCATTGACGCCAATTTCGCGCGGCGGCCGACGCGTGCGTGCCGGCCGGCGGCGACAATCGCCGGCGCCGCGGCCGACTTCTCCGGCCTTCCTGCTCTCGCCGACGGCCGGCCGGTGTGCCGGGCTGGCTGGCAGCGCCGGTCCCCGCCCCCGCCGTCACGTTCGACAGCTCTCCCACGACCGGCCGGCCGCCGGGCGACGCCGCACGCCTGGCTGGCGCCCGCCGGCCCCGGCCTCGCGCGCCCCGCCGGAGAGTGGCGCCGCGCGTCCCTCGGAGACGTGTCGCGGGGATGGCGTCCCGGCCGCCGTCGAGCGGCGCCGCGACGGTCACCTTTCACCGCCGGCCGGGAGCCGCTGTCGTCTGTCACCGATCGGGGTGTTGGTCTGTCGGGCCGGCTTGCGTCATCCGGCCGCCGGCCACGGGAACGCGCAGGCTCAAATAGGACGGGAAAGGGAGCGCGCCGCGAACACGCGCCGGCCACCGGAACGGGGCGTGTGGCCGCGCACCGCCGTCTCAGCCCCAGGCACCGCCGCCGTCTCGGCCTCAAGCACTTGACAGACTTCCGTTCTGCCCTGCTGGATGACGCTCCTCGGCCGTTTTTTTGCGGGTGAATTGGCCAGCCGGGCATGTCCGCCTTGTTCGCATGACCAGATTGCGCTGATTGCGTATTGTGCGCCGACAGTGCGGCGCGGCCCGCCGCCGAGGGGTCTACACATGTCCCGATGCGCTGGGCTCGCGGCGCCGTGCCGTGCTTCCGTAAGTGCAGCGCGCTTGCTCTGTCCCAGCCGGCGCCAGCACAGTGCACATTGTTCTGGCTAAGTAGCTGCTGTGCACGGCGGCCTCGCTCCATGCATTCATGTAGCGGGCGGCGGCGCGTCTTCCTGATACGGCACGGCCTCCGCCCCGGTCGGGTCGAGCCGAGATCGGGGCAAGGTCGGCTGCGGGGGGGGGGGGGGGCACCTGCCGCCGCCCGGCACGCGCCTGCGCTTGGCCCGACTCCCAGCGTCGCCAGCCCCCGACGCTGGGGCCGGTGCGCGGCTGGGGCCGGGCCGTTGTGGCCGATATACTCGCGCTTCATGTGCGTTTAACGGCCTTGGCGTGGTGCGGAGAGATCGGTTTTATAGCGGCTGCGTGCGTGGCGCGGCTGATGGCCGTCAAAAACGCTGCCCGGCGAGAGGGCGGCGGCGGACGGCGGACGGCGGACGGCGATCGGCCGGCAGATACGGCCGCGTCTGTCACCCGTCACGTCTCAAAGCGTGACGACGAGCCGCGCGCTGGCCCGGCCCTTACCGGCGGTATGTGTGTGTGGGCGCAGTGTGGGCGGTGCGCCGGCGGCGTCGGTTGGTTAGCCGTGCGCCGTCGGCCGGCCGTGACGCAGTAGCCCCTGCGGTGGCGGTGACTGACCGGCCGCCTGTCCACGGGCCGTTCGATGTCCTCCTTTCCGCCGCCAACTCGGCACGGGGTAAAAACCTAGGCCGCCGGGCGGTGCCAGATGTGCGGCGCCCATTAGCGGGATGAAAGTGTGTCCACTGTCGGCGGCGGTGGGAGCGACTGCCGTGCGCCGCCCGCCGCTGTCCATCGCCGCTGCCCGTCCGCCGGCGCGGCAAACAAACGCCCCCGCCGCGCGCACGCTGGGCGGACCGCCGCCGGCGCGGCTGGCGCAGTTGGAGCGGCGCCACTGTCCCGCCGGGACCGCTGGCCGTCCTGCCGTGTCCTGTCGTGGCGCGTCTCTGGGCCGTGTTGTGACGGTGATGTCACGGCTCGGGACGCTTCCGGCCGCCGGCTGACGACGGCCCGCGGCGGCCGGGTGACATGTGTGACCTCGCCCGGCCCGCAGGCCCGCGCCAGTCACGGCCCCCCTCCCCCCCCCCCCCCCCCGACACGCGCGACAACTTTCTCCGGCGGCCGAGCCGCGGGCGCCGCCCGGGGCGCTGCCTCAGGTGCCGCCGCCACCGGCCGGGGTCGGGGCCCGCGCCGGCGGCGGCGGTGGCGGCGGCGGTGGCGGTTTAGGGTCGCCGCGCACCAGGTCACGCTCCGTCGGAGCCTGATCAGCGGCCGGCGCCGGCGCCGTGATCGCGGCCCGGCACGCGTGCTTGCCCGCCCGGCCGGCCGTGACGCGCGCGTGCAGCCAGTGCATCGGCCACGTCGCGCTTTTACTTTCGGCCCGGCACGCTGCGGCTATCGCGATCGGATCGGCTGCCGTTGCGCCGGGCTGGGCCAGCGCCGATCGCTCCGGCTGGCGGCCTTTCTACGGCGGGCTTTCGCCGGCATCTGTCGGGCCAGCCGGCCGCCCAGCGCCGCTCACGCACCCCAGACGACGCCGCCATTCCGGGCGTGCCTCGCGCGCGCACTGTGCGTTGGCGTGCCGGCTGTCTGCCTGACACGGAAGGAGAGCAGCGCCCAGCGGCTGGTGGGCACTCTGCCTCTGCCTCTGCCTCTACCTCTGTCTCTGCCGCTGCTTCCGCCTCTGTCTCTGCCTCTGCCTCTGCAGTTGCCTCTGCCTCCGCCCCTACCCTGTCCTTAAAGCATTCTTCAGAGGCCGTTTCCACGATTGCTTTTGCAGGCATTCTTGTTTTATACATCATCCCCGTGATTTCCTCCCGCCGTCTCCCCTGTATCCAGTTTCCCTTGTCTGTTTGTGACTCGCCCTGGCATCCAGCGCATGTCCGCTCGCTGAATGCCGAGGAGGCAGCTCCTTTGTTCCGTGCCGTGAATTATTCCGAATTCTTTTAACGAAGCATGAGTGGGCGACAGTTGCGTTACAATGGCTTCCACTGTTTCCGTGAATAGCGATTTTCTCAAGGGAGGCGGCCGCCCACCCGACAGGGCTTCGCATTATTGTGGACGGCTGTAGCGAAAGCATAGGTCTGCTGGTGCATCGCAGACCGCTAGCATGTCGTCCTTGGCCATCGCCCCCATCATCAACGCCAACGACGTCTTCTTTGGAGAGGATGCCTGCAGCGTATAGCTGCTTAGAGGCAATTGTGCTGGGAGGCGATGGCTGCTGGAACGTCGGGGCAGGAGTGGTGTCCAAAGCGTGGAGCTGTTGCGGGCTGACCCTTGACTTATGATCCTTGACCGAGAGAACGACAGAAGGTTCGAGTGGAGGAGCCCTTTCTCCCATTCAGAGACCGTCGCCCCCAGCCTCGCAGTGCCGGACATTCCGGCTGGCTTCTCTCCGCCCTTTCCCTACCTCTTTCATGCGACGTAGATCTCGCCTGTCACTGATTTATGCGGCCGATGAATGACTGCGGTTGACGCTCGAGTGTTTTCGTAAAGTCCGAGCAGAACGCCGGTCTCCTGCTTGCTGCAGCAGAGCGGTGGCGCCTGCAGACGTGTCGGCGTATCCGGCTCACTGCGCTCTGCATACGCGGCGGCGCGGCGTATCGCGGCGCGGCGGTGTGGAATTGTGACGACCTTTAGGCGGTTTCATAAGCGCAGCGTTCAGGTACAACCGGTTTTAGGCTGGTCGTGATTTGTGGTTGATAGTCGAGAATCTACGTTGGTTGCGTAAACCAGCGTTCGTTGTGGGCCATGATGGCGTTACACCATGTGGAGCTGTTTATGTCCCCGGACCGGGTGGAGAGATTGTCATCATCAAGATACGGTAAATCAGTTCTGTTTATGTGAGACTCGCTGTATCGGTATGTCGTGCCTTTGTAATCGCGCCAGTGTCCGGGCTCATGGGAGCGGCGGACGCCATTGACACTATTCGGTGTATGGCACGTGCACACGGATCAGTTTAATTGATCGTTTCATGTGCCATTATTGTCGTACAATGGCGGCATGACGATTTGGGGCCCCAATAATGTGCTTTGTTCACATCCTCGGAGTTTTACTTATCAGTAGACACACGGCATGACATTTCTAACACGCCACCATCGCGTTCGTACATGCCCTGTTAAATACGCGACTGGTGTGGGGTGATGGGTGCCCCGCTCCGGGCACCAGCACACACGCAGGCACGCACCTGGCGCGACGCGCCTGAGTTTCGGCTCCGTTTCAGTACATCAACGGCGGCAGCTTGGAGCAGCTGGTGCAGTCGCCGGAGTCGCTGGGCTGGCGCTGCCGCACGGCGCTGGCGCTAGACATGGCGCAGGCGCTGCACTACCTGCACAGTCGTCAGGTCTTCCACCGCGACCTCACCAGCAAGGTGAGCCCCGGGCCGGCCGGCCTGCCGCCGACGCCGGTCCGGTCCACCCGCCCGCCCGACCGACCGACCGTCAGAGTCGGGCGCCACTTGTGCCGTGCTGGTTTGGCAGTCCGCGGCGCGGTCCAGCGCCGTGTGTTTGGGGCGGCGGCGGTCAGCGACCGGATGACGGCATCTGTTTGGGATGGTTGGAATCGCGATGATAAGAGCAGGTGTTGTTCAGAGCCTGATGCGGGTTGCAATTGATAACGGAATACCTGCGTTAGTCGGCAGGTTTGTGTCGCGCAGACTGCCCAGTTTGATAAGATAGACTGTGACCTTCGTCGGCGGCCCGGCCGGGATCCGGCCACTTCAGTCCGAGATAAATCCCGGAGCATCTCAGCGGACCTCAAGTTGATGTATCACGTGCACCTGATGCGGCGGTCGTGTTCGGGACATCTCGTTCACTGAAGACAGCCGGTGGCCGTTAGCCAGCGAATAGCGTCGCTGGTCCGGAGAGAGGTCACGGACTGCGTGCTGCCGCGCCCGCCGTGTCCGCCGCCGCCCGGAGCGCGCCCGGCCCGGCGGGTCCGGCAGGTCGCCGGCCCGGTCGCCCAGACGTGCAGACAATGGCGGGCCGCGGCGGGGAGCGCGCCGGCCGGCGTCGGCCGTGACTCGCGGCGGCCGCACTCGTGACCCGAGATGGCTCTGGGAGCCGGCGACGGGCTCAGGCGGGACGTGTGAAGGAGGCCGCCACTTATGCGAGGGCCTGCGGTGACTCTCGCGGAGAGTGTCGTGACCGATGAAGCACGGGCGCTGCCAGCCGTGGGGTTGTGCGCGCTCTCTCAGTCGGCGGTCCTCAGGCGTACGCTACTATGCTGTCGACAATGGTCATGTGGTCGCTCGTATCGCTGCCGAATATTTTTGGCAAGACGCGGGATGGACCTGCTTTATGTTTGATTGACAACGCCCGAGCTCGAGCGTTACAGCTGCACGCTCATCCGAGAGGCGACGGTAGAGCCCGGAGATATGCGGCCGTCAAATGGTACATCGCGTTGAGATGCCATCATCACAATGGTCCAGGGCTTGGCCATTGCGCTGTCGGTGCTGGAAGGATGCGGCCGTGTGGCGGCCGGGCCGCGCTCGTGACGTGGTGGCCGGCTGTTTCAGAACGTGCTGGTGCGGCGCATCGAGGACGGCTCGATGACGGCCGTCGTCGGCGACTTCGGGCTGGCAGCCCGCATCCCCGACCCGCTGTGAGTATAGCGAGGTCGTCCGGCGCTCTGCCCGAAACGCGACCAATGACTGGTGTGGCACTGAGTGTCTGCGTCTCCAGGCCGCCGTCCAAATTTCCCCGTCTGCTGTGTTGTAAGTACCCCGCACCTCCCTGAGAGTGGCGGACCAGCCCCCTTAAGTACCACACCCGCCGAGTGAGGACTCGCCGCCGGCGGTAAGCATCGCGGCGATGACGCCCCATCTGAGAGCAATCATCTCGGGCTGGCCGAGTGCCAGACCCACGGCAGGCCGACTTCGGAGACGTCTCACCTTTTCCTCGATGGGCTCTGGTAATCCATATCGGACGCCGTGTATAGCGCTCCGAGCGGTGAGCTCCGCCTCCGGCACGCTCGCCCGCCGGCCACAGACAGACTAGCCCGCTGATGGCACGGCCGGACTCACAGGGAGTGCTGCCGTGCCCTCGGCGCTGACGGAGCAGCCGGGTTTGCAGGGAACGCTGCCGTGCCCTCGGCGCTGAAGGAGAAGCCGGGCTCACAGGGAGCGCCGCCGTGCCTTCAGCGCTGAGGGAGCAGCCGGGTTGGCAGGGAACGCTGCCGTGCCCCCGGCGCTGACCGAGCAGCCGGGTTGGTAGGGAGCGCTGCCGTGCCCTCGGCGCTGAGGGAGCAGTCGGACTCACAGGGAGCGCCTCCGTGCCTTCAGCGCGATACATCGTCAGCGATCTGACCGGCGGCGGAAGTGACGCGTCCGGCAGCTGACCGCTTGTTGTGACAGGCAGGGTGCGTCACGAACCGTGTCCTGTTGCGCGGGGGGGGGTCCGTAAGTCCCTGTATGCTGCTGATTGTACCAGAACATGAATCGCCCGTTTTAAACGCCTCCAACTAGCACCACGTCATCGACCGGCTTACTCGATGGACCGCGGGCAGTGGCGAGGCAGGGGCGCACGATATCTGTGTTTCTTTAGAGCGAACTCGGGCGCCGGCTCCCTTCTCCTCATTGTGTGCAGTTGGCGGACAGCGCTTCTCTGGCGTGATATTTCCAGACCGAATTTGTCTGAAATATTGATTGCCGTGCCGGCGCGCGAACTTCAGGGGTGCTGTGTTTATTTTCTCGAGTTCTTCGTCACGTGCCCTGGCCCGTGAAACGACTACGTGGAAGTTGTAAAATCCATAGCGGTTCCACTTAGTGCCAAGATCTTGCATCATCCACCGGGGCAGGCTGGCGTGAACGACCGATGGAAAAGTATCGTCATTCCCAAGCCTCGTTGTCTACGAACGCTCTGCATCGTTCACATTAAAAGCTTGGTGATGATCATCCGCTGCCGCCACAAATGAGCGCAATAACGCGGTTGGATGTGTTGTCGAGGGTCCAAGACAAAACTTGTAATCGGTCGGTCATCATCGCGCTCGTGGATGACGGCCATCCAGCCCGCCATCATGACTCAAAAGTCGGGGGGGAACTGCCGCGAACACGAGCCGTTTCTTGTGGGTGATGAGGGGGTCTCCGTGCCAAAACAAACTCGGTGACAGGCATCTTTCGTGTTTAGCGTGAATTGCACCTTTGCACCATCTTACTCGAACGTTCCCCCAAGCAAATGTTGACTGGCAGCGTATGCTTTAAATGCATAGGTCAGATTATTTGATCTGAGCCTGATCTTTATCCGTTCCTTTGCGCATTAGAGCATAGTTTTTCTCTTCAACCTGCTCTTGGCTCGACCATTTCATGCGTGTCACGCACGTCACCGCCTGTGCGTGTAAACGCCGCGCTTGCGGCATCAACACCAGGCGTATGCGGATGCAGATCTGCGGCAGCCTGTCCGCCGACGCCTGCCACCTGGCGGCGTGCCAGGGTTGTGTCTCGTGACCTTTCGTCTCGCTGCGCCTCCGCCGATGCCAAGCGGCGGCGGACGGCTGGCGCCCGTCGGCCCGTGCCGACCACACATCCAGAGCCCCCTTCCCCCTCCTCCGGGGACCTTGGCCCGGCGGCCGTGTGTGAGTCACTGCGGGGAGCGGGCCCCGGTCCTGTGACGATGACACGGCGTTTGCCAGGTGCGAGATAGTGTCCGCGGTGGTCCGAGCATGCGACAACGGGCCGGCTCGGACCGTGCCGGCCGCTCTGCGGCGCGGCCCAGCCTGTCCCGATCGCGCGGGGCTGTCGGTCGTTCACTGGCCCGCTCTCTGGTCCTGATGGCCAAGTCCTGCCCGCCGCTCGGTGACCCAGCCCCCCTCCTGATGGTGGGGACCTTATTGAGAGAGCTATTCTCATCGAGAGCGTGGAGGCCGTTCGTCACGTCTGCCCCGTCACTGGCCCGGTGTGCCGGCCAGGAGACGGAGGCGTGTTGCAGTGCGGCCTAGCTCCAGGGCTTGTTGTCTGGCACGCCGGAAGGGAGTGAGACACTGCTCTGGGGATTACAGCCCGCGCCCCTCCGGCGCCGGCCTGCTGTAAACACGTCTCGGGAGTTGCGACTCACACTGAGGCCTGATGCTGATGGATGGAGGGCCGGTGGCGCCGTCGCCGGGCCTTCCGGTGACGATCCCACCGTCGCGGCCCCGTGTCGTGCCTGCTTCCGGCGCCCGCGCCCCCGTCTGTCGACGCTCGTCCGCCGGCTCTGACCGCTTTCCCCATCGCCGGGCAGACTGCCGAGCCGCCTGAGCACGGTCGGCTCCTTCTGGTGGATGGCGCCCGAGTGCATCACCAACCGGCCGTACAACCAGCGGGCGGACGTGTTCAGCTTCGGCGTCATCCTGCTGGAGATGATCGGTCGCCTGTCGGCCGACCCGGACGTCCTGCTGCGCACGCCGTCCTTCGGCGTCGACTACCTGGCCTTCGCCGGCCTCTGCCCGGCGGACTGCCTGCTCGAACTGCTGCTGATCGCCTTCACCTGCTGCCTGGTCAGTCTGCCGCCAGCTGGGCGAACTGTCTGAGCCAGCTGTTTGGACAGTCTGAGCCGTGGGAAGAGCTTGGGTCGGCTCTGTGCTCATTCTGAACGGTCTCTGTGGTCAGTTTAAGGTGGGCGAGTATGAGCGGGTTTGATCGGTCATTTAGAGCTGCCTTTGTCTCATTGTTGACTGATCATTTGAATGGTCTGTGTGGTCTGAGCCGTGTGTGGGGCTGCTGTTGTCGGGCTGTCTGGCCAGCGTGCATGTCTTCTGCTGACTGAGCTGGCCGTCCAGTGAGTCAGCCTGTCTGTCTGTCTGATCAATAGCCCCTCTGACCAGATGAGAAGCTCCTTACTTCGACCAGCGGAGGGACGATCATCATTAAAGCTCCCGTTGTCGTCGTTAATCATTGCGAAAGCGAGTAATGATTTGTTAACTCTGAGATGATTAGTCGCCTTGGGATGTTGTCATTGTCGTTGTCTACTTAGCCCCGTGCAGCCCCATCTTCACGTGCGTGTGAACGCTTACTCCCCTCCCGTGCCACACCGGCCGCGCCCATCCACGTTGGCGCATGTTGCCCTCCGGTGCCGCGCCACAAACTCAGTAGTACAAACTCTGTCCACGCATATGGCTTTGCAATTTAAAGACGATCCTGTCCCTGCCGCAGCAGCCTGTCAGGCGCCCGCATGGCCCCGGTGGCGTGAGGTTAGCTAGTCGGATTAACTGGCGTTACGGGTGTGGTGGATGGTGGCTGCCGGCGCGACCGCTGTGGGGAGGTGACCCGGCACACCACGTGGGCGGTTCGGGGCGCTACCGGACAAACTACTTACGCCGGCAACCATTCTGCCTCACGATCAGCGGCGGTTCGGGCCAGTGGCCGCGCCGCCCGCCGACTGTAAACGCTGCCGTGGCCAGTTTGGACCCGAGCTCTGGCGCCGTGCCACCGCAAGGGGAGCGGGCCCACGACTCTACCGACGGCCCAGCCCGGGGGCGTCCAAACTAAACACCGGTCGACTGCCGCGGAACCCCGCACGGCAGGCGGTCGGCCGGATATGTAGGGATCGGGACGGCCGGCTCGTCATCCCCTGACGTGGAGGCTAGCCCGTATCGCGCGCTATCTCGTGATGAGCTGCGCCGAGGCTCGTATACCTCAACGCGGAGAAGCGTATGGTGTGGCGTCTGAGGCTTCTGAATTGTTTATGGGGCGTCCCTGGTGTTCTATTGTACCGTAAATCATGCGATGAGATTCGCCTTTTTCCCGTCAAATGGCAGTCCCGTCTGTACTGACGTAAGAAATCCCCGACTGGCGCAAGTCATTCCGCAAGGAGGCCACCTTGGTTGTGTTGGGACTAGTGTGCCAGCCCTTTTGACCTTCGTTGCCTCGTCCGTGTCAGCCGCTCGCGCCGACGGGCGCTGCCGCGCCGTTTCATCTCGCCTGACGTCCGCCGCCCCGTCTTTTGCAGCACGCGGCCAGCAGCCGGCCGTCGTTCGGCGAGCTCGTGCACCGCCTGGAGACCCTGCTGGCGGCGCTGCGCGCGCAGGCGACCGGCGCCGCGCCGCCCGTCCTGCCCACCAACGACCGGCAGCTGTGTACGTCACCGACACACGACACCCGTGCCCTTCATGCTGCGCCCCGTCCCCCCGCGGGCACATCGTCTCTGGTTCTGAGACTGATGAGAGACTAAGAGACTGAGAGACTGTTCAGCTCTGTGGCTAGGGCCCCTCGCTGCTGGCCCAGGCTGCGGCAGTCTGCTGTGGGTTTTACTCCACGCTCGTCACTTATTGTTGTTCTCCTCATTGGTGGTCTTAGGGGTCCCGGTCGACGGAGGTAGTCAGCTCGTCGGGACTGGGCCTCGCTCTGCTCGTCGGGACTGGGCCTCGCTCTGCTCGTCGGGACTGAGTCTCGCTCTGCCCGTCGGGACTGAGTCTCGCTCTGCTCGTCGGGACTGGGCCTCGCTCTGCTCGTCGGGACTGGGCCTCGCTCTGCTCGTCGGGACTGGGCCTCGCTCTGCTCGTCGGGACTGAGTCTCGCTCTGCCCGTCGGGACTGAGTCTCGCTCTGCTCGTCGGGACTGGGCCTCGCTCTGCTCGTCGGGACTGGGTCTCACTCTGCTCGTCAGGACTGAATCTCGCTCTGCTCGTCGGGACTGGGCCTCGCTCTGCTCGTCGGGGCTGGGTCTCGCTCTGCTCGTCGGGGCTGGGTCTCGCTCTGCTCGTCGGGGCTGGGTCTCGCTCTGCTCATCGGGACCGAGTCTCGCTCTGCTCGTCGGGACTGAGTCTCGCTCTGCCAGCTGCGACTTGGTCGGTCGGGTATGAGCCGGCATTAACTTTCAAGCACCACCCGCGTGCAGCCCCGTATTGTTATTATGACCTCATGCAAGATGACCCTTTGAGTTCCTGGAGCTCGGTTGCACGCTTGTTGGTCAGGAAGGGCGACAGCGGGACAATGGTAAACAGTCTCTATCTGCCTGTCCTTGGATTCGCCACTCCGTCCCGAACGAAACGCCACTGAATTGTAGCGCCTGCAGTGCGGAGTCCGGCCACGTGCAAGGCGTTGCCGGACTGCCCAGCTATCAGTGTTGAGCTGTCAGGCTCCCATGCAAACTCCCCGGGTGACACAGACGGGATGCAGGTGTACTTTCCTCCTTGTCGGCATATCGGCTGCTTCCGATAGCCGACGGCCTCCGCTCCTCGGCCGTGCCGTTTTCTTACTCATGTAGCCGGTGCTTCACCACTGCGCAGTGTACACCGGGCACCGTCCGTGTCCTACTCATGTAGCCGGTGCTTCACCACTGGGCAGCGTACACCGGGCACCGCCGGTGTCCTACTCATGTGGCCGGTGCTTCATCACTGGGTAGTGTACACCGGGCACCGTCCGTGTCCTACTCATGTAGCCGGTGCTTCACCACTGGGTAGTGTACACCGGGCACCGTCCGTGTCCTTCTCATGTAGCCGGTGCTTCACCATTGGGTAGTGTACACCGGGCACCGTCCGTGTCCTTCTCATGTAGCCGGTGCTTCACCACTGGGTAGTGTACACCGGGCACCGTCCGTGTCCTACTCATGTGGCCGGTGCTTCGCCACTGGGCAGTGTACACCGGGCACCGTCCGTGTCCTTCTCATGTAGCCGGTGCTTCGCCACTGGGCAGTGTACACCGGGCACCGTCCGTGTCCTTCTCATGTAGCCGGTGCTTCGCCACTGGGCAGTGTACACCGGGCACCGTCCGTGTCCTACTCATGTAGCCGGTGCTTCACCACTGGGCAGTGTACACCGGGCACCGTCCGTGTCCTTCTCATATAGCTGGTGCTTCCCCACTGGGCAGTGTACACCGGGCACCGTTCGTGCCCTGCTCATGCCGTCCCGGGGTCAGCCAATGGTCCACTTCGTACCGCCTCTGGCACGGCGACCTCGGCCAAGTGTGCAGATATCTCCTCGATGGTCTGGGGAGGGGAGGGAGCGTCCGAGCGGCCTGACGCGGCGCGCGTGGCCCGATATCTTCTGATAAACGCATCACTCGGCGCTGGCCGTATGAGTGGTCTGATACGGAGATTGGGTGCACGGCGGATTGATGGACGATATCTGAAGCCGAGTAAACACACACAGTCGCTGTCATTGGGTGGCGGTCTTCGAGGTAGGAGTCTCGCGCTTCGTGAGACGCCTGGCGCCTGTCGGCATGCCGATGTCTTCGGCCTGACATTCATTCTCGAGCCTCGTCGCTGTGCTGATTTATGGTGTTTGTTCCGATGTCGTCATAGCGACAACGAAAGCTTCTCGTATTTCAGTGCGGCTCCATTGAATGCCATTGTAATTCATCTTGCGACCACGGGCTGTGTGATGTCCTACTTGTCTGCCGTCGGTGTGGTTCCGTTGAAGTACTTAGGTATGATATTTTGCGGGCAGAAGTATGAGTCTCCCTCCTTCAACTCGGGCATTGTGTGCGTTCGCTCCTATGATGTGGCTGTGCACTAGCGCCATCTATTGGCAGGTTTGTATATTCGTAGTTTAAACAAGTTGATTGTGTCGGATCGTCCACAAAGTGTCCACTTCATACCAAATCTGTGCTCTGTGAGGTTGTATCTCCGTTTGTAGTCCCCGTTTCCAGTAGCGCCACACAATGTCAAGTGCATGTGTTCGCGGTTGTCATGGTATCGCTGACCAACGCGTCCTTCGGCAGACCGGCGCTCGCTCTCTGACGACGCCCTGGCGCAGCTGATCCTGGCCGAGACGTGCTCGCCGAGCGACAAGGCGCGCGTGCACCGGCGGCCGTGGCGGCGGCGCGAGCTGCGGCCGCGGCCGCTGCTGCGCGCGCCGCGCGACGTGGCGCAGTTCATGGCGGCGCGCGACCCGGCCTACCGGCCCGGCGACACGGCCAACCCGTTCAACAGCCTGCAGCGGTACCGGCACGGCCGCAAGGTGCTGGAGTACCGGAGCGAGCTGTTCAGCTCGTGCCTGGAGCTTCCGTGGCCGGCGGGCGCCGCCGCCTCACCGCTGCCGGACGCGCCGCGCGCCACCTGCCTCAGCCTGCCGGCCAGCCCCGTGTGCGGACGCCGCGGCGGCGGCGGCGGCGGCACCGGCCCGCGCGCCGCCGGCGCTGGTGGTGAGCGAGCAGCCGGCGCTGCGCCGCCTCGGCTCCTGCGAGTCGGGCTTCTTCAGCGTGGGCGAGGCGGAGCGCGCCTCGGCCTCAGACCTGTCGCCGGCGTCGCTGCTCTCCGAGTACAGCCAGGAGGAGCTGGCGCGCGGCCTGCCGGCGCTCGCCAAGCGCTCGTCGTCCGTGTACACCGACTCGTCGGACGACGTCAGCAGCGTGGGCTGCGATGGCGAGGAGCGCGACCGGCGCCGGCCCGACCACTACGAGAAGGACATCCGCCAGATCGTCGAGTACTTCGAGCGCAGCGGCGGCGGCGGGCGCGCGCTGCGCCACAGCCTCGGCTGCCGGCAGCGCGCGCTCGACCGGCTCAGCCTGGAGCGGGCGCGTCAGCGGCTCGAGCGGGCCGAGCGGGCCCAGGTGCCCGAGCGGCTGGTGGCCGACTGCCGCAAGCTGTTTGACCGGCGGTCGGACGGTGGCGGCGGGCGCGCGCTGCCGCCCCAAGCCGCGCGTGCCCATCTCCGAGGGCACCGTGCGTGACAAGCTGACGGTGTTTGAGAGGAAGAGCTGAGCGCGCAGCGCCCTCTGGTACCGTCTGTGATTGGCTCGCCCCCTGCCGCTGGCCTGGCGCGAGCCCCGCCGCCGGGCGCCGGGCGCCGCTGTTTTGCGTAGTGCTAGCTGGGACTGTAGTGCAAAGCTGAATAGTACAAATCGGCGCAGGCGAGCCAGGCGCGGGAGCTCAAGCCCGCGCGCCGCATGCCCACTGTCGTGTTACCAGTGGTTCTCATGGGGCTGATGGAGTCAAACCAAGCTTGCCCGTGCTGGCGTGCTGTTCAATCCATTTGTAGGACTGTTCACCTGGGGATCGACGGATATTAGGCCCGATTAGTACGCTGTTTAGTACTCGCCTCTGGAATCACTCGCCGGAGACTCGGTTCACCGGGTGGATGGTGACCGTCCTGCAATGTCCACTCGCGCCGAGCGGCGGCGGCCGGCGCGCCGTCCAGCCGCCGGTTGGTGTTCACCCGTGTCTAGTCGCCCGAGCAGAGATGCGCGCGCCACCGTGCGCAGGACAGTGTGCCAGGGTCGTCTTTATAGTGCCAATGAGCTGCTGAAACGATGTCTTCTCTTTTAGTACGCGAATGGTCTCTTCCGGTGTTGACTGAACGTCAGATGTCACTCTCCCCCACCTTCGGCCCCGAGGCACGCGCGTGTGCTTCCATATCAACGATTAGTGCTCAACTGGTTATCTAACCCTGGGTGTCGCGTTCGGTAATTGTTACCATATTGTGATAGTTGCAAATGAATGCTCTGAGATAAGTCTGGATATCTTATTGTTTCGGAGGTAATCGCAGTTATTGATGTCTGTTGTACTTTTAATTCACTCGTGAAATAAAGACAGGATTGGTGACCGGCGTTTCTCACGAGCGTCGCACGTGCGTGCGCTAGGGTCCACGATCTGCGCGGCTCCTGTGACGGGGCTGTGATGAGCGGGTCACACAAACGAGGGCCAGGCGGGCGGTACGTCCAGAAGCGCCGGGATGCATGTGGCTGGGCGTGGCCCGGCCGTCAGCAGATCTGCCTGAAGGGTGACGGGTGCCCTCTGACCGGAGGGAGAGCAGGGAGCAGGGAGGGAGCTCGGCGGGGAGCAGTCGGTCGTATCATGTCCGCCACCCGCACGTGATGGATGTCCGCTGACCAGAGAGTGCCCTGCAGAGATCTCTGAGCAGGGAGGGAGCCCGGCAGGGAGCAGTCGGTCGTATCATGTCCGCCACCCGCACGTGATGGATGTCCGCTGACCAGAGAGTGCCCTGCAGAGATCTCTGAGCAGGGAGGGAGCCCGGCAGGGAGCAGTCGGTCGTATCATGTCCGCCACCCGCACGCGATGGATGTCCGCTGACCAGAGAGTGCCCTGCAGAGATCTCTGAGCAGGGAGGGAGCCCGGCAGGGAGCAGTCGGTCGTATCATGTCCGCCACCCGCACGTGGTGGGTGTCCGCCGACCGGAGAGCGCCTTATAGGGAGCAGGGAGGGAGCCCGGCAGGGAGCAGTCGGTCGTATCATGTCCGCCACCCGCACGTGATGGATGTCCGCTGACCAGAGAGTGCCCTGCAGAGATCTCTGAGCAGGGAGGGAGCCCGGCAGGGAGCAGTCGGTCGTGCCATGACCGCCACCCGCACGTGGTGGGTGTCCGCCGACCGGAGAGCGTCCTATAGGGAGCAGGGAGGGGGCCCGGCAGGAAGCAGTCGGTCGTGTCATGCCCGCCACCCGAAGCGGCGCAAAGGAGTGTAGGTTACGGCAGTACCAAACATTCCCGGGAAGTTTGGAGTTTTGTTTGATCTCTTTAAAAGTTTGAATTTCGTCACTGCATTAGTGATCTTCATCGAGGGCATTTCATGCTGATGCCTTCTGTAAAGAGGACTGCAACCACGGACAGTTAGCAGGCCGAAGTCGTCACGGCCGCGGAACGGGCAAGGGTGGCCGAGACGTACAGGCTATGTGGTCCGGTTCTGAATTTCATATTTCCTTAAACGCGATGTTCCAGTTTTACAAGCTGAAGTTCTCAGCTGAGGGTCATTGGGACCAGGCACATTTCCGCCTACCGATGACCGGTTAAGTCAGACGGGCACGACGACGCATAGACTAAGAACTGGTCCGGTGGGCCTGAGATGTAGCTCAACCACAACGTATGCAAGATTCTACACCCTCATTAGTTTAACAGAGATCGGCTATGTAGACAGGTCAATGGCTCCTACAAACTGTCATAACCTCCTTGAACCTAAGGCGTTTTTGTGGCCATACCGGAGAGTGAAAAAGTAATCATAGCATACGTACTTTTAAAATTCTCCTCAGAAGCCTTGTGACAGCAAACGTGTACAGGGCGAGCCTCTCCAAATGTGATACAGCGGTACACACCACTTTGGTACAGAAGGCGGGATGAGTTCGGTGAGACGCAAGTAGTCCGTTTCTAAAACACGTCCCTTCTATTTTGGACGGGGGAGTGAATCGTAGGATATTCCTCCTATGTACATTTAATTCACCTACAATGGTGTTGAGAAAACCACATATTTGAAAGCTTGTACGCACCAGGGAGCGACCGAGGTTGAGGCTTCTTGTGAGATTTTGGTAATGTGCAAACATTTCAGAGGATGTGTAGTGTCCCCAGTATTTTTCCCATTTTCCGTTTTCATCACAAAGCAAGCTGAGAAAAATATTCTGAAGACAATTTTCTGCGCGATCATCGACACTCGGTCGCTTCCGCGGTCTGGAAAAAGACGCCGACTGGCGGCGTTATTCTGCGGCACTACGTATCTGAATCCCAGAGCATGGGTTTGGCCCGACTGACGGAAAGGTCAGCTGGCAACTGGCCAACGAGTTTCAACCCAAACATGAGGCAGCCGTGCCGCAGCATTGTGCGGCGCGTGGAAACCTTCGCAGTCGTACCTGGCGAAAGGGCGGAGGCAAACTTAAAAATCGTTAAATGTGGCGAGAAAACTTGGGTAGGAGGTTTCCGCCACTCACAACACAGGCTTTGCTTGGCGTTTACTCCAAATCCGACGCCACCCGTATAAGCATTTTGGAACAACTTGAGGCCAGAACGAGGCTGACGGTCAGGACTTATGTTTGTAAAAGCTTTTGCCGGTAGGGAAGAGGATACTTTATTCTTGGTCTACCTATGAGGGAAGGGCTCACCAGTTACCAAGGATCCGCTTTTTTAAAGAAACGTTTAAACTTTTACAGATGAGACATCCATTGGCCAAGCACGAACATGACGCAGACTAACCATCATCGTTCATAACAGGCCTCAGCACACTAACAGTACAGCCGCTTCCCCCACCGAGAAGTCGATGGTCACTCTGGCCACATCGGCGCGCGCAATGCATCGGGGGGGGGGGGGGGGGGCGCGGCAAAAAAGACGGACGGGAGGTCAGCGGCGGGGCAATCGCCGGCGTTTGATTGGACGCATCGGATGGCTCGCCGACGCGGGATATGAATGCGCGATAAGATAGCGCACGCCGCGGGCGACGTTGTGTAGGCAGAGGTTAGAGGAGAGAGAACAGAGGAGAGCTTATTACCGACGGCCGCTGGCGTGTAGGGGACGCGCGGGGAGGAGGATTGTAGCGCGAGCAAGCTGCTCTGCGTACAGGGCGGTCGATGTGCTACGAGGAAAAGGGCTTCGGCCAGGGCTAGATAAGTCAGATCCCGTGACATGACCGAATAAAATTAAAGGAACTAAAGGAAGGGTTGGATAAACCCATGGGTATCGTAAAATGGGCTCGTTTCTTACATGGAATTGGAAACGGGTGGGGCTGGCAAGGCTTGTGGGGAAAATTATGGGCATCAGCCCAGGTATGGTATTACGTGTACGGAATGTCTAGTAGATACTTCAAGCCACGCTACCGCTTTTCGCTACGATAAGTCTGAAGCGGGTGCGATGTTTCCTGTCGGTACCCGAATCATGGAAAAGCCTTCTGCATCTCCAAAGCGACATGGGCATCTCCGCCTCACGAACCAACTGCCGTACCAAACGTGCGGAGGAAGCCGTTAACGACGGCCTGCTTCCAGCACGGACCACGAGAGCGCGGCTGACGACGCTGAGCGAGGCTGCGGAGCCGCCGCCCGCGGGTCACGCATTGCGGACGCGCCGCCGACAGCCGGCGGACGGGCGACGCGAGGCGCGCGCTCGCGCCGCCGCCGACCGCGGCGTGTTTTTGTTGACGAGGGCGCGGCAAAAAGCAAGCCGTGACGCCAGCAAAACACGGCAGCTCGGCGCCTGGACAAAAACGACGAAACCGGCGATCCGTAGCGTCGCTGCGCCGGTTATGGACGACTACTGGCGCTCCGAGTCTGGTTGCAGTCGGTCTGTACCGGAGGAAAAGTAGGTCTCGGCCAGCGGACAAAAAGACCGACGGGGTGAGCTCTTGGGAGGCTACAGAGAGCCGTGCCCTCGATTTCTCCTCGCTTGCGCTGCAACGACAGCCGGAGGCGGTTTACGCTCATCGGGGCAGTTTTTCAGACTGTTTATGATCGCCGTGTGCTCTCACTTTTACTAACACTAAAATCAGCGCGGATCTCGGGCTTCTGAGTATGGCGTGCGCGTGTTTTAGGGGACTGGATATCACATATCGCGTGATTCGCACACCTATGCGTGTTCGGATATACATTTACGTTTTGTCTGGGGCGGGGTCCCACAGACCGAGTACAGGGCTTGCGTTGGAATTGCATTGTTTTGGTGTGTACTTACAATGCAGGCGTTTTGTCACAAACACACCATGCTCACGTGCCTGGCGATCCGTGCTTCACGCGGCCGTGTCATGGGCCTGGTGATAGCGGGTGGCAGTTCAGCACTGACCCCGCTGCTAGGGCGTAGAGACGCGGCGTCCAGCTAGCTGTCTGGCTGGACGTTGGCGCTCCTAATCGGAAATTTTTCGTCGGGCCGGCGCACATTTCGGATAAAAAACAGCGCAAACTGACTTTTGCAGGTATGCCCCATAACTTGATATGCAGATCACACGCAAAGCCGCGTAATATTTTAGTAAATGTGCAAAATATGTTACTTTTGAAACTTCGTTGATGTTAGCCCTGTGCTGGTGAGATTGTGAGACCTGCGCTGCCTCGCCTCGCGCTGAACCGAGACTTGGACACCATGTCCCGAATTGACCCGGACTGGGTGCTTCCATGCCCCACACTGACTTAAGACTGGGTGGCCAATTAGCGGGTGTCGTGTTTGCCGGGTCTGAATGTGACTTCCTGTAGTAGCATGAGACCGAGTGATCACGCTCGGTCAGGGCGCGGGCCAGCATGACCACGTCTCGTGCTACAGCTCGAGCGGATGACCGACGTCCCTGGCCGACCCGGAGCTGCACGACAAGGGCCGTACAGCGACCATGTCCCGCTCTGACATGGCGGCGTGGCGATACGATCTCCAGCACTAGTCGGCGCGGACATGGCGGCCCTTGTTAGCATCGTCCGCAGATTTCGGTCCGGAGTCAGCACGACATGCAATCACCGGGACCCAATAATGTGCCAGCATAGGGCCCGCATAATCCAACCCACCAACCAACCATCCAACTAACCAACCACCCGACCAACCAACCAACAGACCAGCCAACGATCCAACCAGCGGAACAGCCAACCAACCAACTAACCAACCAGCTAACCAGCCGACTGACCAACCAACCAACCAACTATCCGACCAACCAACCAACCAACGGACCAGCCAACGATCCAACCAGCGGAACAGCCAACCAACTAACCAACCAACCAACCAACCAACCAACCAAACTACCACCCGACCAATCAACCAACGGACCAACCAACGATCCAACCAGCGGAACAGCCAATCAACCAGCGGACCAACCAGCCAACCGACGAACAAACCAACCAACCAGCCATTCAACCAGCCAACCAACCAGCCAACCAGCCAGCCAACCAACCAACCGACCAACCAACCAACCAACGGACCAGCCAGTCATCCAACCAACAGAACAGCCAGCAAACCAACCAACCGACCAACCAACCAACCGACCAACCAACCAACCAACCGACCAACTAACCAACCAACCAGCAACGGACTGACCGACCGATCGACCAACAACTCAACCATCCGGTCAGCCAACGGACCAGCCAGGCAGCCAACGAGAAGCCTGCCAATCAACAGACCACCCAATCAACCAACCAACCGTACTAACCGGTTTTGGATCAGCACAAAGCAAGTTCAGCATCCAAAGCAATAACCGAAATGCACTGAGTGAAATGTCATTCAAATACATTTAAAGAGAAAGTTCTACATTTGTCTGGGGTTTTGAACTGAAACAGGCATCTTCAAGACCTTCTAGTGCAGTTCACAGCCTGTCCTTAAGACCTAGAGCCCTCTAGTTTCTATGCTTTGCGCCACGGAAATGGGGAGACTATTTCGGGATAGTATTTCAAGGTCACCTTGACATTCATGACGTCATAAAACGTCATTCAAATTCTGTCATTTCGCAAGTCGCGCGACGATCAAGGCCAAGAAAAATATAGTGGTCGAGTCATTCATATCTGACGTTCGTGAGTACGCATTCAAGGTACAACGGCGGCCAATTAGCTCTCAGTCAATGTTATGAAGGTTACGATGACGCAATGGAACTATGACGTATTTAACAACACATTTACTAAACAAGGATATTTTGTTGCCCATAACAGCCTTTCCACATGAAAGTATATCAAAAGTTATAAATGAGCTCATTCTAACATATTTCATGTTCGTTTCAATGTCTTCGAATGTGAAACATTCGCTTTAAACGAAGGCTACGTTGTCGGCATATTTTGTTTGTTTGGGTCTGCTGTTTGTGACAATACGGCGAAATGAAGAGTCGAATAGTAATTCGCCGGCACGCCTTTGAGCTGGCGTATCAAATCGACGAATGTTTACAGAATCCACGGATAATAGTCGATGGCCGAGTTACAATATACCGAACGCCAATTTACTGAACTGGTCTTTAGTCGAATGTCAATTCATGTAAATGACCTTAAGTGAAATGACAATATGCCGATCCGTTCTTTAACTGAATGCTAATCAGCCAAATGTTCTTTAGTCGAATGTGCATAAGTTGAAATGCTGTTAACAGATTGTACACTGATGCGGACTCTTAATATAACCGTTGCCCCACGGAGGTTTTTTTCCACATTCACCTTGTGAAGGAGACCAGAAGCGGAAAACCAAGTGAGTTAGTGCCACGAGATTGGAATGACGGCAATGAAAAGCTCTGATGAAGCTGCATGGATATATTGGACTTAACAGTGGCGAATGTGACATTTGACGGGTCACATCAGGGTATAGGAGTCCAGTTAGCACTTAATAATGTCGTTTATGTTACCGCCAGACTCAAGAACTGAGAAGGCTACGACAATACGACAAACGGCGCTAACTAGAAAAGCAGCCGAATAGAAAAGTAATAGTAGTAGAATTATTAGCATCGTCGGATGGGTATAAGTAGACATTGACAGATGTGACACGTAACGCCACGTCTGGTCAACAGGGTGTGGGTTGTTGTTCAATCAGCCCCTCCAGTTTTACCAAGAGGCAGGGAAACAAAATCAAACAAAATTGCTCTACGTCCTTAACACTGTTCATCACTTTTAGCCTACCACTTCCTATCTATGCGTAGTGTTTGTCATCGACTGCACCTTACGACCTTGCGCACCTCAGATGATCTTCAATCGCCTGAGCCGCCTTTCAGCCAAGCTAATTTGGCTAATTGACTGTACGAAAAATTTGCGTTCATCGCATTGTCATTCGCCAGGCTCAATTTCGCAAACAGGCATTCGGTCGATTGTCCATTTGGCGATCTCCCATTCGTTCAATTGCCATTCGCCTAAATCCTATTTCGATACATTGGCACTCGACAAGTCAACATTTACGACTAATTAATTTTCGGCTAATTAGGATCTCTACTGATTTGCTCTTCGACGACTTGCACGTCAGCAACCACACAGACGTCACTATTATCTCCGCCTTTTAGCCGCTTGTCCTTTTAACATGCCGGCAAAGGACAGCGGTAAAACGTACAGGTCTTCCACGTGAAGTGAAATGACATTTGGTTTAACGCCATACGACAGTTTGTCTTGGAACGGAACGAGCGGCCTCACCTAGTCCTGTTTGAATAGGAGCACGGTCACACAGCCCCAGATCAGAGCATCCTAGAATGATCTAGTTGCAGGCTGATCTGCGCATGCGCATTTATGCCGGTGGTTAAGAATCGTCACCGGTGGAGAAAATCCACTGAAAAACTTTCAGATAGAGCAATTTTTTCGCTGCCACAAAACTGAATAGTAGCGGGGGGGGGGGGGGATGGTATTTCGCATTGGTGAGATGCCGAACGGTTCAGTACAGGGCGATGACGTCATTGGAGCATTCCGGTTCCGCCGCTGCTGCGCCGCTGGTTCCGTCGCCACATCGCGCCGGAAATATCGCATCTGGCGCAGTGTTTAATGCTTTAAAGATTGACTAAAGTGTTAAACAAGGTTGCATTTGCGGCACGACTGGTGCATGCGATTCCTGCCGACGGGCGGGGCCTCCCGCTGGCTCGGACTGGTGTCCCGCTAGCTTGCGTGGCTCGCCGGTGGCGATTCGTTCGTGAGCTGTGGGACTGCTGCATTGCCAGCCATGTTTGGCTCACTCCGTTCAAACTACTCACTGAGACGTGTGGGCTATCCGCTGTCGCTGCCGTCCGTTGCTGGTGCGACACGCTTTTATTACGCTGGGCGCGGCCGGTGCTGACGTACCAGCATCGCGGAACTGTAGATCGCGCGACGCCACCAGCCGGATTTACAAGATGGTGGCGTAACTAGCACCACGCCACACACGGCACTGGTTGCGTGGTCGCTCTGATGTTTTTAAACTGCGGCAACTACCTCTGCACTCTCTTGATGTTTGCGGTATTTACGACGTGACGCGTTTGGAACTCCAGGGAGTTTATGCACAGTCCTCTTGTCTCGGGAGTGAGGAGCGGTGAGAAGCTCGTAGCGAGGCGTGAGTGGTCCTGCATGTCGTTTTTGGCTGTGCTGGGCACGGCTCCGGTGTCGTCCCCCGAAGTGCGTAACTTGAGGACTGGCCACTGCCCAGCCGGATTCACTGAGGTGCCCCAGCGTCGGCATAGAGCGTTTTGATAATCAGATCATATTGGGACCAGGGGCAGATCTAGGATTTCGTGGGGGACACGCAGCATTGTGGCCCCCCTAGAGTTCAGCCTCCCCGCCCCCCCCCAAAAAAAAAATCGCTGAAGTCCGGCTACCAGATTTTAAGATTTTTAGCATACCATTTGTGTACGGAAACCCACTTTACTGTGCGTATCCCTAAAGAGCTAGGCGTGCTACGTATGCACATACACGGAGCACATCGCAGGCAGGCGATGCCTGCCACCTGAACTGCCTGAACGGGACGCAACAACTCCTGTTCACACTGCCTCAGGCAAATAGCAAAGGGCCGGAACTCCGGCCGATTTATGACACCGGACCTGACCTACCTATGTGGGACCGACTGGGGTGGCAACGGCCTTTTTGAGACACTTGAATTGAGCTGTGGGTTGACTTATAATCATATAGCACCTTGGAACGCATGAGGTGAGCTGTGTCAGGAGTCTGCTGAGGTCACAGGGACCGCCTTTGGACGCATGACCTGGGATCTTTGTGGAGCCTGCGGAGATCACAGCAGGACGCCTTGCCTGACTGTACGGAGCCTGCCGAGGCATCAGTGACCACCTTGGGACATATGGTGCGGACTCTGTGCGGAGGCTACTGAGGTCAAAGCGGGACTTGTCTCCCTGCCATGCACCTGAGGCCTGCTCTGGAAATATCGCGCTAACCATCGTGGTTCACAGCTAGTGTATCACAAGCTGTCTGAACAAGCTCAGCCGGAAAGCCCGGACTCGAGATTCAGGACTGTTTGACCTCCAGGCTGACCTGTTTCGAGGGCCGTGAGCGCCCGCGAGTGGGTGACACAGAAACCGACGGCGGCGAAGGAGCGAGAACGATGAGCATGACTGTGTAAGCCTGACTTGCTGTATTGAAAATATGCCAACAACCAGGTTACTAGACTTGGTCCAATTTCTGTCACAATTTGGGGGAAGGAAACTGGAGCCCAAGTTCGAGGAAGGGCTAAGGCCCCCCAATTGAAATGAAAACTACAAACACAGTTAAGGTTTCCGAATCCACACAGAGGTCACCTTTTGATAAAGTGACTTTAATTTCTTGACGACGTCCGCATAAATACCAAAAAACGAATAGATACTCACTCTTGAGTTAACATGCAGTGTTCGAGGTGACTTAAACCAACAGGTAAGCAATGATTCCGTTCGGAAGATTGCGCAACGCATAAGGCCGCGCGCAGCGTCCGCTGAGGGGAAAGCTTCAATGACGTCACGCTAGCGCTGACCGGATGGGGTGCTAAAATCGCCGGCCGATCCGGCGCCCCTTACACGGCCTTGCTCCACAGTGTTGTGTTTGAATGCGGGAGGCGTGGTTGGAGGCGTCGGGGTGTCCCGACTGCGGTGTGAAGTGGCAATCCCTGTGTTGTGCTGCTGCTGCGGCTGCTGCTGCTCTTTAGAAAGGAAGGCAAGAAGCGAGCTGTAAAGCTGTCACTGGGTGTCGTATTTTGTACGTTACGTTGGTAAGAAGTTTTAAGTATCCCCGTGTGGCTCTACAATGGGTTGACACATGGGCTACTTCCAAGTTCTACCCATCGTTTTTTGCGGGAAGAAAATTGGCACCTTCCAAAAAAGGAGGGGTACTGCTTGGAGAAGACTGATGCTGACGTTTTGGCTAGGGGTCCCTTAATATTGCTTTTTTGTTGTGTTTGGATCTTCTTATTTCCATTGGGGGCAGGTGAAAGTACTGGCATCTATCTGCTTTGCTTGTGTTGCTTGGATATTGTCATCAGGTGGCATCAAAGATTGGAGGGTTTTCAAGGTGGGAGGGCCCTTTCAGGCTGATTTTTGAAACTGATTGCACTGAACTGCAAGTTGTCCTCAAACTGTGTCCAGCAGAATGTAATCAAACATCCCTGTCTTAGTAAAGCTGAGCTACTGGGATGAAAGCCATATTGGCCTGCTCCCAGTTTTTAATTGAGAGGGCTCGCAATGCATTTTGACCCCATGATTTTGGGTCACCAGATACAGTCATTCAGAAGTTGCAATATTAAAGATTTTAGGAATGCATTGATAAACAACAAAGAATAAGCTCTTGATAAAAATCCTGACTGGACATGAGTTAGGCTTTTCTGATTTTGTGGTGACCAGTAAATGCAACTCAACACAGCTACCACATCTGAGCTATTTTTTCATAGCATCTGTGTGGCACCAACTTGAAACATAAACTGATTTAGTCTGAAGAGGTAAGCTGTGATAATGTCTGGTTCATCAAATCAGAAGGAAAACATAGCAATATCAGTATCCTGTGAAAGCATGAACTTCCAGGTTACTTAGACCAATAACTGATAGCTTCATTAGCTTAAGTGAGGCAGATTCTGTATGAGGTGGGTTGAACAGGCCATTTCCCATCTGGAGCGGAGCATGCGCACCAGTCTGTGCCATCTGGGTGCCTGCATGCCTAGAAGGATATGATATAATTGAGCAATAGGTATGCATCTCAGTTATGTGTTGTGGTTAGCATCAATAATTTTTTTACATCATGTGACTACTACTTTTTACATTCTGTAATGCATTTTGTTAGATTGCCTTAACACATGACATTCTGGCATTTGTCCTGAGATTCCATCAATTTATTTGTAACTCTGGATTCAAAAATTCTTATAAAGCAGTAAAATTATGGAAATCAAATGACAAATGGTGCTTGTTGTATGACATTAGTATCACTTCCTTAATTCCTTTCCTTGATTATTTCTGTCTCAACCATCATATTTTGTAGGTACTGCACACAGAGGGTAATAATTGAATTGTCAGATGACCTTTATTGAGAGAATGATGCATTGGAACCTTTTAAGTGGCAAGTTGGCATGCAGTCTTTTGAAACAGTCCAGCATATCTGTAAACAATATCTATGTATTGAATATCCAAAGGTCTTCATGGGGCAAGAGCTTACATGAGAGGGAAGTTACTGAAGCTGCCAACCAAGCAGCCTTATGAAAGTCATACCTCAGATCTTCTATGATTGCTCCAGCCACTGAGCTGATGGCTGGCTTATCAAAAACTCTTGTAGTTTTCCATTTTGTGGGCTATGTGTGTATCTCACAAAGCTTTTGTGGTCATTTGACTCAATTATTTAAGATAATTAGTCACTGGTCAGTTAATTGTTGTTTCTCAGGGCTAATGAGCTTGTGTTTTCAGATTGTTCCATCAAAGTTGCATATCAGTATGGCTGCAGAAAGTCCACAGCGGCAAAAGGTGAAGGCGATTCTACCACCTGTGAAGGAATGCAGCCACACTCTACATTACTGGTAAGTTATAAGCTGTGAGACACTGCCACATTGTCTGCAGGTGGAGATGATTATGGCAATATTCCATCTGGCATTCATAATTTCAATAACCTGGCAGCAGGATGGTCTGCCCTTTTAATGGCCCAACTATGACATCAATTTGTAAGTGCTCTTTGAAAACATAATTTTCTCAGGTCATGGCAGAAACACAAATTTTCTGGGAAGAGCAGGAAGCATTTGGACCTATTTGCAACCCCTCCCCCCCCCCCAAGCACTGGTTGAAAGCCATGAACTTTCATGTGCTGGGTAAATGCTGCTCTGTTTCCATTTGCAGTATTTGTGTGGGGATCTACCCAATAGGTGAATGGGCTGCTATTGCACTGCAGCACATTTTGTCATTGCTCATGCCTATTCAGAACATATTCAGAACATGTTTTTGCCATTATCTCCTAGCCTCCCAACCCTTGCTTTCATTGTTGCTTAAGATTGCCGCCATCTGGGTGCCATCACTATGTGCTGCAGATGCCCCCCCCCCAAATAGTTTCGAACATCGAGTACCGGCGTAGTGTCCCAAGATTTGGATAGGCCAGCTGGGCTGTGCGTGCCGTGTGGTGTGGTGCGGACCTATGATTGATAATATGGTCCAACAATCACATGACCTCGCAAATGGGTTATTGGCATATTTACAAAATGAGGTCATAAAGCGCCTGGCCCGAGTAATCCGAGATGCTGGCGAAAGTATTAAGCTGTGACACCCCACCCCACACGACAGCCCACACGTACCTGTGAGTTGAATGTATCAAACAACGTGTTAAAAACAGCTTCTCGATTAAGCTTATAACAGGGTGCCGATAGTGGGGCGGCTAACGCGTCTGCGGTGACTATTGCACGTCTGGGAAACCAGAGGTACGGGGTTCCATTCCCCACGGTGCCCGGCCTTCCCGCCAGAGTGGGAGGCAGGCGACGCCACCTAGCCTCAGCAGCATATTGCGTCGTAAAGCCTCAATGCCGCATATACACATACACACAAACACGAAAAAGCCAACAAGGTCTTGCATCGGAGGTAGGTTTCCAAACAGATGACACTGGCCGCCGCCCGCTCGGTTCCATGGGTCGGACGGCTTTGATGTTCGCCGACGAGTTGTAGCAGGTCCACTGGCTTACAACGTTTTCTTAGTTCAACGTCTTTATCTTCTCTTGCTGCTGGAATCTGACAACAATCCTGAAAAATGACCCAGGACGTGCAGACCCCATTGTTTGCGTGTGCGGGCGCGCGGCTGCCTGCACGCCTTGCCCCACTCCATGTGACGGGCCGAGTTCTCCATGTTAGTGTTGCGGGCTGCGGCGCCGGTGCGGCGGGAGCTGGATTCGGCTCCGATTTGGTTCCTTCAGCTTTTGCGCAGGCTGAAAATTTTGCCTTTTTCTTGTCAACTGTTGTGAGACGAGAAATATTTTTGACATTGAAATGCTGCTGGTAAAATTCGCATGTCAGTTAACTTGCGTGGAGATTTGTGACCGTTCATGCAGGATAGCATAATCACAGTGTTTTTTTAAACCACATGAGTGTTTTCAAAGATGTTTTTTCCAGCAAGTTTGGCGGCATGGCCAGGCAGATCTAGTGCGTTTTAGAGTTTTATTAAAGTTCAAGGAAGAGTCATCGACCCGCGATCTAGCTCGTACCAGGACCTGGCGTCAGCACCACCTTTCTGGAAAAGAATGATGCTACCTGCTGCATGTCCGAATATTTGAACAAACACGTACCAGAACCTCGCTTATTGCATAGCGCTGAGTTGAGGATGGCCCTGGGCGCTGCAGCACGCGCCGCTGTGTGGTGCGGTGCTGTCGGGGCGTCGCCGGCCCGGCCGACACTTCCGACCGTGGCCGGCTGCCGGGGATCGACTCCGGTTCCCTGGTGTGTGCTGCACCCAGGCGGGCCGCCGCTGATGGGCCGCGCCACCGCCACTGATGGGCCGCGGGGGGTGTGCTTCCCGTCAGTGGGATGCGGGACAGAGCGCTCACCGGGCTAATTGTTGATGTAGCGCACGAACTAAGTTGTGAGGGTGCTTCTATGCATTGTACACATATAATGGGAAATAACTGAGCGATGACCATTTTGTGGAGCAATGACAGGGGGCGTAATGACCGAGTGGTTGTCCTGTCGGACTGTCATATGGGAGGCCCAGGTTCGAATCCCGGTTGCGCCATGACCCTTGAATGTTGATATGGCCAGTGAAGTCGCTGGTGCTCCACAAAAGGAATGTGACGACGTATGTCGTTTTCTCCTTTTAAGAACGAGAAATGACCAGGTTATTCGTTCCTCGGTGACGCGCTCAGACGGCTTGGGCTCCAGTCGCTCTGTTCTGCCACCTGGAGGTCATTCTGCTGGAGGTTGTGTTGGAGGTCATGTGCAGGCTGAGAGATAGGCGCCGGAAGCAGTCTGTTGACATGGGCTCAGAAGGATTGGCTTGCCTTCCGGAATAAGACCGGTCTGGGTCAGAAGTTCTCATGAACTTTGAGTGTGAGAAAAGTTGTCGTGCGTCACACCACCCGCCCACAAACCGTGACGTGCTCACCATGACCAAAATCAGAGCCCGCTAAACATCTGCCGAGGCACTGCTGGCCTGGAAAACATCTGTGTCGACGAGCGCCTTTCAGTACCACGTACGGCTGGCGGTGCAAATGCTGCCGGTAACGGCTGCAGCGGAGAGCCGGCCGGCTCGGCAGGCACGCCAGCGTCGCCACCTGGCGGCGTGCCTTGCGCCTTTGTCGCGCTGCCACCGGCGGACCACCCCGACCGCGCCGGCTGCCGCGCCGCCCGGCTGCGCTGCCAGGTCTCGACGCAGCCGTCATCTCCCTGTCGAGCCGGGTCTGGGCGGCAGGGCCCGGCTCCGGCTCCGGCTCCGGCTCCGGCTCTGGGCGGCGCCGGACGTGTTCGCCGCTGATCGATTGCGCGCTGCATGTGTGTTTATGTGTTCTCCGCCGTGTTTTAGCCGAATGCGCCGCGCGGCGCGGCAGTGAACATGCCGAAAGGCCTGGCGCGCGACCAGGCGGACCTTTGTAGGTGCCGCCGCGCGCTCGCGACCGGGCCAAGCGGGGGAAGGAGGCTTTCCTGGCCCTGTAATGCATTGGCTTCGTCCATCCCGGAGACACGCTTGTCATACAGCTGATGGCAATGCTTCCAATGGCGCTGTGACCTGTAAGTTAAATGATAGTTCGGGGACGGATATGCGCCTGTGGGGCGGGCGAAGTAACAACAGGACAAGTTCCAGTAGGCACAACATGTGATTTGTGCACGTTACCGTTGGACTTAACGCAGCTCAAAACGGCCGCTTGGCGTTCTTAAAATGCTTCTCGTAGTCGCATGATTTCTTATCGTCGTTAAGCGCGGCATGAAGATGAACATGAAAAACCATATCAAGCTGTTTAAAACGGCATGCACGATGCAGGATGTCAGTCTGGCAGTCGCTCATTCGAGTGTTTGTGATCGTACTCCGTGGAATTCCACCGTTAAGAAGTCTCCACTCGCGTCACGCGGCCGACTTCCGCGTCACGTGCCATTGATCGGCTCCAGCCGGGGCACATCAAGCTCCGGGCGCTGCCCGCAGCGGCCCAAAGCGCACAGGATGACGTCAAAGCCCCGTGACCTGACACGGTTTAGGCCGCATCGGCTCCCGAAGCGTGTGTTATGACCTCATATGTATGAACTTCGCACCCGAGGGGCATTCGTTTCGGAAGTCGGACCGCGTAAATCCTCGTTGACGGCTGTGTGGAAAAGCTTGGAGCGTTTTGCTACCGTAATGGATCCTGGTGCTCCGTATCTTTTCCAAACCGCGGACACTGTGGTTTGCTGGTCGTAGTTCGTACTGGGCCGTCCGTAAATGCTGACGAGCGCATTGACTATTGAGCACGCGGATCGGATCAGCAGAAGCAGGTACCAGTGCACGAGATACGCACGCGCGTATTTGGCTGCCCTAAGTAACCTAACCACAGCACGGTCGCCCCGGTTAAGCCGCCCGGTGCACACCATTAGCATGGGTATAATCACTACGGGGCTGGGGGCTGAGCGGGACACCTAGCCGCTCCCCACTTTTTCAGAATGCGTTTTGTCTCACTCCAATTTTTTTCGTATAGTGCACGTTTTCATGTTTTCCTGTTGTAAGTGTCAGCAGGTAAGATTTTCCCCCCAGATTCCAGTTTGACACTTCCAATCATGATTCCCCGCAGTCTCAGATGCGTGCCACGCGCAGGATTACCGGAATTGACCTTGCACTAGCGAATAGAGACGCGTCCCACACACCCTCATACCACCACCACAGAGAGGCCCAGAGACCGCACCATGGTCTCTGGCTGGTGGGTCGCCGTATCGTGTCTTACCGGCGGCGAACGCTCGCTGTCGCGTGCGTCACCTTGAGTGACCCCACCGCCTCGGCCTGCGCGCCGGCTGCCTCGGGGAGTTTCGCAGCGGCCGCCGTCCGCCCGGCCCATTCAGGCTCCGGTGGTCGGCGGGTGGCGCGCGCGGCCGCCCATCTCAGGCAATGGCGCGCCTCCATCACCGGTCGCCGGCCAGATGGGCCAATCATTCGCCGACGCAGTACGCCGAGGCCGTGCCGATGAGTGGTAGCTCCAGATTGGACCGGCATCCGGCGGGCACGCGAGCGCCGACTCCAGACGATGCGCCGGAGCCGGCGGGCGGCGAGGAGTGGCGCTGGGCCGCGCAGGAGGCCGGCAGGACATGACGCCGGGCAGCGACGGGCCACTGAGTGCATGGGGCCTCATAATGGCGGACGTTGGGGCTGCATATACCTGGCCATGCTCCGTGACGCATACCTTTGGATTGACGGCTGTGGTTACCAGCAGCTGTTGTGGCAGGCTGCAGTTATCGTTCATGTTTCGCTCTCCATTTGCGCTTGGATTACACTGTTTTAGGGGTTCCTCCACTATGTTTTCGTGATGATATCACGCCGTTGGCTCTGTATGTGCTTTTGTGGGGCATGCATACCCCAATGCTTATTGCCCCAGGGAAGAGGGCTTATTACAGCTTGGAATTGCAACTGATGCACGTATTACTGCTCTTCCCTGAAATGAGTCGGAAGACAAATGCATCTACGTAGATTCGGGCGACAACTTGGACCTACACTTCGCGATGTTATCGCTGCAGAAATGCATGCTTCAGTGTGTTCGCATTCCTTTAGTACAATCCCCCGTCGACGTGTGAACAGTTGACCTGCATTTCACGGAGCGACTGCGCCACCCGGGGCCGGCCTGACTTCCCTCAGGCCGCCGGACACGTGGCGCGTGCCTATTCTGGGCACCTCTCGGCTGGTGCGACCGCAGCAGCCGTGCCAGCCGGCCGGCGCGGGCGGCGCGGGCGGTGGTATTGGCCCGGCGGCGTCCACAGACGGGCATCGATCCCGGCCGGCCGGCACGAGGGACGCGCCGCCGCTGTCAGCTCAGGGCTCAGGTGTCCGGTGTCACCGCGCCCGCCGGCGCACAGAGCGGGCCGTGTCGGTGACACCGGGGCTGCAGCCGCGCCGCCGCCGTCAGCCCAGGGCTCAGGTGTCCGGTGGCACCCGACGCTCAAGGCTCAGGTGTCAGGTGCCCGCCGACGCACAGGGCGGGCCGTGTCGGTGACACCGGGGCTGCAGCCGCGCCGCCGCCGTCAGCTCAGGGCTCAGGTGTCCGGTGGCACCCGACGCTCAAGGCTCAGGTGTCAGGTGCCCGCCGACGCACAGAGCGGGTCGTGTCGGTGGCACTGGAGCTGCGGCCGCGCTGTCGCCGTCAGCGCTCAGGGCTCAGGTGTCCGGTGTCGCCGCGCCCGCCGACGCACAGAGCGGGCCGTGTCGGTGACACCGGAGCTGCGGCCGCGCTGTCGCCGGCCGGCACGGCCGTCCTGCAGAGCGGTGTCCTGACGGCAGACTGCCCGTGCGTGACGCCGGCTCGGGTGTCCAAAACGCTTCCCTTAAAAGTTGTGTCCTGTTCCGTGAATACGGCCTTCTGCTGCCTCCACGTGTCGTGAGAATTGCGAGCCTATCAGGACAAGTTGCGCAGCGCAATAGTTCCCTGAAGACTTCGCGAGAAGTTACGCGACGGCTGTTAGATAAGTTTCCCTGTAGCGGAAGCTAGTTTGCTGGGCCGAGAGGTGGCGTGAGTGGCGTCTGCGGACTCCGCCGTCTGCTGACAGCCCTCTTGTTTTGCGGTCGGCCCGGAGAGCGTCTAGCCCAGGTCAGCGCGGTTTGGACACAGGACGTGCGCGCTCCGTGAGGAGTCGTGGCGCGCGGTGCCCGACGGCCGCAGCTGATCAGGGCCAGGACGTGACGGAGCCGCGGCGGACAGGCCCGCGCCCGGCGGCCATTATCCGCGGCTGGCTGGGGCGCATGACGTCTAGTCCAGTGTGGTGCCTCGTGTCGTGACATATGTCCTAGTCCAGCAAGGCTCAGTCTTTGGTCTTCAAGCAAATAGGACAAACACAAGGACAAAGACAAAGGCAAGAAGACAGTGACAGGCAAAGGCAGAGGCAGAAGGCAGAAGGCAGAAGGCAGAGACAGAGGCCTAGCCAGAGGCAGAGACAGACGGAGATAGATACGGGGACAGACAGAGGCAGAGGCAGGGGCAGGGGCAGGGGCAGGGGCAGGGGCAGAGGCAGATGCAGAGGCAGAGGTAGAGTCAGGGGTAGAGGTAGAGGTAGAGGAAGAGACAGACCGAGTCAAAGACAAAGATAGCAACAGTGACAGAGGCACAGAGGCGGAGGCAGGGACAGAGACAGAGACAAAGACAGAGACAGAGGCAGAAACAGACAGAAACAGAAACAGAGAGACGGAGACAGTCGCAGATACAGGCGCAGGCACAGGCACAGACACAGACACAGACACAGACACATACACAGACAAATGTGGCTTGCCCCGTTCACCCGATGCCACCCCAGGCACCGCCCCAGGCACGTCTCAGGACAGGGCCAAGCCGTTCAGCGGTTTGCGAGCCGACTTGACGTGACCTGGCTTGACCTCTGCCGCAGCGAGGAAAACGTCTGGCTACTCTGCCGGCACGTGCGAGAGAAGTTCGCACAGGAGCTGCCCTTCTGTCACGCCGTCTTCATCTCGAACCAGAACCAGACGGTGCCACTGTGGCGACAGCGCGCCGGCCGCACCGACGACAAGGTCGTCATCTGGGTGAGTGTGTGACGCAGCCAGGCGCGGTGTGTCATCGTCTGGGTCAATGTGTGGCGCGGCCGGGTGAGGTGTAATATCATTGGGTGAGTGTGTGACGCAGTTAGGTAAGGTGTATCATCATCTGGGTCAGTGTGTGACCGAGCTTGGTGAAATGTATCATCATCTGGGTCAGTGTGTGTATCACAGCCGGGGAGGTGTATCATCATCTGGGTCAATGCGTGATCCAGCTGGGTGACGTGTATCATCATCTGGGTCATTGTGTGACGAAGCTGGGCGAGGTGTATCATCCTCTTGGCCGGTGTTTGATGCAACCGGGTAAAGTGCATCATCATCTGGGCCAGTGCATGTCCAAGCCGGATGAGGTGAATCATCATCTGGGTCACTGGCGCAGCCGGGTGAGGTGCGTCATCACCTGGGTCAGTGTGTGACGCAGCCGGGTGAGGTGTATCATCATCTGGGTCAGTGTGTGACGCAGCTGGGTGAGGTGTATCATCATCTGGGTCAATGTGTGACGCAGCTGGGTGAGGTGTATCATCTGGGTCAGCGTGTGACGCAGCTGGGTGAGGTGTATCATCTGGGTCAGCGTGTGACGCAGCTGGGTGAGGTGTATCATCATCTGGGTCAATGTGTCGGAGCCGGGTGAGGCGTATCAGCATCTGGGTCAATGCGTGTCGCAACCGGGTGAGGATTATCATCACCGAAGCCGGTGAAGCCGCTCCATGCTATTCCTCAGCATTGTGTGTGGGCTTTGTTAAATATTCTCATTGTCTCATTTTTAGAGTTTTCCAAAGTGCTGTTGCGGAGGCGTATCAGAGTTGCAGGGCCTCTAGAGCATACACGAGCCAGACAATCCTATAATCACGCGTCGCTGTTCACTCAGGTTTGAATGATGCAAATGACGCCGGTAGCAATCAATCTGCATCATGTACTGACCTCCCCTGCCGAAAGCGCAGAAGCTGACTATTTCTCAATCACACGAAACCCGAGTTTTCCAGCGCTGAACCAAGCTGATCGTATGACATGTAATGCTGTCCCTTACGTCGGTATTTTAAGGCTACTATTGGCTCAGAGAGCGCATTGCTTATATCATTGCACGCTGCCCCTAGTCCACGGCCCGTTTCGATCCGCATACTTGGGCGTGATTCGGCACCGCGCTGTCGGCTCGGTGGAGCTGCCAGCGCCAGCGTGTGACGGGGCGGAGGCAGCCACGCGTGACGGGCGCGTCGCGTGCCAGCTGATGTCACCTGTCTGTGTCCCTCGGCTGACTCGGGGCCCCGCTATTCGAGTCATTTCGCAGTCGTGTTGATTCGGCGTTGGCCGTATGGCGACACTCTCGCTATCGATCATCGCCGCGCCGTTGCGGGCCATACGAGTCGTTACGGCCGTGGTGATACGACAAACAGCCGGGGCGTGTTAACGGACCCTCCCGCGTCGCCTCACTGTATGATATGCTATTGATTGCCGTGTGGCGACACGTTCGAAACGTTCGCCGCGACATCGGGCTGTTTGCCAGCGCCACAAGTCGGGGCTCCGCCCATATGAAGCAGCACGGCGCACCCAGGGACATGGGGAGTGTACACATCACACTCAAATTGCTGTGGTGAACAGCGGCGGAATGCCGCCACGCCGTTGACGTGTGTTTGTCTGGCACTGACGGGAGGACAGCACTGGTTTGTTTGTCTGGCACTGACGGGAGGACAGCGCTGGTTTGTTTGTCTGGCACTGACGGGAGGACAGCACTGGTTTTTGACGACAGTTCTCGCTTGGCTAATTGCGCCCTCGTAGAGGTAATTACGTGATGTTTTCCGCACGGATAGCTTACTTACCGCGCAGTAACATTCTCGTGGCATCGTCTTTTCCAGCCTTGTGCTGTTTCTGCAATATGTGTGACGAGCTATCGAGTCTTCCCGTGCAGTGGTGTTATCGCTCACGTTCATTTGAAAGAAACGCCCGACAGTCATTGGGCGTTTCCTAGAGAGCCGCAGGCAGTGAACAACTGTGTTCTACAACGTTCTCAGTGTTCTTGAGGCGGATTGTCACAATGTTGAACCCGGCAGCGGGTTGTTCTAATGTTAGACCATGAAACGGTTTTCGGCTCGTCAGATAATTCTAAACAAATATAAAAATGAAGTGCTTGTGGGCTTTCTTTGCGAGGCGACGGAACTTCCGTAGACGATTTATGCTTGCGTTATTTCAGGATTCATTCAGAATCATTCACGGTTATTCTCTGGCCGACCTGGCCTCTGCCTGACCAAATGCGTTACCGGGAACCGGCTGTGATGTGCTGACTGTCAGGGACGCAGGTGTGTCATGAGAAACAAACTTAACCTGTAACCAATTTTCGTTCATCATCACGGGTCAGTCGTTTGCAAGTTTCACAGAAAACGGTTGGTAATAGCCCACCCCCTCCCTCGCCCTCTTTATATGCGGTAGCGTACTGGGAGACGGCTGTCCCAAATGCTAAAAAATCCTATTTTATTTGCATCAGGAAGCTATCGTAAGACAATGGGGATAACGTTAAAGAGGGTGTTCCACATTTGTATGGGGGTTTGAACTGAAATAGCCGTTTTGAAGATCATTGAGTGCAACGCACAGCCCGGCATTTCTAAAAACCTAAGCCCTCCTGGTTTCTAAGCTACACGTCCGCGAAGGTGTGCAGACTATTTGGAGGAGACTCTAGATCACCCAGGCATCCATGACGTCCCAATAACGTCATTCAAATCCTGTCATTCCATTGCCCATGCGGCGATCAAGGCCAAAAAGATGTATTTTTCGAGTCGCTTACATCTGGCGCTCGCGAGCACGATTTCCAGATATAACGACCGTCGATTGGCTCTCGATCAATGCTGTGCAATGCGTGATGACCCGATCAAATAATAACGCAGTGAGGGGCACGTCCACTCAAAAGAGAAATTGCGGTGTCTAGAGCAGTCCTTTCCATGCAGAAGTATACCACCACGTACAAGTGAGATTTTCCATCGTATCTGATGCTTGCCTCAATATCCTGAAATGTGAAACATTTCCTGTAATTCGAACCTGACATAAACTTGGCTAGCGACCGGAGCAGTGCCGTCTGTGAGGAATCGCTCAGGCCGACTTGTGACGCATCACAGACGCAATGTTGCTGGCCATTTGCAGCCTGCCGATGGCGCTTGCGAAACTGACGCAGCACCTCCCGACGTCAACTTCGGCACGGCAGACACGAACGCTGTGTTCAGTAGCGATCTGTAGTTTCGTGGCATGGAACCAGGGGAGATCTTGGCCCAGTTTGCGATTAGCGATGACATCGAGGAAGCGTCACGCAAGCAAATGACCTTGTTGCAAGCATTTGCCGGAGTGTTTTCTAGCGGTTATCTAGACACGGTATGTTACGCTGGAGGCGATGTGGATTTGGAGCTTAGGCCAGGAAGGAGCCACTCCGGTTTTCGAAACCGCATCTGGAGCCATGCGCCAAAGAGAAGGCGTTAGAGCATCAAACAGACGCATCACAGGCCAGTGGCGTTATTGCTGTGGGCGAACCCTGCGACTGGAATCCTCTCGTCATGCTGGTTCCAAAGAGAAATTCCACCGAGTTCCGCACTGTCCAAGACATGCGAGAGATTACTAAGCTCCTGCTACCGAAAAGTTCGAGCTCCCTTACCGTGCCGATTTCCTGTATTCGTTGGATGGATGGAACGTTGTAACCTCGTTAGACGTAACGTGGGCGTTCTGGAGCTGAAAAACGTCTGAAGAATCGCAAAATATTTGCGCTTTCTACGCTTCCACGCGCCTTCTACGCTGTCACATCTAAAAGGTGTTGTTCATATCGGATGTCAATGTGCTGCGCCCAGTTATCCTACTTCAACACGCGATGATGCATCGGCTACTGGTCGATATCCTAGCGTATGTATTTACGCTGATGACGTACTGTTGACCAGCCCAGATGTCAGTAGTCTTATGAAACTTCTGCGTACGCTCCTGAATAGACTAAGCCGAGCGGGTTTCAAGTTGTTGCCCAACAAATACAGCATGGCACGCGGAGGCTGTCATGTCTAGGTCACCAGATCCCATCTGAGTATGTATCGATCGATCCGGATCGGATTCGTTGCATCGAAGATCTCAGAACTCCCACCACGGTGAAGGAGGCAACGCGCGTGCACGGCTTTTACGCGTGCCGTCGAAAATTCATTGCGTCATTTTGCGGTGTCTCAACTTCCCTGGTGAAGCTGGAAAATGGCCTTACATTTTGCTGGGATGCTGAGCTGGATGGAGCGTTTTTGGTCCGGTTCCGTGGCGCCATCGGAGTGTGTTGACTCGCGCCGGCACTGCTGTCCCGTCAGGCCGTGTCCGTCTCTATGCTGCGGTGTTGCGGGATCGCGTGTGTTGGTCCCGACGCCGCCGTACTGGCATGCCGTTGGCTCGCTTCGATGCTGCTGCATTTGCCTGTCAGGATGTATTTGCCTGTCTGGGTACTGGCGTACCACCAGGGCGTGTGCGCCTGTCTCGGCACCGCTGCAGCCGTCAGAACCGGCCGTTCCGTCTGCGTACGCGCCTGTCTCGACACCGCTGCAACCGCCAGGGCGGGCGGCCCCGTCTGGGCGTGTGCGCCTGTCTCGACACCGCTGAAGCCGTCGGAACCGGCCGTTCCATCTGGGCGTGTGCTTGTCTCGACACCGCTGCAGCCGTTAATAACGGGCTGGTCCGTCTGGGCGTGTGCCTGTCTCGACACGCTGCAGCCGCTAAAGACGGGCTGCTCCGTCTGGGCGTGTGCCTGTCTCGACACCGCTGCAGTCGTTAATGACGGGCTGCTCCGTCTGGGCGTGTGCCTGTCTCGACACCGCTGCAGTCGTTAATGACGGGCTGCTCCGTGTGGGCGTGTGCCTGTCTCGACACGCTGCAACCGTCAGAACGGGCGGCTCCGTCTGGGCGTGGCCACTCCCTGGACGCCGGGGTCGGACTCCGCTATTGATTTGTTTGTTGTATGCCCGCCCAGGCCGGCCGGCCACGGGCTCTGTGCCGCACCGACTCGGCCACTGACGCCGCCGTCCCGCCGCGTACGCCGAGCTCAGGCCGCCGGCTCCGGGACGGGTCAGGGCTCAGGCGGCCGGCGCCGGGACGGCTCACGGCGGTCACGCGCCTCGCTGCCGGCCGGCCGTCAGCGGGGGCGAGGTGTAGCCGCGCCACTGTCCGGACCGGCTGCGGTCGCGCCGGCGAGTTTTGTGGGATGGCTTCGCGTTGGTTTGATAGGATGCAGCGGGGTGGGGCGCGTCACAGACTTTCATTTCCTGGAGGCCCGTGGACGTGAGGCAATCAAAGCGGTCTTTGTTTCGTGAACGTTTTACGACGCTCCCCCGTCCCTCCCCATACCCTAGCTCAAGCCAGACAAGCCGACGACGTGGTAAGAGTTTAAATAACGCGGCAAAATGCGGCACAGTTCTGGGAGTAGCGCTTCTAGGCTTTGAGGGTCGTGATATTACACACTACCACTTATGCTGCCAGCTTTATGTTTATGATCTGATTCTAAGTTTTGTGGCTGGGTAAGCCTGAATGCGTGCGATTCTTTTTTTGCGCAAGCTGCATGGACGTTGATGCTATTTGGGATGTAAAAAAGGCTCCAGTTTCGCGATCATTTCTCGGCGCATTGGAATAAAATAAAATAATCCCATGTACATTTCACCAGTTGCAGCTTATTTAGGCTCAAATAAAAAGAAGCTGTTACCGCATCGTGTGGGTCATGCCATATATAATTCATATTTAAGCGTTTTGTGTTGTTTTATTGCAAAATAATTCATTTTTGTATTACTTTCCCTATTTGTGGAGATTGGTTTGTTTTGGACAACATCTTGCGTCTCCTCCGATTACAGCAAGCGTGATAACTTCCCGTTGCAGATTTTCATCTAGTCAGACGAAGGCGATTCAAATTCCATCTTCCAAAAACTAACGAACGAATGACCTTTGCGCAATACGACGGGCAAAAATGGTGGCAGCCGCACCGTTGTCATGACCGGACAAAAATGAACGTTTTCATGCACTGGCTTTGGGAAGGGGACAGCCGGTGACTGCCATAGAGCAGTCGTGGTGCCTTTTCGCATCTGATCACTAGTTTCAGGTGAGCACGTCCGGCCGGCGGCCCGTTTCAGCCGGGGCCGAGCTGTCCCCGCTGGCGGCGGCCTGACGCCGGCCAGTCGGCTGGCGCTCTGTGATCGGCCGGCGCGGGTCGTGACTGCTGACCTGTCGACGGCAGCGGCCGGCCCGCCGACCCCGTACCGGCCGTCGCCGCCGCCGCGCGCGGCTTGCGTGCCGCCGCCGGCTTACCGCGGGCCGTTACCTCACCGGGGCCGACCTGCGGTGCGCCGGCCGCGCCCCCGCCCGCGCCCGGAGCCGGCCGGCGCCCATTGACCGAGCGCCTTTGTGCCATGCCCGCCAGGACTATCACGTGATCTTCATGTACCAGCCGGACAACCGGTGTCTGGTGTACGACATGGACTCGGAGCTGCCGTTCCCCACCTACTTTCACAAATACGTCACCGAGACGTTCCGCACCGACCAGATCCTGCACCCCGAGCATCACAGGTCAGTATCCAGATCCCGCACAGGGGCATCGCAGGCCAGCCACCAGGTCCTGCACCCGCGCTTCGGAAGTCGGATGCCAGATCCTGCACACTAAGCATCACTCTTTGTCGGCCATACCCGGCGCCGCAGCATCACATGTCAGTGGCCAGATCCACGCACCCCAAGCATCACTGGATGTTGATCAGATCCCGCACCGCAACATCACAGGCAATTTACCAGATTCAACACCGCGAGCATCACAGGTTCGTTGCCCGATCATGCTCCCTGATCATCACAAGCCTGGTACCAGATCTTGCACCCCTCACAGCCACGCCAGTGCCAGTGGAGCGTCCGGTGGATCCGCACCCGGAGCATCACATCACATGATGTGATGTGATGTGATGTGACCTGTGATGCGTCACAGGTCACCTGGAAGCATCTGTTCCGCGAAACGCCCGCTTTCCGACCATCATGGGCTCGCTTGGAGCGGTACCGCACCCGTTTTGAACAGTACAGTGGGCCATTACAGTGGTGCTGCACACGCGGCGCCACTCATAGATCGTTCACTGGTCGGACGGTAAGTGATCAGTCACCTTGTGTGTCGTGTTGGTGGTTGTGAAGCCGCCTCTATGGTCTGAGTACTTTTGCATTGTTAGAAGTTGATGTGATGCAACCCATATATAACCCACATATTGTGAGATAGCCGTGCTTTGACATCACTTAACACTCACGTGCACCGGGCGTTCCGCCATGTTTGGCGTCACGGGGCTGCCACGACCCCGATAGTGCCTCCAAAGCCGATGTGCTAGAGCGTAACTGCACAGGGACGACGGAGACGTGACTCATAGCTCTTGGTGGGCAGATTGCAGTAACTCGTATGACAAGCTTGTCAGGTCTGGACGGAAGTGACCACGCTGTGTGTTTTTGCCGTCTGCACGTAGTTGGCGTGCAATTGACGCACACTTAACGCACGTGCGTAAAACTCATCGATTTTCGTGACTGCAATGGCTTTGCCCATTGATGTATTGGTATGTCCGTGGAGCAAATTTGACGCACAGCAAAACATGTTACCGTTTGTTTCCAAAATGGAGTGTGCTGTCATCTGGGAGCATATTGCTATGTCACACGTTCAGCACAAACCAGATATTTTTAGCGGAAATCCCCATATACACTTTTGAGGCCGGGGGCCCTCAATCTTTCCATATTTTAACAGGCGTATCGCGAAGCATGACAAGAAGGCCTTCAGGGAAGCTTCAAGTTACTGTCAAGAGCCCCCACATTTGTTTTTGAAGTGGCGCCTCTGTTGAGGGTTAAGGGACGGCAGTCACAAGTTGAAGCTCAGTGTTTGTAACGCGACAGATGCCCCCCCCCCCCCTCTCCAGCACTGTGCGCCCTAACACCACACCGATGCAGACCCGAGAAATACTAGCAAAGCCAAAGCACCGTGAAGTGGCGTGCCAATGCTCCTCAAATGGGAACGTGATGTGGTCCGAATCTTAGGAGAAAGCAATATTTGGAGGCACCCAAGGTTCGTCGGCCCGGAGGACAGGCTCGACCTGGCTCTGCAAAACTACGCCGTCCTTGGCTGACGGTTCTAGTTTCATTAAAACGTATCCATGTAAATGAAGCCGTTTGTGATCGTGGTTTCAAGTTGCTGGAGAAATTGACAGGCAATAAAGTAGTTATAACTCACTTATCAATCTGAATGAATAACTTCTGAGTTTTCCCGCTTGTCCCGGCATGTTAATGTAGAAAAGCTCAGGTTAGGCGCCGACTTAGCTGGGGTGCTAGGTGTCTTGGTTATATGCTGAACTAAGCGTGGTTATTGTCGGAGACAGGTGCATTTTCAGTGTTCGTGGAATATCAGATTTTGTAACATCGTATTTCAGTTTTGTGTCGTAAGTGCTGTTGAATAAACATTAGGGTGGTCCCCAGATGTTTTGATGTATTTTTCTGAAGTCTGTTAGCATATTTACGGGAGATGCACTCAAGTCATTTAAGCAAAATTTCATCCATACTGATACTCTTACAACTGTCGCCTGACCACGAGTTTAGCTGGCGGGCACGTGTGGCTGCATCTGTTGCCTGCAAGCGTCGGAGTTGCTCGCTTGTTTAGAGGAGGAACACTGCGCCAAATTAGGCCTCTCTTTTCAAAGCACCGACATGATTTATCGTTGTAAACAGCCGTTCAGGCCCGTTCTCCACCATCCACCCCGACTCACCCCATCCCCTACGCGCCTGGGGCGAGCTCCGGATGTGTCGAGTCAGCCGCCGCCGCCGGCAGCTCATGGGGTGCGGTCGGTTTCCACGCTACTTTCCAGAACGTGCGCGAAGGTGGGGCGGGGAATGTGAAGGTGGGTCCGTGTCGCCGGTTAGCGCTTGTTGATTGACCTGTACGCGCCGCGTACGCGCGGTGTGTGTGGAAGTGGCGAATCACTTAAGCATGACTGCCCGAAAATACACCGCGGGAGTAACGCAAAGTTCACCGCAGGCTCAATCATTCAAATAGATTTGTAAAATCATTGCTGGGTCTCGCTTTGGGAAATTGCTCAGCAATAAGAATTGCTAGTAAAATAAGAATGGAGATCGCGGGGAAGATCATGCACAAAGTACTCGTTCCACACGTTGTAGCTGAAAAACTCGGGCTGGTGAGTCGGAGACTGTTGGCAGTTATTACCCGATCTGGAAACCAGGAACCCAAGCTAGGGCTTGGGTAAGTCGTGTCAGCTTGTCTTTGTTCGCAAACTTGTGCAAATCTTTCCAGCGACGGAACTGCAGCTTCGGTGACCGCCGACGCAATGGCAGATTCTGACGGGGAACTGCAATGTTACACGCCATGGTCTTCCGTGTTTCCAAGAGCAAGTTAAAAAAAACCTGTTCTGTCCGAATGTTAAAGCGCACAAAACAAGGTTGCATTGCGGTGATTTCTCTTATCTAGCGTGGGTCATGCTGTTCCCAAACGGCTCCTCGCACATCCGGGCCGTGACTGGAGCTTGATCCCAACTCCGAAAGATTGTGCGTACCATCAAAAGACGTGAAACCGCCTTTACTTTTACTTTTTACGTATCAGTAACATCATCATTAGTGTAATGTTTATTACACTCAATGTGGAAGTGGCAGCAAAATTTTCAGAGACCGGTGTGAAAGTGCAACGGAGGCATGTGGAAGCCCCGGTTTGAAGCGAATCACCCGACTGCCAGCCATCGCCGCCATGACAGGCCAAGAGCACCGTAAATGCGCAGGCGGGCAGGCACTCGCTCTCGCCTCGCCAGGCACTCGCACCGGGACACCATACCCGCGGGCACTCGCCTCCCCAGAGACACCGTACCCGTGGGCACCCCCCCCCCCCCCTCCCCCCGGAGACGCATTTCGCATTTAGGAGCATATTTGCTGAATCGAGATATTGTGATGTCTAGAGCAGTATTTCACACCTTGAATTGTACCAGTAGTCATAAGCGAACTTGTTCCATCATATCTGATACTTCCTTCGAGATCTTGCAAGATCTATCTGATGCTTCCTTCAAAATGTGGAACGTTCCCTTTATTCTGTGAAATTCAGCTCACTTGTGACAGTGACCGCAAGTTTTAAAAAGAGCACCAATGCGTATTTTGCATGCACGCTTTCCTCCCGAAGGCGTGCTCATGAGAAAGTGCTCCTGGGAAAGTCTGTCACTCGGCCATAGTTCTGGAAACATCCTTAGCACATATCCTGGGATGCGTGTCGGGCTGTTGCTGCGCCTGCGCCAGGGAACCACTCGCACTTGCTCAAGGGTATCAGGTGGGTACGTGGGTGATCTTGCTCTTGTTGATGACGCGCTGGCGTGTCCGTGTTAAGCCGGCCGAAGTCAGCTGCCGCCCAACCGTGGGCGCCGCCGGAGCGGAAGTGCGCAAAGGGTATCGGCTGTGCTGGCTGCGAGTAATCCAGGCGAAGCGGAAATGCCACGCTCCAATTACAGACTGCTGTCAGCCGTCAGTTTGGCTCGAAGTCAAGCTAATACGGGCGATAAAAATTAGTCCGAGATAATGTTCGATAGATTAGAGTGCTGCTTTCGAGAGCTGCGTTGTTATAGTCACGCAGCGGATGACTGCTGCCAATGAACCAACTAAATGAACTAAATAAACTAGCCAATGTCGGTTCGTTTGTCGGCTCGCCCCCAAAGCAGCACGTGTGGCACGCCTTCCGTCAAGTCGTTTCCAGCTTTGAAGTGACGCCCAAGGGGCTCACCGGTCACGCGGGGCCGGGTTGCGGCGCTTCAAATTACACGATTGACCATGTCACGACGCTACGTGTAATCGAGCGCCGCCGGTCGTCTCACCAGGACCAGCCGCGGCCCGGCGCAGGCGGCGGCGTCGTGCCGTGCCGCGTCGGGCCGCCCGGCGCCGGCGGCGGTGTGCCGGCCCGGCCCGGCCCAAATGTCATTACGGCGCCGACAACATAGCCGGCCGGCCCCCGGGGACCGGGCGACGGCGGCGCCGGCACGCGGCGCAGGCGACACCCTGGCGGAGACGGGCACGCGGGACAGCCCGACGTGATGAGTCGGTGCAGGCGAGGACGGGACGGGACGGGACGGTCCCGCCGCTCCGAGGCAGGGCAGTCGGGTGGCTCCGCGTTGGCCGTCCTTGTAGCTGAAGACAGCCCCGCTGCGCCGTCGCTCTGGGGTCATGTCATTTCCTCGAAGACAATCCGCGGTGGCGGAAGCAAACTCGACACCCGCCGACCGAGTGGGCCGTCTGGAGGCGCCAAAACAGACGGTGCCGTGGGCGTGCGCCGGGCTCGCGCCGGCCGTGGCCGCTTGCCCGGATCTTGGCCGGCCCGCCGCACGCCGGTCGATAACGCCCGCCGTCGTCCGCCGCTGTTTATGTGAGATTGGCATAATTACAAGGGGTCGTGTACCTCACGCGATGGGGGCGGCCGGTGTCGAGGCTGAGGCCGAGGCCGAGGCCGGAGCCCCAGCCGCGACCGGACGGGGTCCGCCGCGCTGTATGCGGGTCTCAGCGTGCGGGTCGACCGAGCGTTGCACGCGCTCAGCCCTCCTGTCCTCCGGTCGACAGAAAGGCTCCATCATATAGATGGGTCAAACGACAAGGGTTTCGCCTGCAGTCTGATGCATAAACAATGCATGCTCGCTTTATGGAGCCCTGTGCTTTCACGGCCTGTGGCGCGTGAATGCTTCACGAAACTTGCTTTAATGAAAAAAAAAACATCTGGAAGTCGTAAACTGCCACCCGTCATAAATGAAAACAGTTCATTTATGAGGCACGCTTCGCGTTGGTTGCGTGCGGCTGCCGCGGTGGTCGGCGATTGAGGGCTGGCGGGTTATGTGTCCCGAGCCTGGCCCGCGGTCAGCGAGGAGCATTTACGCGAGCGACAAGAGATATGCGGTGTGCGTGACTGGGGAGGAAACCGGCCTGATGGTCGGCTGGGAGAACGTGAGCAAAACAGTTGCCGCGGACACGGCGGCGAACCCGGCTGCTATGTCCCGTGCGGAGTGCGGCGTCGCGTGCGCTTTCCGCACGAGACGCTTGCCATTGGATATGAGGTAAGCCAGCGGTGGACAAGAACGGAGGGAAGAACAGGACACGGGCGCCGAGCGTTTCGGCGGTCAGAACAGAACACAGATGGTCAAACGACCGCTGCGGTGCCTGGCGTTTCTGCGGCGCGCTGGCCTGCCGAACTTTTAGCGGCGAACCATAGAGAAGGCTGTTTCATTTAGAGCGGGAATACATTGCGGGCGGAACTAGATGCATGCAGGTGCTTGTTCTTCGGTAAGCGTCAGAGTTTCTACGAAATATTTGTGTGTGCATTATTGCGAAGTGCAGATTCCATTCATTCATGGGATTCCGTGGCCGATCCGACCTCCGGCTGCCGGGATGCTTGGCTGGAACGGGATTTGATGTGCTGACTACCAGGGATGTAGATGGATCATGGGAAACAAACTTCATCTGTAAGCCAGTTCTTCGTGCAGTGTCATCGTGCATCGTTTGCAGCATTGACGGAAATCAAGGGGTGACGGCTCACGCCTCTCTTGCCTCCTTTATTCGTATGGCTGCTCCAAACGCTTAAAGATGTCCATTTAATGTATTTCACGACGCAATCGTAAGCCCATGGAGATACGATTAATTCGAACCTGAGATGAATATTGTAATGGCGCTTGTCGATTTCGCGCCACCTAGTCATGCGCCAAAGCTGACAAGGCGCGACAAAACAGCAAAAAACAAACGATCCGAAAACAGTAAAAACAACCGATCCGAAAATAGTAAAAACAAACGATCCGAAAACATTTAAGACATCCTTCTGCTATTAACTATAAATCTGCTTCCTAAGACAAATTCAGCGACTGCCCAGCCTTCATTCCTTGCTCTCCAGACTTCCACTGCAGTTCGAGCGCTGTTCCGCGTTCCAAAAGAAAATCAAGAAAACCGCACTTACTACCACTTCAAATGCTAGATCTTCCCAATTTCACCACCGCCACTTGTCGATGTTACTGCAATGTTTCTGTGTTGTCAGAATCTCCAGTTACTCCAAAACAGACCCCGCGAAGACAGTGAGAGTGCCTTATCACCGCAGAAGTGAGCTTTTGCTGAGAACAATCTGTCGCAGCGAATGAATGAATTCGTGAATGAAGGAAGCACTACTGCTGGGCGCCGGCAACATATTGCGCATGCGTGGTTGGTCGTTGTATTTGAAATACGCGCTGCTGGCAAGTGAGCGGAGATGCCTTGGCATTTTGGCGACGCAAAAATGTGAAATTGCAATCCGTCAGGTTAAGTTGATGTATGGATGGGAATGGTGTCCAGAATGACGATCAAATGGCTGGTGAATACGGGCAACGAATCGTTGCATGCGTTGATGTAAATTTCGCCACGACTCTGGCTGCAGTTTCAACGACGACGTGTTGTGTATCGGGCCGTTTGTCGTAATGCCGACATTCCAGGCTTTCTCTACGATTATCGGCGCAACCATGCGTCACTCAAACTCGTGTGGACAACTTAGTTGCGGTTGGTACGTCGGTCGACGCTTTGCAATTGGATTCGCGCTTCTACGCGCATTGGTTGCCGAGTTGTGACGTAAAACGTTAAAAAAAAAAACACGTGAAAAGGGGCCAAATCCATCTCGGCCGGTTCTGCGCACGCGACATGGGACACGCGCGCATCTGGCACCACGCGATTCCCCGTTCATTGAGCTACCTCAGATCCCTTCGCCACGTGCCCCGCCCTGTCTCGGACCTCAGCGGCTCGCGATACACCCGTGAAAAACCGCCTGGTGCGCGCCGCGTCCAATTTTCACCGCTCAGCGACCCGTCGTGTTCGATCCGCGCGCGGCGCTTCGCGGGGACAGATAGACGCGTCCTCACCAAAAAAGTCTTTAGACGAGTGTGGTTCGCCCGCTTCGCTGGGCGACTGCTGAGACCGTTTTGAGGCGAGCAGATTGTTACTTTGACACTTCCGAACTAGCCGGTTCACTGCTACATCTCATCACTCGCGGAGTTAGAATACATGGAGAAGGAAACACGCCTTTGCATACCAGTCCCCACTTTTGCGATGTCACCGAAAGCCGATTTGAAGAGATACCATAGCAATCCCCAAAATCGCTTTCCCATTCGAAAATAACCTTTCTGTGCTTTGATGGGTAACTCATCTGACCTCAATACCAGATCGCTTTTGATGTGCCCCGTAACATGAAGTATCACATATTCATTCGGCTTACCCGATAAACCATCTAAAGCGCCTGCCACCATGTCTGAGACACTTGCCGCTTTGGCTGAAACAAAACAGTGATGCTGGTCGCCCGTCTCCGCCCCCGCCCCTGCCACTACCCACGCTGCTGCCCTTGCGCTTGAGGCAAGTTAAGAGAAATGCTTCACATTTGACGATATTGAAGCAGTGGTCAGACATGATGAAGTAAGGTCACTTATAACTACTGGCACATTTCAACATTGGTTCGTTCATACCCGTGTCCTGGAAAAAGGTCATTATGCAAAGTACAGAAATCTTGCCAATAGTTTAAAAAAATGATAGCATGAGCTGATAAGGGAAGCGTTTATTAAAACCTGATTCAAGTGCTTACTTCGCGCGCATATGCTCCTTACGCCACAACTGTGCGGCCAAGCCGATGAGACACAAAACGCCAGGCGCAAGGAGGTCGGTGACAAACTTCGGCTTCTGGACCGCACTGAGGTGTAGCTTTTAGACCGGCTGCGGGAGGGCCGAGGGCCGTTGGACTCGTGCCGGCTACCGCCTTTCTTCAGGCTCGGACATGACCGGGTCCCACCGTCACCCCCCCCCCCCCCCCCGCTCTTCAGGCTCGGAGGTCGCCGGGTCTCACCCACACAACCCCCTCCCTCCAGGCTCCGAGGTCGCCGGGTCCCACCACCACCCCGCCTCCAGGCTCCGAGGTCGCCAGGTCCCACCACCACCCCGCCTCCAGGCTCCGAGGTCGCCGGGTCCCACCACCACCACCCCTCCAGGCTCCGAGGTCGCCGGGTCCGACCGCCGTCGGACCGGCCTCTAACGGGCTAATGGCCGAGCGCAGCCTGAGTGCCTCCCGCCGCCGGCCACTCGACGCTGTTGACGTGAAAGAACCACCCCGGCCGCTCCGTTAACGAGTTATGGACGGCGCGCACGCCCCGGCGCCGGTTTTGCTGTCGGTTTGCCCGCTGTGCCGTGGACTTTAAAGGTAGTGCTCCACATTTGTATGGCGTTTCGAACTGAAATAGCCACCTTGAATGTTATTCGGTGCGGTTCACAGCCCTGCTCTTGTTGAGGCTTAGACCTCTTAAGTTTCTGACCTACCGCCGGCGAAGGTTCACGGACTATTTCTGGGAGACGATTTGAAGGCCACCCAGGCATCCATGACGGCATGTCATTCAAATCTCGCAATTCCATTAGCCGTACGGCGATCAATGTCAAGGTCAAACAGAGAAATTGTGTTGTCTAGAGCAGTATTTTCCACCTAATAGTATACCAATAGTTATAAGTGAACTGTTTTCGTCATATCTGATGCTTACTTCATTATCTTCTGATGTGGAATATTCGCTAAAACCTTCGCTCTCTGGAGGGGGTTGATGCAACTTCCTAAGGTTTTTTTAGGATATCTTTCCGGCACGTTGTGAAATAACACCGAAAGTTCCAGAAGCCTATGTGGCATCCATTGCGCGTGTTTCGACACCAAAAGGTTTTTCCTAGTTTTTTTCTGGCTTCAGAGCGGCGGCGGTTTTTTAGGAACACTGCACGGCGGTGCACGACCCGAGCGGGCGGGCGGGCGGCAACCAACGATGCTGCGGGACGCGCGCGGCGGGCCGACATTGTTACATTAACGGAGCCATGAGAATACATGTATTTTCAGAGCATCAAAATATGCACAAGTGTACTCAAACGTCAGAAAGGAACACGCCTCTTGAAGTCTCATGTCGCAATAAGGTCGCGTAGGTCTGATGTTTTAAACCTGAAGTGTGTTTTTTATTCGACCTTTGACCTACAATGATAGATTCAATGATTGACCGGATAAAAACTTCTACCAGTCGCGAAATCTCGTCGAGACGAACCCGCTGGCATTTTCCGCTAAGCCGTAACTGTATTTATTCCGAAACGGCAGGGATAGCATCGCCCCCCCCCCCCCCCTCCCGTGAGCGGTCAGCGTTACGAAAAACGGCGAATCAGAGCGAGGGCGAAGTACACTTACCGCCCTGCCGTTCAGCCACTTCCCGACCTCGCAGACTGTGGCGCGCTCCAAAATTGATGAGGACAGCTTGGTCGGCTGCCGGCGAGTGGGCGGTCGGTCCATACGGCCAGCCACTCAATCATACCCGTGCTGCGCCGCGGCCGCCGCGGCCTCTCTGACCCTCGGGTGGCGCCGGCCGGCTGCAGACCGCCCCCAGGAAGCAGCACGGCCGCGCGGCTGCCCAGCCGTCCGTGTGCCGCGCGTGACGTGTGTGGCGGGCTCTGAGGTAGTCTGCAGTATGCATGCGCGGGTGCACGAGCCTTGGGTGTCATGGGACCAATCACCCAGCTACGTGAGGCGATTGGTCCGCAGGTCGTGTGCTGCGCGTGCGTTTGTGGGGGTCCGCACGGGATCGTCCGCCGTACATACGTGTGTGGGCGGGCTAGCAGGCCGCTTGCTGTCCGCGTGTGCCTGAGCGACTGGCCCCGTTGCAGGTTCTTCCGCGTGGTGCCGGCCGCCGAGTTCTTGGAGACGTTCGCGTCGGACCGGTCTCACATGAAGCGTGACAGCGGCGCCTGGGCGTCGCCGCCGCCGCCGTACCCGCCGATCCGGACACAAGGTGAGCGCGCCGGCCGGGCCGCTCCGGAGGTCGCCGCCGTCCCGGGCACTGCCGGTCGCGAGGCGACGGCTGCGGTCCAGAGCCGCTGACGCCTCGGCCCCGTCGGCCCCGGAGCGCCGTCACACGGCGGAGTCGTCGCAATAGCCTAGAAATCACTTCCTGGTCGCCCTGTCGGCGCAGAAATGCGACATAACGACCGCCGAGAACAAAGCCGTCGCTGTTGTGCCGCCCCGTCGGAGGTTCTGCCGGCCATTGTGGCGTGGGCACGGCCGCTGTGTGGCGGCGACGGCGCGCCGTGTCAGCCGGCTGAGCCCCCATCTAATCAGCGGGTCTGATGCGGGGCCGACACGGCAGCCGGCGCGGGAGGAGCCGCCGCTGGGTCCCAGGCTCTGACGGACGCGCCAGGCGGACCTGGGCGCAGAGCCGGCTGAGCGCCGACAGCACCGACAGGGCGCTGACAGAGCATCGACTGATCGCCGATAGAGCACGGGCAGAGCGCCGACAGAGCACGGACAGAGCGCCGACAGAGCACGGACAATGTACCGGCAGAGCACGACACTGCACCGGCAGAGCACGACACTGCACCGGCAGAGCACGACACTGCACCGGCAGAGCACGGACACGGCACCGGCAGAGCGCTGACAGAGCATAGACTGATCGCCGATAGAGCACGGACAGAGCGCCGACGGAGCACAGACATTGCGCCTGCAGAGCAAGGACACTGCACTGCATCGGCAAAGCACCGACACTACATCGCCAGAGCACGGACGCGGCACCGGCAGAGCGCTGACAGAGCATAGACTGATCGCCAATAGAGCACAGACAGAGCGCCGATAGAGCACGAACATTGCACCGACAGAGCACGGACACTGCACCGACGGAGCACGGACACTGCACCGCATTGGCAAAACACCGACACTGCACCGTCAGAGCACGGACACTGCATCTGCAGGGCACGGATACTGCACTGCATCGGCAAAGCACCGACACTTCACCGCTAGAGCACGGACACGGCACTTGCAGAGCTCTGACAGAGCATGGACTGCTCGCCGTTAGAGCACGGACAGAGCACCGGCAAAGCACGGGCAGAGCGCCGACAGAACACCGACCGAGCACGGGCAGAGCGCCGACAGAACTCAGGCAGATCTTGGGCAAAGCGCTGATAGCGTACTGACAGAGCACCAACGGACAAATTCACGCCGAAATATTTACCACGAAATAATGTGTAAAGCTCTATCGCGAAATGGTGTGGAACTGCACGCTGCGCGGTCCTCGTCATGACTGGAGGTGATGTGACAGGCACGTGGCTGAGTAGCACGGACACCACGGGCAAGCAGTGCTTTGTGCGTCACTGTGTGGTACCTTGTCGGGACCGAGCCATTCGAGTTGTGGGGACATTCCCGTTGCAGCATACCTGGCGAGGCTGGGGCAGTCATGCCGTTTGGTGAATGGTGCGTGAGTCAGGGTCGATTGCTCCAGATAGGCGAAGAACCTTTTTATATGTCATTGTGTCACGGCGCCCGCGAGGAGATGTTTGATGACTGGTATGTCGTGTTGTGCGTCCACAGGGTAGTGTGTGCACGGACTGGTTTTGGGCGTGCTGACCAGGCCTGACGTGTGACTGCGGGGTTCAATTCCAGGATCGGAGAACAACCTGCAGGCCTTCATCTCGATGGACCCTCGCGTCGGCCAGGGCCAGGTGTTCAACCTGCCGGACTTCGTCAACAAATTCTACAAAAACTACGTTAACATATGAGCGTGTGCGTCCACCTATCGGCTGGAAATCGAAACTCAGTTTTGGCAGCCTCCGACCAGGCTGGCTCCAGGTTCGGAACCGCGATCCATGCGGACGCTAGCAGAACGAGACTCAACGAGTGTGGCCCGGCGTCCGCCAGCGCATCTCTCGGCATACATATATTCCTCATTGATAAAGCGCCTTACTGTTCGCCTTAATTTTGGTGTTAGTCTAGACTGGACAGGGCGGGCGTGGCGACGGCGCTGCCATCTGGCGAGGCGGACGCGCCGCCGACCATCTCCCTGTGACGCGTGGTCGGGTGAGAGCCGTGCCCCTGTTCGGGCCCGCGCTGGGCGCCCCCGGCGGCCCCGACGGCCGGCCGCCTGCGCTGTCGTCTGAGTCACGCGTGGGGAGCGCCGCCGCCGTTTGGCCCGCTGCGAGCCGTCGCAGCCGAGGAGTTTGTCGCGATGAGCGGTCCGCGCGCCGTGAGAGGCGCCGCGAGCTGTCAGGAAGAGGGCAGGCGATGACCCGGAGCGTGTGGGAACGCTGCCTTGGAGTTTGTGCAATATCTTATTGCGACTGCTTTCAGCTTACAACGCATCATTGTCGCGCTTTCGCATGTCGGGCCGACTTTGGGTCCAGTGGCAGGTAGCATTGTTTTCAGCGGTGTTCATTTTCCATGCGTTATTGAGCAAGTTTCTAAGTTAACCCGAATTCCTCTCAGCGACGTTTCGTTCTTAGAAATCGCGTGTTGCGCATAAACGTGTAATTGCCCTCCGCCACGGTGGTTGAGCGTCCAGGTGTGTGATCCAAGATTGCCTTTCCATTGTTACGGACTACAGGGGGTTAGATCTGCGCATCCCTGGTGCCACTTATTGACGCAGTTAGAAATTGCAAGTAGTTCTGTTTCATTACGTTGTGAAGCATGTGTTCAAAGCCCGTCTTGGCGCCGTCAACAGCTGTGATTTTCTGCGAGACATATTCATCGGCGTTTACCCATCGTGCCACCCCCGAGCGCTTCGAATTAGTGCTGACAGAGCGCATTTTTGTGTGATAGTTTTTGTTAGCTCTTAGCGAGCTTTTTGGTCTTCAAGTGTTTAGCCTCAGCCTTCCATACTCTGTTGCAATGGCCCCCCGTGATCGCTGACGCAAGGGCGCCGTCGGTAAGTTGCTGCCGTTGGCGTACTTTTGTTTCGCTCTCCGGGGGGGGGGGGGGGGGAGGGGGGAGTGTCTGTCCGTGCTCGTACTCTGGTTTGATCCGTTTCCAGTCGTGGTTTTGATTGTACTAGAGCTATAGTTGGCGTCTTGTGGCGGTCTGCTGTCACACGGCCGCGTTGTGTGACCACGGCCTGCCGCACTGGCGGCCCGGGGCCCGGAAGCTCCGGCGGAGGCGGCCGGCCGCGTGGCGTTGCACGAAACCTCGGACGGCGGCGTCCGGTCCGAGGGCAGGCTGCTCACGGCGGCCGCGGCCGGCTGGCCGGAGCGCCGCCGCCCAGCGGCGGGCGGCGCCACGTGTCGTCGGGGGCCTCTCCGTACGCGGCTGGCTGCGGCCGGCGGCCGTCGGAACAGCTCGCTCGTCGCCGCCGGGGACGGGCCTGCGTGCGGGCAGAGCCGCGGCGGCCGAGCCGGCGCTGGAGGAGGGGCCAGTCAGAGAGGCCCTCAGCCAGCCGCCGGGCGGCGGCACGCGCGCCGGCCGCACCGGCGGCGGGTCGTCTTTGCTTCGCCGCTATGCGGGCGTCTTCACTCTTCGTCGTGGTGGTGTTGTAGCTTGTGGGGCTGCTGCGCCGTTGAGTCTCCCGCCTGTGCGGTGAGGCGGCGCCGCGCGGGCCGGGCGAGATGCGCCGACCACCTGTTTGTCTCGCGTTTGTACGTTTGTCCATTCAATTCTTCTACCTAAGCATACGAGTGATATACACTTTATGTCTTTCCTCTGAAGTACATATGTGCTCATTTAGACTAGAGTCAGTCAAATTGCAAGTAGTTTGGACTTAGGCATCAGTCGGCAGTCGGCAGTCAGCAGTCGCCGATCTTTCAATATGCGTGGCTCCTTGGTTTAGTGCAATTTCAATCGTAACTGACGCATCTCTGCGATTTTTCTCAGCATCAGGGAGCGTGACATCTTTGCAGGGGTTTTACTGTTAGTCGGGATCTTGCGTAGGTTAAAGAATGGTCTGCTTGGAAATTGTCCTTTGTACGCGAACTTTCTGACATATGCCGGTATATCCTTTGCATTTCCGACTTTCCCTGCACGGACGTTCACGTCATTCTGTGGTATTCGTGTGCGACGGGTTTTGTTCTGGTCCTTCGTGCTCTGATGCTCTTACTCATATACGTCAATGTGCAATGGTGCTACGACTTACCTTTCAATAAAATGTATATCGTCAGCTGTTGTTTGATGGGTGGTTCGAACCAAAACGAGCTGGGGCGGAGACCAGAGTTTGGGCTTGGAAGGCGAGACGGGGGCAGAGACCGGTGGTGTGGCTCGGAAGGCGAGACGGGACAGAGACCGGTGGTGTTGCTCGGAAGGCGAGACGGGACAGAGACCGGTGGTGTGGCTTGGAGGGCGAGGTGGACCGAGACCGGTGGTGTGACTGGAAGGCGGGCTGGGTGGGCAGAGACCGGTTGGTGTCGGGGATTCGTCTATCTTTGCGGCCATCCGATCCGCCATCGGCTGAGTGCGCTGCCATAGGAGGGAGAGCTGCCGTTTGGTGAGATCACCTTACGATTAATTCAATCAGAAACGCCAAACCGGTAAAACACACGGATGTTCCCGATGTCGAGGAGGGCGGCAATTCGGCGCGATGCTTGCTGTCGGTCCCATTGTTTAGCCGGCTGTCGCCTGTCAAGGTTACTTCAGGAGCAAATGGGGTGAACAAGCACCCTCCTCTCATGGACATCCATGCGAACGTCGGTGGCGTCCAGCGTTAGCTGTAGCGGGCCGTGTGGGCGAGACCTCATCTGCCAAATGGCGTAACTGCAGCGGCGGCGCTTAGACTGACAGACAGTGGTTTACGCTTGAGCCCAGGAGTGCTATGCGCCCTAATCCAAGACAAGACAAGACAAGACATGGACAGGCAGTGGTTTGGCGGACGACGGGGGGGGGGGGGGGGGGACTTTTCGCGCTATGCCAGATCTCTCTGTGGAGCACCGTGTCCACGGGCTGGCATTACGTGAGAGTCGGGGCCGGGGCCGGGTCATGCTAGGTGACGCTGGGCACACATAGGTCGTGCGAGAGCCGCGCTGTGCCCGGCGGCGTCGCCTCCCAACGATGCCGCGGCATGAGCGCACGCTACCCGGCTCCTGCACCGGCTACCAGCAGGCTGACCTGCCGGCGTGCGCGCCGATGTCAGATGTACGTACCTGGAACTCAAGGCACGTTGACCCGTGACTTACTTGTAGAAGGCTGGTTTTAGGCGGGCGGACTGGAGTGGAGGGGGAATCGCGAGAACGGCCGGGGTTAACGGCGCGGCAAGTTGTGCTTGGATTGAGGCATGCGATGATGATATGACGGCTTATTAAGTTAAAGTGTTTTTTTGATAGGTTAATCGACCTTTAACTATGCCAGAAGATATCGGTTTTAAACGACGTTGTAATGGCTAAAAAACGATTGCGTTGACCACGTGGACCTCCCCAGGCTATCCCTGGGACTCTAACCCGCCCGTGTCGTGAGCTTTTCCGCCCGTCTGCTCATTGTTCTCCACATTGTGGATGTGGAGCACGATATGCAGCCGCACAGACACAAGTGGCCTCTCTCCCTCAGTGGCGAGCGCTTTCTACAGGTTTGTTTGCTGATGCTGCTTTTGTCATGATCGTTGCATATCAAGGGGATACTAATGGGCGCTGCATGACCTATAGCAGTCGATGCGCCCTAAAACCCCAAATCATCAACAAGGGGATACTAGGTCTTGGGAATGAAACTAAGGCGCGTCATGTTAGGGGTTGGGAGAAACGCTGAGATGGGCAGCTTTCGTTAGAAGTGGGCTCTTCCAGCAGCTGATATGACAATCTTCGATGTCTAATGTGACATTTCTTCCTCGGCGTGCGGTTATGTGTGTCTCTCGCTCTTGATGTGCGTGCGCGGGTTTATTACCCGTCGTCATTGAACTTATGGTGTGTAATGGTGTATTTACTGTAGCCGTGGAGCATGAAGTGCAGGAAGTGGAAGACGGGGTGGGGTGGCAGGGAATTTATGGAAGGTGACAGGCGGTGCCGGCGACTATTCCCCACTGCAGTACACAAGGTTAAATCATGAATGACGGCGAGCACGTGCGCACATGAGCAAGGCTTCACGAGTCGTCCACTAGCTCGCAGCGCCTCCGCCGAACCAAATCATAACGTTCGAGCGCAAATTGACAAATATTTTGTTGATCGGCTCCTTCCACCTTTTCGCACACTAGATGCCGAACTCTATCAAACACATTGAATAAGATGTTGACAGGCCACGAACTGGCTAGCTGCCCTGTGCCGCCTTGGAGCTAATTGGGAGGGGGCTGCGGAATGCGATTACGAGACCTCTAAGCAAGTGGTTGAGTGCCTAGCGGGAGCCATTGGTGGTGGTGGTGGGGCTGAGGCTGAGCCTCTAAACCTTTCAAGGTGTACATATTTTCCATACCGGGGCAGACAACAAGGAAATAAGAGACCTCTCTCACCGCCCCTCCCCTCCACAGCAGGGACTGCAACCATGTTTTGCGTTGTTTTGGTCCATAGCAATCCGTCGCATCATTTACTCTTGTTTCCAAAAGTGCTCCCAAAGTGACATTTTACTTCCCCAGAGGTTAAAAGATCGTCAAACTTTGAGCTTTTCAACTTTGGGGAATACTTCAAAGGCATACTCTATTTAGGCCTGAAGACCAGTTAAGTTTTATAATAGCACTAATTAGTATCACTGCAGCACCTTGAGGACATAATAAGGACATGCAGTTTAACTGTACTCAAGCCGAAATTCTGTTTTCAGCGCTTTGTAACAGCACGACTTAATGCTGCTATATTTCTTCCCCGAAGTCGCGGCCACCTTCATCATGAGCACGACCTTGCGTGCCTCTACTGGTGCGAGTAAAAGAACGATTGTCATTGACCCAGCGGGCAGGGGCCTGTTTCTGAGAAGTTGGAAAGAAATCAGAGCCATAACAGCGATAAATTTCTGCTTTTTCGTTGAATTCACGGGATAATAGCGAATTTATGTTCGCTGCTACACAGTTATGTTCATTTATTTATGTTCACTGCTTTTGACACATTAACGTTTTGCAAACATTACCGGGCATCCACATTGGAAAAGCAAGCCGAAGTAGCGGTGTTGTTTTCACCTTTATGCAATTTCTTTTGAGGGAAATCCCGAGATAAATCCTTTCTGAGGGAAACCGTTTATCAGAACGAGATTTCTCATGAAGGGTCGGCTACTTCAAATCGAAGTTCTGGGATATTTAGAAGAATTTTGAGCAAAGTGATGTTACTGATCAAATCTCACGGGTCTAACTAAGGCGCGTAACAATAAACGATAGCAGATAGATCAGTGGTATCATGTAGCAAACGGTGAACAGCACAAGCAAAATGAGGTGATCTCTTTAAGGCATGCACCATGCCGTAGCATTTATGCATATTGTTACCTCCCAAAAATATAGCTAGACTAGAAAGAGTGCAGCGGAAAGCAGCTAGGATAATAAATGCGACTCAGAATATAAGGAAAGGCTCAGGGGCTTGTCTCTGCGCTCATTGAAATATTGTAGACTTAGAAGGGATCTGATAGGTATAAAATATGATAAGGGCGATAGGGAAGAAATATCTACATGGAACAGTGGACACTAAGTTGAGATTTAGAGAGGACCAGCTCCATTTAGCACCAACGACACATCCCATGTCACGTTCCTTTTATGTTAAGACGTCATATTTAGTCACCAGGTTGACCAATCAACAAGAAGTACGCAAACACCCCGCGTCAAAAAGGAATCGCTGGTTGATCCATCGGAATGGCCTTGATGCGCCAGCATCGTGCCATATCAATGGCTTAGGTTAATCAGTGGGGATGGTGGTGTGTGAGCGGGGGCCGCGGTTGTTGCCATAGATAATTTGGAGGGTAAGATGATAGAATCCGAAATATATTATTTTAGGTCAGGTGTGTACTTTCCTACCTACCGTTAGAAAAAATCATTGTACACCATTCGTCGTGTTTAAGGCATGACATATCGTAAATAATCTCAAAACAGGTAGAATCATGCTCCTACATTCGAATTCCAAATACTTTGATGGCGGGCCCCCGAGCGCCGCGCGCACCGCACCGCCTGGACTCCCAGTTTGCCGTTTCCGCGTTGCCGTTGCGTAAAACAATATTCTGCGTACCAGTACCAAGAACTGTACAAAATGTACCGGACCCAAGTAAAACCATTCGTCATGTTTAAGGCAGGACAACCATAACCTAACTGCGAACCATAAAAATATTTAACTTAACATAACCATATTTACCATAGCCATATTACCATATAAACCATATTAACTGCGAACCATACTAAATAAACTAAAACTATAAATCTATAAATCATACTATAACTATAAACCATATCTGCGAACCATAAAAATGACGGGGACAAGGTAGCAAGAATCCATGAAAAGAATCCATGAAATTTGATCCTCGACGCCAACGGGACCATGGGTGCAGGGGGATTGGGGGGGGGAATGTAAAGCAAAATGAGAACATGGCAGCTAAATAAAAGCTCACTATATGGCACCTATATGTGGCATGGAACATTGGATGCCAATGAGATGCTGGTTGAAGGGGATTTAGGGTGGGGAGGTTAGGTTAGGGGGTTAGGTTAGGTATAGGTTGGGTTGGGTTGGGTTGGGTTGGTAGGTTAAGTTGGGTAGGTTAGTTAGGTTAGGTTAGGTTAGGTTAGGTTAGGTTAGGTTAGGTTAGGTTAGGTTAGGTTCAGGTTAGGTCAGGTAAGGTCAGGTCAGGTAGCTTAGCTTAGCTTAGCGCTTAGGTTCTGGCTATTCTCGTTAGGTTAGTTAGGTTAGGTTAGGTTAGGTTAGGTTAGGTTAGGTTAGGTTAGGTTAGGTTAGGTTAGGTTAGGCTAGGCTAGGTAGGTAGGTTAGGTTAGGTAGGTATTGGTTAGGTTAGGTTAGGTAGGAGGCTAGGCTAGGTTAGGTTAGGATATGTTTGGACTATTCGGCCTGCGTATTCATAAATGTACCTAAACTCGATAAGAAACGATTTTGGTTGCTTTATTATTGTTACCTTGGTTCCATACATGTTTTATGGTTCTTGATAAGCAGAAATATTTGTGCTTTCGCAACAACGTAGAAACGGCGCTTGGAAGTCGAGGCAGTGCGGTGCGGGGCGTGCGGCGCTCGGGAGCTCGCTATCGTATTTATTAAAATTCGAGGGTAGGAGCATGATTCTATCTGTTTTGAAATTATTTACGATATGTTCCGCCTTAAACACGACGAATGGTTTACCTTGGTCCCGTACATTTTGTAGAGTTCTTGGTAAGCAGAAATATTGTATTTACGCAACGGCAAAGCAGAAACGGCGCTGGGAGTCCAGGCGGTGCGGTGCGCGCGGCGCTCGGGAGCTCGCCATCGAAGTTATTGAGATTCGAAGGTAGGAGCATGATTCTACCTGTTTTGAGATGATTTACGATATGTGCCGCCTTGAACACGACGAATGGTGTGCAATGATTTTTTCTAACGTTAGGTAGGAAAGTACACCCACACCCTATTTTAGGATTGCTTATGGTGTCTGATGTTTTAAAGTTCAAGTAATGAACAATTGTTATTGCATTGTCAGGTACCATTTTCCAGCGTAACCAATATCCATGTGATGCATTGAAAACGTCAACAGATGAAAATATAACCTTGCAGCGTAAAACACCGATTTTAACAATTCCTACCCTGGTTTTACCTGTATTAATGGGAAGTCTGCATTTGGATAGCGTAGCATGCATCATATATCAATAAATGAATTCATTTACAATGGCTGATATTCTTTTAGACTGATATACTGATATACTTTTACATGAAAAAGACTGCTCTTAGACAGCATGATTTCTCTATTTAGTGAAAATAGTCCTCATATATCTCTAAGATGGCTCTTTTACTTCAAAAGTACACACATATGCTGAGTACTCCCTTTGTGATTTTATGGTGACATGCAACCTTAGTCCTTACCTGGGTGTAATGTAATGCTGTTCCCTAAATCCTATCTTCTCACACTTGGGTAGCCTTCCATTTATCCCCTCCCCCTCCATGCACAATGTAAGTACTGTACAGCCTCCTATGTAGTCAGCCCTAAAAGGATCTGGGTGAGAGAAAAGAGAGTGCTACTTGCGAAGACATTCTAGTCCAAGTGTTGGATGAAGACAGCTTCATTTTTTGGAGGGGAGGGGGATGAACATATAACACAGTATATGCATGACACCTATGTCATGTGTCATGTTATGATTATTTGTAAATAATTAAGCATCACACCCTCTCTCTCCTTTCCAGGTGTTATCACCATGGATGCTGGTGATGACACTGCACGATCTAGTAGGAAGCAGAGGCTGAAAGGGATTAAGGTCACGTCTTTGGGCAACAAGAGAAAAATTGGTGTTGCTGCTTCGTCTTTCAGTGACCTGATAAACAAGCATGTGCAAGATTGCAGGTAGGTGTGCAATTCTGAAATGAGCCATTTAAATGTTTTACTTTTTGTGTGGGTGCCCAGGATGATCAGTTCAGTGAATGGAGAGTTAGTACTGCCCACTTAGGTAGGAAAAAATGTTTGGATTGTCTTTGCAGATCTTACTAATGGTGTTTCAAAGGCCTGGCAGAGGTGGGATTATCACAGCACCTGATGTTCATAAACACTAATGTATTATAACACCTTATGTTCAAAATGCCTGATGCATCACAACTACTGATGTGTCATAACCTCTAATGTATCATTAACACTGCTAATGCATTGGGAGGCATCAACTAGTATTGATTGTGAATGAGAGGGTAGCCCAAACAAATCTTGTTTGAACAGCGAGAAAGCTTTGACGCGGGTGCTGTACCCGGCCTCGGTTCTGCCCTCATCCTTTCTGGAATATCATATTTTTGAAGTGACTGATCGACTGATCGCAGATTCATACGGCTGTCAACAACAAAAGGTGTATTTCCTTCAGCTGTTCTGCATAAACCGTGAGGCATCTCACACCATCCGCGATCAGGCGTGACCTTCCTGCAGCATGGCAATTTGAACAAGTTCATCATTCTATTCGGTACGCAGACGTAACATTTACAAAGTCAGAAACAAACGGCGTGGGCTGAGGCGGCCGAAGATATTGCTGACCCTGGCGTCGCGGTCTCCATAACGTCCGACTCACAGGTGCACCAGTAGGCGACTGAGAGGCGGTCAACGTCACCTGTGTCGAGGCCGGTCTCGACTTCATCACACCTCCGGCCGAGCCGAGAGATTCCAGCATGAAAAGTACACAGGCGTCCAGTCCAAGCCGGTCCATAGTGACCGATGTGGACCGAAAATGTGCCTTTTCGCAATGGTTTGGTCAAGGTCATCAAAATTGTCAATTATTCGAAATTTGCCGTTCTCGTTGTCTGAAAGTACCAGACCTAAGCACGCCTTTTTTCCGGCCATTTGTCGAGCAGTGCGATCTGAACATAAGCGTGGGAACGCCGCGGCAGTAAGCGTGTACCCTCCAGTCTGTCCTGGAAGACGGACTTCAAACGCTGCTGACCACCAGCCAACCTCACCGCGTACCGATTTGTCTCACGTCATGGGTTTCTAGAGAATTTCCAAACATCCATTACCTTGTATATTTTAGGATGAACTGTTTTTGAACCCACGGATCGGCAGTGACAGGTGCTCTCCACGATCCTTGAAATCCTCATCAGCGTACAGCTGATCTGTAGACACGTTGTGTGGCAACATCCGTGTTGTGGCGTGTTTGTCTTGGGACGTGAATAAACAGACATCTCCCTCCTTCCAGATCAGCCGGAAAGGTGTTTCTATCTCGTTGCCGGACGGCACGCTGGTCGACAAGGACTATTTCGACGTGCTAGACAACCAAACCACGGTTGTACTTCTGAAGGCTGGCGAGTCGTTGCAGCCGACTGCGAGTAAGTCCACAATGGTGATGGTTGCACGACGGGGACAAGCGCGCCTCGTCTGTGCCTCTCTGGCTTACCCTGGTTGTGGCATGCACAACTGTTGAGAACCCGGATGAAAAAGTCGCTCGGACTATCTCCATTGTCTTTTGTGTTAGTGCGTGCACATTGTTGCTGCCATGTAGGTCACCGGTTGTCGTCAGGTGCTATAGAAGCCTGGTAAGGATTGGATGTTAGTGCCTTTCAGCCATGTCTGTATCACAAGGCAAGTTCTCTCCGTGGAATTATGGGGATTCGAAAGGAGGTCTTCTGACCGCGGGTCCAGCACTCTACCAACTGAGCCAATCAGGAAGCACATCTGGGAAAGAATGCTCCACCAACTGAGCTAACCATAAAGAGCAGCTATCCTCCCCGGCCAGCTCAGTTGGTAGAGCGCTGGACTCATAATCAAGAGACTTCGGTTCGATTACCAGCAATTCCTGACATTTACACGGCTGAAAGCCTTGCACCATCCGGTCTTGCTCAGGACTCAATAACCATGACGACCTTAGAGTAAAATGGCCAAAACGTTGCGTACATACCAACGCACCAGACAAGGACGATAGACCGCACAACTATTCCATCCATGATACTAATGCCTCGTCTAAAGCATTATGCAAAATTATGTTAAGACTCCAGCAGAGATGTTGCGAGGAGGTTACCGGATTCTGGTGACTCCTATCTGCCACTTCCCCCGTCCATTTTTGTACTGTAACGATCACAGTGACCACCGCTGTGACCTCCGGTCTGAGCCAGGTCATGCCCCCGCACCGATCACGGCGGCACGGGGGTGGCTGCTATTCGCAACTCTGCGCGCTCCTTTGACCCAACCCACGCAATGCCGAGTGCCTGTCGGCCGGCGCCGACCCGCCTGACGAGCCGGCCGCCGGCAGTCGTGGGTCTGGTGGAGCAGCTGCTGCGCACGTGGCGCGGCACCGAGCTGCAGGACGGCATCCGAGCCCTGCTGCGCGACGACGGCACGCCGGCCGCGCTGCTGGCGCCGCCTGCCGGCCGGCCCTGCCGCACGGCACTCAGCCGACGGGCCGACGATCCCGACTGGTTCCAAGGTGGGCACGACCGGACCCGACGCGGCCCAGATCGCCGCCTTCGGCTCCCACGTGGGGGCCCAGTTCGAACCCAGTGTGCGCTAGGACCCCAGAATGCTAAAATAGCGATTGCAGTGGCTGATTCTGTACGGAAGGGGTGCGCGACGGCATGCGTCGTGTTTCTTTGCCAATAAATTTACGGCTCTGTGAAACGAAATGGGACAGGATAGCATATTATTTTCTGCTTCAACGCCCAACTCATAGCTATCGTTTTAAATGCAGCGCAATAGAAGTCCTCTTGTATTCCGAATGGCCACTCCTTCAGCTCTCTTTTCGATACCCTACCACACCCCCGGAACTTTGTCGTGACCCCGTCCGAACGGCCTGCAGGCCTGGACACGGCTGCCGCCACCAAGGAGGAGTACATGCGGCGGCGGTGCGAGGCGCGCGTGCGCGGCTACTTCTACAAGTCGCGCGACCAGCTGCGCGCCGCGCCGGCCGCCGCGCAGCCGCTGCTGACGTCGCTGCTGTCAGACATGCTGGACCGACTGCGCGCCGACCGCTTCCACGGGCACCGCTTCGACCGCGGCCACGCCGGTCGGCTGTGCGACGCGGCCGGCACGTTCGCCTGCCAGGGCGAGTTCGCCGCCGAGCGGTGCGGCTACGACGACCACCGGGTGAACCCCTACAGCAGCCGCGAGCAGCGCATCGTGTTCTCCACGTGGAACCTGGACCACCGGTACGGCCTGGCGGGCGGCGGCCGGCGCTGTGTGGAGGGGATCGCGGCCGGGTGCCGCTCTGTCGGCCGCGGCCGTGGCTGCGGCGCGGCCGTGGCCGACCGCGCTTATCGGTGGAGCGTGACGCACGTCAGCGGCCGGGGCTTCCGTTGTCATCTCCGATCGCTCCGGCCGTCACCACGCGATGACCCGGAACGGTAGCGCACGGTCGTGCGCGCGGTTCCGCCGCCGCGGTTACGTGCCGATCTGACCCCCGCCGTGACCCCTGATCTCTGACAGCGTGGGCGTCGTCGTGAGGCGCCGTCCCCTGTTGTCTACCGCCGTGACCTATGACCTTGACCTGGCGCTTACCCCGGCAGCATCGAGAGGTCGCGGACGATCCTGCCGACGCTGGTGGAGACCGCTCAGTCGGCCGGACCGCACCGCCGGGTCAACTCCGACTACTTCTACCGGCTGCTCTTCACCACGGAGAACCTGCGCCTGGTGCACGTTGTTTGTCACGACAAGGGCTCGCATGACCGCTTCACGTGCGACCCCAAACTGGTGTACGTCCGCTGACGGCGCCCCGCGGGCGGCGGTCCAGGTGGAGTGTCGTCGATGTGGCGATGGGTGGCGGCCGTGTTTTAGGATGTGTCCAGGGAGTTTGGTTTGAACTTTCGATGCCAATGCCTTTGGCTTGGTCGATCCAGTTTTTCAATGCTTATATGGGGATCGCCACAGCGATTTGGTGCGCCAAGAGCGATGGCACTGCCACACCAAATGGTGGAGTGCTAGTATAACTCACTCGGTCTGGTGATAACTGCATTCGAGTTGTGATGATACCACCTTGTGATGTCAACAGTCATGATCAATCTTGCCGCGTCTATTTGCCTCCTCTGATGACCATCTTGCAAGTAATTGGACATTTAGAACATGAACACGATGACGGTTAACAACTGCAAACATGTTTTTTGTCCTATTCGGCGAACTGACAATCCTACTTCTCAGATTCCGTGATTTCGGACGACTGATCACGACGTACGGCACTGAAAGACGGGGTGCAGTATCATTTGCACCCACGCATGCGGGTGCAGGCGATCTTGCCTGAATGCTAGGAACATTGAGCAACGGTTTCATACGATATGGAGTGATCGTAGGTGGACGGCATAGACGAACGTGTGACGGCATAGACGAACGTCGTGTGACGGCATATATGAGCTTGTGACGGCATAGACGAACATGTGACGGTACAAACGAACTTGTGACGACATAGACGAACTTGTGACGGCATAGCCGAGCTTGTGACGGCATAGACGAACGTGTGACGGGATACATGTCCTTAGGACGGCATGCATAGCCTTAGGACGGCATACACGGCTTTGTGACGGCATACACGACCTTGGGACGGCGTGCACTACCTTGGGACGGCATACACTACCTTGGGACGGCTCATCATCACGGCTTCTCTACTGTCGTGCCAATTATAACCAACTTTCCCCGAGCGCTAAGAACGGGACGTAAAACGACTTCCATATGTGCATAAACGGAGCGTGAACAACTGGGCTGACCAAGGTAACCAATGTTGGACTATACGAAATGTATGCATGTGGAGCGGCTCGGCACACTCGGATGACGGTGGATCAGTCGGGCTGGGTTTGAAGTCGTCACGAAGATCTCTGTCAGGACGGTCGGCGATTACTGCCGACCAACAAATGAGCTAGTTTTGTCATACTTTTGTGATCTCTCCGATCTCGTGTTTTTGGGACCGTGTCACATGATTACGATTTTTTAGATAAAAGTCAAATGTGTACGTATTGTTTCCCAAGATATTTGGCTGATTCAGACCACAAGACGTTCAGTATTTCGAATGGGCCGTATGTTTTGCGAGAAATCTTCCCCGAAGGAAAGAACCTGACCATGCTTAGTTGCTGGCGAGCCGTTTTTGTTGCGCCGACAGCCCCCTGTTGGTTAGTAATTGTCAGTTGCCTTTGTACGTCGTTCGTGCTTGCCTGCTGTTAGCCGGTGTGATTTAATTGTTGTCATTATCGCCGGATCGGGGTTGCAAACCAACTGCCTTATCGTTTGATAAATGCGTATCTGATCAGGCACGTGGTCACGCGGCCGTTAGTCACGTTCCCGTTGATGGCCGGTCATTGTCTGCAGTGAGCTGTCATTGCATGTACGCATTGCATTGTCTATTGTTTCACACGCTAAGGTGCCGACTGATGCTTGCCAAACGCCATTAGTGTATACGACGCAGTGTTTGGGGCGGTTTGGCTAGGCTGTGAAGGAAAAGTCGGATGTGACCATTGTTTGTGCCTTAAAAGGGTGGTAATTTCGTGTTCAATTGACATTGTTTGCGGCGAGGCCGTGGTCGTCCTTATGGATCGGGGTGCACCGATGCCCCCGTGCCTATGTGCCAGTTTCCCCACCGCCCTGTCCGTGCCTTTCGACAATGACTGTGGTGACTTGCCAGTGGTAATGCGACGCGGTACTTGAAAATTTATAGATTTCTGTGAAGGATGTTTGTTTGCTCGCAAGGCTGTACCTAAGGCGGCTGGTGCCTCGCCGGAACTCATGTGCCAGGCCTATCGATCGGGAAGCGGTGCATGTCGTCCACACCGCCGCGAGCGAGTCGGCGCTGGCTGGGTCTGGCCGCGAGCGAGCCGGCGCTGGCTGGAGCAAGTAAGGGAGCCGGCGCTGGCTGGGTCTAGCCGCGAGCGAGCCGGCGTCGGGTGGGGCAGGCCGCGAGTGAACCGGCGCCGGCTGGAGCAAGTGAGGGAGCCGGCGCCGGTTGGGTCTGGCCGCGAGCGAACCGGCGCCGGCTGGAGCAAGTGAGCGAGCCGGCGCCGGTTGAGGCAGGCCGCGAGCGAGCCGGCGTGCGGCTGGGGCAGGCCGCGGGCAGGCGGACACCGCGCGTTCCTGCTGCTGCAGGCTGGCGGCAGCGGCGGGCCGGCGGGCCGGTGTCCGCAGGTTGGGGAGAGTCAGGCGCCGCCGCCCATCGAGCGGCGTCGCCGGGCAGTGCCACATCCAACAAGCCCTCGGCCGCGGGGCAGTGCCGCATCCGGCAGGCGCCGTCGTGTGGGGTGCAGTCATCTGGCGACCCAGAGCCTGCAGTAGGCTCCAGACAGGTCTCACTGCACCGTGAACGGCGCTGCATGAAAATGGTAGATGTGAGGGGATCCAGAGCTGGAGAGAAAAAAACAAACAAACAGGAGAAATGAACAGTTCTCCATGTTTGCTGGAGCATCAGGCGTGCTACATTTAAGTGAGCGAACAAAGCCTGTTGCGCACATGCTTGAGTGCAATAAGCGCAATGCTAGCAAAATTGACATTTCCAAGACTGGCACTGAAACCTGCAGAACTGCCCACCGTCTGACCTTCGTAAAATGTTACGCAGACGGATCTTAAACCCCCTGCATTCAACAAGCGAATGGCCCAGGATGGTGGCGCCATAGACTTCCCCTGCCCGCACGCCTCGCTTATTGAACAGTTATCGATGCACGAGCACGTAGAGAGCGCCGCTGTCTGGGCGGGCGTTGGCCGCGTTACTGCCGGCGGCCACCACACATGCCATGTGTAGGTCAGACCGGTCAGCGAACTTCACTGGATGCCATGCTGTATGCATGCCCGCTGCCTGGTAACCTCTACCCTCGCCCCCGCTGTGTACGTGCGCACATGCCTTGTCGGTTGCAGCCTGTCAGTGTAATCTTTGTTGCATCTGGGCTAATAAGGGTCCGAAAATTGAGGTCATGGATTATCGGCCGGTCTGTCGGACGGACGGGTGGGCCGCGGCCGGCCCCGCCTCGGCGTCGCGTGCACTGATGACGTGCTCGATGGCGGGCTCTGGGGTGAGCGCTCGCCCGGCGCTAGCTGGGGAGCTGCGTGCTGCGGGGATCGGATGGTGTTGAGGGGATGTTGGTGACCGAAGTGCACGGTGCATGACTAGGATTTCACCGCCAAAAAGCGGCGCATTGACGATCGCGAGGTTGTAAAACCACCGCAATGTTCCCAGGCTCGCGTGACTATTTTGTTTAATAAGCGCTTGTGTTCAAGTGTGTGTCGGTCCCCATAACCTTTGGAAGTACGAGTTTACGAGCAGCACACAAACTGGGTGTTGCTGACGCGGTTTTCCCTGTATAGACTCGGGACGCCTACGGGCACAGGTTTAATGACTGCGGTGCCTTGGACTGTTACAGTCTCTCTCGACGCCTGGGTTTCGGTCGTCGCCCCAGTCACACCACAGTCGCCGCCCAAGAGAGGGGCTAGTACTGGATCGGTGCTGGTCCTCTGTATCTCGCACGTTGCCCATCGCTTCTTTGCGGCAGAAACCACAAGCTGCGCCAGGCATTTTTAGACATCGCCCTCAGAATTAGTGAGATATCACTGAGCGACGAGCAGCAACAGTAATACCACACTCCGCTCTGCCCTTTATTAAACCAGTGAACCTTACCATATGTTACCAAGTGACAAGAGTCCTACACAGTTATTCTACCTGACGTCACACAGGAAGCCTCTGAGAATATAGCGTCGCATCCGCAATTAACGGAGAAGGGATGCGGCGGCTTCGACGTACCCTGCCTTCACATGCCGGTGTACCTGCCGAACATCAAGCGCATTCCGCACGCGTCCAGGGGCGCGCTCGGGGCGTCAGCAGGGCGCCTCCTGATCGTCAGTGGCCCGTTCTGGGCGGCTGAAGCTCGTGCTCGGGACGCCGCCGTTGGCACCGCCTGCTAGTGGCTTCCGCCGGGCCCCTCGCGACCGCCCGACCTCCCCGAGCCATCAGCGACGTCTGGGCGAGGAACCTCGTGGCAAACGCTCCAGTCAAAGATGGCGCCGTTCTCCGCCGGCCGGGCCGGGCCCGGCGCGGTGTGGCACGCGCTGGCCGTGCAGACTCCCGAGCCCCGCCTCCGGCCGGCCGCCTACAACTTGTAGGCGTTTCGGATCATGAGGTCGAAGTAGGCGTCAGTGTCGACGGAGGCGCTGACGCCCGAGTAGTAGTCGATGAACTCCTCCTTGGTCACCTGCGGGCGGCGGTCGATCGGTTATGCCGGCCAGGCGCGGCGGCGGCTGTACACCGCATTGATTGGCGCGCCTTGCGGGCTCGGCTGATGTGCCGGGCCACTGGCGGCGGACGAGCGCGGGATTCACGGGACTATGCGTTGGCTGGCTGCCCCGACTTACCCGCAGGGCAGCCCGCTCCATGTCCAGGATCTCTGCATCGATGTCCGTGGGTACAGTGGGATAAGGCGAGACCCAAATAAAACTGGAAAGCTGGGGCCAAGGGGCTACCAATACCTGTTTGACCGAAGTCAGAGCCCTCGCGCAAAGCGCGTTTGGTCTTGCTCCTCTCCTTTGAACAGAGAGGGCGCTTTGCAAGCCTCCCGACCGTCCGCGTGATCATTGAAGCACACAGTCCCCCACCGCGGAAGGGCGGTGCCTCACGGGGGGCGGGGGAGGGGGCAATCGCGCTGAAGTTAGGCGGCTGTTGGCTGTAGCGTGCGGCTGGTCCATCACCGCAGTGGAAGTAGTAAACTACGCTGTTATGCTGTGCCATCTATCGATGTGACGTTCTACGAAGTAAAC
>NW_023596225.1:20473142-20630312 GCF_011947565.3 Pollicipes pollicipes
TTTTTAGTTTATGTTATGAATAAAAACAGTCGTCCTAAATCCATCCGTATTACAAACACCACAAGCAAGCAGCCGGAGGACAGGAATGGGCCTGTGTCACCCTAGTGGAGGAATACTCATGAGTTTGTTCTTGAAAGTTAAATACGGCTGCTATGCGAACTGAACCAGCAAACTTTGCGAACATTTGCTCCAAGTACTCACGGCGTGCAGCACAGAACGAACTCACAGTATGGCGTTCAAAGTAGGGCCAGGCAATCATGTAATGCGCCGAGAAAATCGTTTAAGTCACGCTACAGTACCGTTCGCGGAATTGAATACCATGGTGTGGAACGCTTCTGCAGAGGCCGGGGCAATGCATAACACAGCGGCAACGCAAATTTACGCCACCAGTTTTCACCACACTGATCAACCAGTGAAGGCATGTGCCTCCTCTCCCGCTGCACGAGGTGACCAATCCACGGTACAGGGCCGGGCAGCGGCTGTGGCGCGCGGCTCCACCAGCGACGGCGCGCGCGCTCCTGGCGCCCCACCTGGCTCTGGGCGTCCGCCGCCTGCGTGTGCAGCCGCTCGTTCTCGTCCGTAACCTGGTCCAGCTGGCGGCGCAGCTCGCTCAGCTGCGAGCGCAGCGTATCGGCCTGCTCGGTCAGCTCCGCCACCACCTGACGAAGTGGCAGCTTGTCACCGACGCGGCCGGGCTCGGTCACCGACGCGGCCGGGCTCGGCCACCGACGCGGCCGGGCTCGGCCACCGACGCGGCCGGGCTCGGCCACCGACGCGGCCGGGCTCGGTCACCGACGCGGCCGGGCTCGGCCACCGACGCGGCCGGGCTCGGTCACCGACGTGGCCGTGCTCGGCCACTGACGCGGCCGGGCTCGGTCACCGACGCGGCCGGGCTCGGCCACCGGTGCGGCCCGCCTCGGTTACGCAGGACGATGCACAGTAGAATTCTGGCTCAGCAGCTCAGTCTCAAGAGGAGAGCAGGGACGGGCCCTCACTTACATCGTAAAGACTCTAAGACCACAGAATACATCCCATGCCATATGAAAGAAAGCTAGGCATTAACAAAATGATTCGTTCAACATCCAATGACAATTAGTGGCCAACCCAGCGACAGAGTTCGGGGTACCCTCAGCTGCAGATATAATATACTCTACACAATGGTCATTATTAATGTCTATTCTTTACCGAAGAATGCTCAGTCTAGCCCGAGATCATCCAGCTGATGGTAAGTCGGACCGGGGTCCCTGACTGAGCGGAGGTGGTCGAACCTGATCATACGCGTCCAGCAGCGGCGGCAGGCGCCGAGCGTCGGTCAGCGTGCTGAGGAGCCCGGGGTCGACGGGCGGCCGCCCCAGCCGGCGGGACAGCTGCTCGCTGAGCCGCACCACCAGCTGACGCAGCACGGCCGAGTCCTGCCGCCGCGCACGGTCAGACAACGTAGCCGGCCGCCGAGCCGGAACAGCTGCTGGGAGCGCACTCCCCGGCCCAGTGAACACACTTCCCGGCCCTACGAGCACATCCCCGGCCCAGCGAGCAAACTTTCCGGTCTGTTTAAAGACACTCCCCGGCCCTACGAGCACACTTCCCCGCCCAGCGAGCAAACTCCCTGGCCCGGTGAACACATTCTCCGGCCCAGCGAACACACTCCCCGGCCCTACGAGCACACTCCTCGGCCCTACGAGCACACTCCCCGGCCTGGCGAACAACGTTCCGGTCCCGTGAACACACTCCCCGGCCCATTAAGCGTCCCTTTCTGGTCAATGAGCACCCCCACCCCGCTCCAGTGAACACCGCCTCTGCTCTACCGAGCACCCTCCTCGCTCCAGTAAGTATCCCCTCTGCTCCAACACTAGCCCTACTCCCTGCTCTGGTGATCGTACCACGGCGCTCTAGCGAGCACCCCTCCCTCCACCAGTGACCACCCCCAGCGACCCCCGCTGTCCGACGATCAGCCCTTGACGGCGGACCCTGACGGCTCGGCGTGGCTCGCAGCTGCGCGTTCTCGGCCCGCCCAGACGGCGCCCTGTCTCTGCCAGCGGTTCGGCCGCCGCGCTCCAGGCCGGCCGTGCGGCGGCGCGCGGCCCGCTGCTCGCGGCTCCTGGCGGCGCCGGCTCTCCTCCGCATGCTCCGCTGATGGTCAGACGCCATGCCGCGCAAGGTCACGCCGGTCACACCAGGACCGCGGTGCTCAATACGCGGCGTATCCCAGTGGCGGGGAGACAACCGAAGCACAGGCCGATTCGTCAGGCAGCGCATAACGTGGCGCTGCAAGCACCGGGGGGAGGGTTGCTGCAAAACGAGCGCAGTGAGGAAAACCAAGGATTTGTTTGGGTGATTGAACTGTTGACACTGGATTATTCCCGGCCTCTCTCACGTTCAATGGATTGGATTAATGTCTTGTATTTCATATTTCGCTTTATCTCCCCTGTACATTACTTCCATGATTCAAATCGCCTCTGAACACCACTTCGTTAAGGTCCGGGAAAATTCACAAAAATACGAAGACATTAACACGCCAAACTGGAAGAAGAATGGGCATTAGCCTATGGCGACTGCCGCGGGCATGAAGACGACTTTGCTGAGGTGACGACCGCTGCGGCTGTCGGCGTGGCTGGCTGCCTGGGCCTGCTGCACCATATGGACGCCAGCTGGTAGTTGTCCCGACGCAGTGCCGCTATCTCTTCACCAGCTGGTCCACGGGCACAGCCATCTGGACACGGGCGCCGGGGTAGGCTGTCAGTCAGCCGCCGCCTCGGCAGTCCCACTTGTCACCAGTAGGTGTTGGGTTCCTCTCATTGCAGGAAGCATGTGTGACCTGGCGCTTACTGACCACACTACAAGATAACGCTTCAGAACAAGAGCTGACTGCATGGCATCTGGAACCAGCTAAGCGGCCACATTAGACGCAAGTGTAGTAAGTCAACAAAAAGACCACGCTTGAAAGAAAACATCGCCCTTCGCAGAAAGTTTTTGGGCTGTAAGACCACGGCAGACAACTTCGGCTCCAAATCTGCTGGCAATACGTGATCGTACGAACCACGCAACTACTTGGGCGATTCAAGAATCGTTCACACAAAGGTACTGCTGAACCACATCCAGCCAGTCAAGTTCCCTGTCTTGTGATGCATCTCACCGTAGTCTGCTGGCGGGGCGCGTCGTACACGGCCTGAGCGTCGGCCGGCCGGTGGTCCCCGCCCCAGGCGTCGCCCGGGGATCCTCCGCCGGCGGCGCGTAACTGGGCGGCGGTGGCGCCACCAGGCGGGGCGCAGCGGGCGCCACCGCGCCGTCCTCGGCAGGTTCAGGTCGGGCGCCGACACGTGCAGCCGCGAGTGGCCGCGGGGCGGTGACGCCGAGTTCAGATCGTCCACACTCTGAAACTGCGGCACGGGACCTTCGAGACCGATATATCTTGAAACGCGCAGCCTGCCTGCGCATCTCCTCCAGCCGTGGTGACGCGGCCGAACAGTGGAACTCGCTACACTGACTCTTCCCGTATTAATAATTCAACAAATTATGAGACACTTTCAGCACATGTAGCGGTTGACTTTCACAAAGCTACTGCGCCCAAGCACAGGCCCCCAGTTGCTAGCACAGCAGCCTCTTCCACGAAACCAAACGTAATGTACAATGAGCCGAGTACATATCGGGCACTTAAACAAGGTCTCCCAGCCGAGCGTAACACCACCGCGCCTGGCCCTCACCTTCTGTTCTCGTTTGACGGCCGAGTACTGGGGCGGCGTGGGGGTACCTCGCGCCGCCCCGGCCGCCGTGCTCGCCCCACGCTCCTCGGACCCGTCCGCGAGCTCGGCGCCGGCCGGGCGTCGGCGAAGGCAGCGCGCGGCGCCGGCTGCGGCGGCGAGGGCGGCTCAAGCGACTCGGCCGGCAGGTAAGTGTGCTCGCCGCGGCCGCACTGCGAGACGGAGAGCCGGCGCGCCGCCGGCTCGGCCACCAGGTCAGCCACGGCCACCAGGGCGCAGGGCGGCAGTAGGGCATTCAGCACGCGCGTCTGTCGGAGGGCGCCGGCCGTCAGGACAGCACGGTCGGCCACGTGCGATCACCGGGCAGGGCCTGGCGTTGGGGTAGACGAGGCCAGGCCCTCCAGCTGTGCTGTTTTAGCTGAGTGACATTTTAGTTCATGGCTCGAGTATATCTTGGGCCCAGATTTATTGTTTACTATTCAAAACAAAACATTTTAATCAGCGACAGCGAACTTGCGTACCTTTTCCTGATAACCGACGTGATTTTCTCAACATACAAAAAGTGTGCACTCATGCAACCAACACACTGTACGCCTAACGTTTCCAGTGCCTTTTCCCGGCCAATGCAGGAGCCTTCGCGGCTAAGAGTGGGTTCGTTAGTCTTATCAGGCTCAGTGTCCGAAAAGCGTAACCCGCCACGATCTCTTCAATATACGATTTGCTTTCCTTTTGGGGCCACACAACCAACAGCGATCAGCACGACAGAGAACTTCATCAGCCACGCGAGGCGCTGGCTGTGCTTCACCGATGACGTTTCTGTGCCGTGGTGCTCTCTCTCAAAGCGTTCTACATTGGCACCTGCCGCGGTACTTTCACAAGTGCTCTACAACCGGACGTGCAGGAGAGTGCAAAGCCCAAAGTGCAAAGTGCAGAAAACAGCAGGCGAGGTGAGAGAACAGCAGACAGGTTGTTCCATCAGCCAGGGGCCGCTGCCCGTCCTCAACACGCGACTCATGTCATCCGTACAAGACTGCAGACGCTCATACGCCCAAGCAAGTCCCAAGTCTGGAGGCCGCAGCTCGTCAGCTTACCACGGAGCCATTCAAAGAAGCATGTGGCCATTTCCGTGTATTCTATTCGCCGTTCACCAAGGATATGGCTCCACGCCGTTACATCGCACCAGGGGCCGCGCACACCAGTCACAACCGTAATGTACGATCGTAGGACACAACCACGCGTGCAAACACCGATCAATGATCGGTACGAACAACTTTTGCGAACATTGATCTTTGTCGAGGAGTGACCCGATGCAGTTTACAGAACCACATCAAGCAGGCGGAATGAACCCCGCTGACGAAAGAAACTTGGATGTTTAACCGCTCACTGCGCCCGGACGTAAATTTAGCAGATGTAGCTCTATTTGCAAACACTTAGCGTTTCAAACAAGGAGTACTACAACGCAGCACAACTACCAAAAAACTTGAACCATAAATGCACCGCTACAACGAATATTTACCGCCGCACGAACGTACAGAAATTGTATTAAGTGGCAACCCATTACGTCAGCACGCTGCGAGGCGGTTCATCCCGACGCGCCGCTCCATTCGTCCATAAATTATACCACAATGCGCTTGAGTAAGCTGTTTATCACCGCGCTGCTGGCCGCGCGCCGTACCTAGGCCGGACTAGCCGCACAGCTCAACCTGCCACGGCGCGCGCGCCAGATCCCTGCACGCCTCTCCTGATTGCACGGGCGGTCACTGGAGTCCGGTCTGGCCCCAGGAGCATCACGCCGCTTCAGTCTCGGTACAGCACGACCGGGTCCACGTGCAGCCGCGGCACCCCGTAGCGCACCAGCCCCTGCGGCCGCAGGCGGCGCACGTTGACGCGGCGCATGCGCGTTCTGCCCGGCTGGCGGGCCGGCACTTGCTCGAAGAACTCGTGCGCCAGGTCGCCGTCCTCGTCCAGGTACATGGAGCCGCGACGCGTCAGCACGAGGGCCGTGGCCGTGCGCAGCGGCCGCATGGCGGCGCCAGCGTCGCCGCCGCCGCCGCCGCCCCCCGGTCGACTCGCCGCCGAACAGGGTGCGTCCGGCGCGCGACACCGTGCCCCCCATCGGACGGCCGGTGGAGCCTCTCCCGGCCGGCTGCAGGTGCTGCACGCCCCCTGGCGTCCCCGGCTACGCGGTCCGCGCCACTAGCACCTAAAACAGAGGCCGCACTTAGGCTCTGAAGGCTCTCCGCCACCGGACACGGGCGCGCCGAGCGAGCGGCGATCGCCCCCCACACATGAGTCCTGGGACGTCCTCACGACTTCCAGCTGATCCACGTACACACCCGCCGACCCAGCACATCACAGGGCAGTCACCTTGCATAGGCTTCCTTCTTCTTGGCTTGTTGCTTTGCTTGTTCACTAAGTGCACAGGCACCAAAAGACAACTCCACCAATGCCAATGATCATGTCCTTGCAAACAATCTTTGCTATTGTGAGCCATCCATGTCATTCAATTATGACCTACAAGCATCTTGCAGATAAATAATTCCCTTGACACACACCAGATAAATTGTCATAAGAATTTTATTAGCAACACTAAATATTCATCACTGAATGACTAAAGGTGTAACATATATATTGATTCTTAACAATGAATGGCCCATCAAAGCCAGGCATTTACAAAAATTGGATATACCTTCAGGCAACCATGAAAAAACTTGTCACATGATTCTTCTCAAACTCGGTTCGAGGTAATGATTGCATCACAAAGATAGACATTTCACAATTTTCTATAGCACATTTCAAGGTACATACATACAAAATCACAAGCATGTCATCTAATTTTTCTCCTTTTCAGCCGAATGAGTATCTTCTTTCTTGACCTCCCTCCATAGCACTACATATGGAATATAACCATACAAAAGACATATATGGATTATTTTTGTGTTGAGTGTCTTCAGCTGAGATAGTTACTGATTTAAAGTGTGTTAAAGATTGAAGAGTTGAAAAACATAAGGTGTAGTTTGAAAAGAACACATACAATTTATCTTAAAACATTTAGTTAGGTGACTAAACAGCTATCAGGTGCTAGTGAAAATAGTGCAATGAACCAATAATGCATGGTGATATGGGCCCAATACATATGTCTTCTAAGCATTTCCATTGTGTATTTTATCAAGTGTGGTAGTAAGCTCAAATAATATTACATTTGCAGCCTAGCAATGCAACAACCAACAATGATGACTGAAACAAATATGAATATATTTTGTTTGTACTACACCACATAACAACTTTGTGCTCCTAGCTTTCAGTGCTTAAAATCATCAGGGAAGATGTGCTTTGCTTTGAAGATATGGTTTGCCCTCCAGTTTGCAAAGGAAAATCAGAGGCCTTACAGGGTGCATGCTGATGGCTCAATTATGTAAAACTGCCTATTCCATTAAGCTGGTAAGACACCTGCATATGGCATCCCACATTATCACCATCTCTTTGCTTATGCAGCATCAACACTAACAAACTTTAAACTAGAATGTTTGACTAAATACTCATTAATATATAATCAGCCATTATTCAATAAGTTGTTCAGTGCATTAGTGAGGAACATTATTCACATGGATAAGATGGCAGTATTAGAACTATTCCTCAGAAAACCAGGAGAATAGAGACATAGTTGGGTTGATATTGCAGCAACATGCCTTCATCAAAACAAGAGCACAGGTTGAAGCAAAACTTGTGCTCTGGTTTCAATGAAGGCTTGTTGCTGAAATATCAGCCCAACCATATCTCAATTCTCCTAGTTTTCCAAGGAATGTGACTTATATTATTATCTTACTCAGTCATGATTCCATCAGGTATTCAATAACATGGCAATTCAAAAGTACATAAAACTTAAGCCATTCATTATTCAAATACCAAAAGATTTCAGAGTTCCATAATGTCACCACTTAAGTGATAAAAGTAACTGCCTTGCATGCTCTTGGTAATAATTATGATATGATATAATTGATATGATATATGATAATAATTGGGTTCTTTAGTAATCCAAATAAAAAGCTATGATATTGGTAGTTCAATGCAAAATACTGAAATACACAACAAATAATTTAAAAAGCCAGCTTACTCCAGAAAACATGAAACCACTGCCAAGTAACCAAAACAAACAGAATTATCTCAAAGTCGCTAGCCTTACTTATCACAGTATCACATGAACACATACCAGTCATGAAAATTAATAGCTTAAGGTCATCACACCCCATGTTACTGCATGTAATTGAATCCCTGGCTTAGCATGGTAGGACTACACCTCCACAATGATACTCTATGACAACAGAAAATACCTCAGGATACTTGTTTGGTTCGAAAAAGCTGCGTTTGTGGCAAAAACTGTCATTGCAACAAACAAAGGAATCTTAGGCCAGATGCGCTGAGGAAACCAGCACCAAACCTGTGTGGCATGCACACCTAGAAGCAAACTACTACCTACACAGGCAAACAAGTGCTTTTCAATAAAATTGGCCTTACCTGTTTCAAACATTGGCAACGCTTTCGATGAAATTGAGCATCCCTGGTTTTCTCAGATGCACCCCCACGAAATGAACGTCAGCATTGAGGGACGCAAGCACCTTTGACAGTCGTGCACTGTTAACTGCTGGAAACCCTTTGTGGTTTTATCCAGCCGCCAGGGAGACACGATCGGCATCGATATTTCTCGGTGATAAGTGTCGGATATTCATTCAACAATGAACGTGAATCAAATGCGCAACAGACCCCGCAGGCTGCCCGGTCCCAACAATTCTCCCCATCAGAGTGACTCCGGGTTGCGCATTTCCGGTAGAAGGGTGGTGATAGCCACATTTTGACTACGTCTGCCACGCGGATATCATGACGTCATTAAGAATTTGACGGCAGGGTGGATTGGCGTACAGCACGCAAAGAATTATGCAAACTATCGCGTAAACTTCCGAGAAACCCTTCAGGCTCCTTGAGATCTTAAATTAAGGGGCCGAAAGACCAACTGGAGATCGTACTGAAGGGCCCCGGCCTGCAGGGCCAGGCCCCCTAATGCCAGCCAGAAGGCCTCGCGCGCAAATCGGGTGCCCCTGAGTTGATAAGGGCCTATATAGCGGTCAGGCATCACCAGCAACGCACAGTCAGCTCCGTGGTGGCATGGACCTGAGGGGCCATTTCCCGAGGAGGAGCGAAGCCGGAGCCAGCGATTTACATTAATCGGGGCCACACGGCGCGTAACGGGGGCCCTGTGCTATCAAGAGGCCCCACGTCAGCCAGAGACAATGCTTGAAGAACGTGAGGCCCGTAGAGCCTGGAGGGCCCCAACGGGTCAGACAATCAAGGGCTCGACAGGAGGGTCTAAGGACACGAAGGGCTGGTCGGAGTCTTATCCATATATCCCGGCCTGCGGAGCGGACCCTCAAATGACAGTCAGAGGACACTTTGCGCCGGTCACGGACACCCTGAGTCGATAAGGGTCTAGATGCTGGTCAGGCACCACCAGTACCGCACAGTCGGCACCGTGCAGGCGTGAGCTTGAGGGCACACTTCGCAATCAGCTGCAAGACGGGGCCAAAGATTCACACTGATTGGGGCCCCTTTATCTGTCAGGGGCCTTGTAAAGGGCCAAGGGGCTTGCAAGGGACCCAGAGCCCACCAAGGGCAGTGATCAACGAGGTTCGAAGAGAGGCTCGAGTGGCCCAACGGCAAACCAGCTATCAAACGCCCAGCTGCAGGGCATAAGGGCCCGAAGGACTGGCCTGTAGTTCACATGGAGAATCACGGCCCGTAGGATCGTGGCCTGAAATATCAGTCAGGAGTTAGTTTGCACCGGTTGCTGACTCCCTAAGACATTGCGGATGTCTAAGTCGGCTAGAGACCACGAACACCGAACAGTTGGCTTCCTTTCAGCATGAACCCTGGGGACCCATTTCCGAAGCAGTAGCAAGGCCGGGGCCACGATTTCGCTGTTCTGGGTTTCCTGAAACAGTGGATGGTGCCCGCGTGTAAGTCAGGGACCCACAGTACATACCAGGACGTCACGTGTCGGCTAGCGACCCCCTGGTCCGTCCACGGGCTTTGTTTGAGGAGGTCCGAAAAGGGGCCGAAGGTCTTCTTGGCACCAAAGATCAAGGACCCGATGGAACTTAAGCCCCCCCCCCCACCCGCCACCCGTGGTTCCGTGAACCTGAAACATGAGTCGGGGGGCTTTATGAAGGGCCCTTCTTACAAGTGTTCTCTACCCCTGTCATATCAGACCTTGACTGGAGCCAAACAGCCGTCTCCCACGCCCATCCGAGCCCTGGAGACCCCCCATTTGACAAGCAGGAACCGGGTCGGGCCAGAAATTTGCAATGTTCGGGTTCCTGACGCCCTGAGGGCTTCCTGTGTCGGTCAGAGGCTACAGTGCCCAACAGGGGTCCTGTGGCGGCAAGGGTCCCCGTGTCATCCAGGAACTGTTTCGGACAGAGATCATCAACACCGAACAGTCCGCTCCGTGCCGGTCTGAGCCCTGGGGACCATTCCCAAGCAGCGACACGATCGGGCCCGCGATTTGCATTGGTCAGGGCCCCTGCAACAATTCGAGGCTCCTGTATCGTTCAGGGATCCACAGTACCTAACAGGGTATTCAGTATCCACAACGGGCTTCGATTCAGTCAGGAGAAGATTTCAGATGCATCCCTACACGGCGATAGGTACCCCTACTTCGTTCCTCAAGTTCGGCCAGAGATCACGAACAACGAACAGTGGGCTCCGTGTTGGTCTAAGCTCTGGAGACCCATTTCCCAAGACCGGACAATGTCGGGCGGACGATTTACATGGGTCGAGCTCCTATAATCGCTCAGGGGTCCGTAGTGGCTAACAGGGTATCCTGCATCAACAAGGGGCCTCGAATCGGCCAGGGGAAGATCTGTGAACTGGGACGGGGACGGGACACTGAAGGACAGAGGCCTCTTGCTTTGGTCGGGCTCTTTGACGATGAGAGGGAACACGAGAGCTTATGATCATTGTTCACGTTGAGGCAATGGAAGGGGTCCTGTGCCGGTCAGGGCCCCCAGTACTGAACAGTGGGGCCCTCCAACCCAACTCCAGCATGGGCCGTTAAGCCGAACTGGAGTTTATGTGCCAATTATTAGACCACCTACGGCGACCGGAGATTTTGTTGCGTCATTGAGGGCTCCTGTGTTGATCCGGGACCAACTGCGATCTGTTCGGGGCAGAAGGCCTTCCGCGTCTGGGAGGGGATCAAAAGTATATGATGTATCTTTCTAAGGGCCTCCGGATCAGCCAGGGATTCCCGCGCCGTGTCGACAGAGTGGTAGCCGGAAGACATCCCGCGCTGGGACGAAATGGTCCTTTAGCCCTTGACCGGCAATATTAATGTGTCCCCTGGTGTTCTACTCAGGAGCCCTTTGCCTGAAAAGATAACGGATCCAATAAATTTTGAAAGAGTGGGTGGAAATGAGTTAAAAAACGAACGAGACCATCCCATGTTTGCCTGCGAGCGTTCATTATCTTGCAGAATCAACTAGTGAAACAAATTATCAAAAGGTTTGAGCCTGTGAGCCCGCAATCTCGGAAGCAACAGCAGCGATGGCCTGGGTTGCAGCTTCCGTAAAAACCAAACAGCGTTGACCATTATAAGTAACACCAGGCGGCGGTTTGCCGTGCGCGAGAACAAACGTGGGGGAATGGTTCCCAATGTCTTAAAACATCTATTTGTCCCTTTACAGAGTAGACCGAGCTTATGTTTTCAAAACTGAGGTCGCGCTCTGGACGGATTAACAACTATAACAACACAAAAGATAGCGATTCTACCTTTACCCTTCAATCTTACCACCAGATTCCAGCTACACGAAGTGATGCTGCGAAGGATAATCCGTTCGATTCGTCGATCTAAAAATTACACACGAGGAGCACAAGCCCGAATTTCTTCTAATGGAGCAGTTTCTGGTCCTTATTTCAAATGTATTCATAACAGAAAAGGTCTTATAATATTTCATGAACCACTTAAAGGTCAGAATAAGTTACCAACCTAAAATGACCGAGGTCAACATTTTGTTTTTAGGAATATGCTGCCTGGCGTAGGCTTTGACGATAATTCAAATGCACAATCCGAAGCAGTCTTGTATGATTGCGGTTACCATGACCTTCCAAAGGTCAAAAAGGCCACGGACTTAAAATGAGTACCAGTGACCCTTTGCTTAGGACAGGTATCTAGCTTCTGGGGACACTTTAGACACAAATCTGAAGTTTGACCTTGTTTGACCTTATTTGACCTGAAGGTCAGGACCTAGGAACCTAAAGATGTTACACACATGAGTTTACGTACTTGCTAACACACCCAGTGACTTTGGCGTCTGTAGCTGTCTTAGTTTTCTGAAATCTTAAGAAGAGGTCAAATTGACTTCTCGAGCGAGGGATATTCAGCCTGCCACCCAAGCGCGCATTAATAACTGAGCTATGTTCGGTGATTTTTTTTTGAAGGAGGGTCTTTTACTATCAGAGGCCCCCCGTTATCCTTGCGCCCCTCCCTTGCCAAGGCTCTGGCTGCGCGCCTGTTCCTGGTTCAGCGAAGGGTCTCCTATTTCAAGACATCTTGCCGACGTCGACTGTCTTGCGCTATAATGCAACTTTCTGATACATAAAGAAGCCTCCTAATCCAGACTAGGACCCTTTTGATTGACAGAGAGAACCTAGCTGAATTTAGCAAAGGGCCTTAATGGCCAAAAGGCGCGACAAATTGTGAGCCACCTCTGCAGATTGGGGCCCCTGCAAATTCTTCGTATTCTGGCCAAGCAATTTCTAAATTTTTAAATATATGACACTTATAATCCTGGAACCCACATTCCTATGCGCAATCGTAGGAAACTATACGTGCTACGTATGTACATGCGTGGGCACGCTCATTCTCTCAAGGGCACGGATGATCCTGCCATATTGAGCCTAATTATATGAAGAATCTATGGCAATATGAACAAAAGTTGGCAGCTAAATGCCATGAAATCAAGCACGCCACTTCATTCCAAGGAAATTTACAGCCAGCCGGCTAGCCGATGTGATCATCTGATGACTGATGGCTGACGCGGAGTTTCGGCTTTGATTGTTGAGAAGGAGCACAAGCATCCAAGCATTCAGAAGAACATGATGCGCAAGCATAACAAGCGTCACCAATTCGATACCAACGGAAATGGCATATGCGCCACGTCGGCAGAATTTTAAATTATATTTGGCAATAGCGCGCAAAACTCATCGGCGCGAATCCGACTGCTGCTTTAGGGCTAACGCAGCGAGGGAGATCGCCATCGAGCAGATCTCGGTCTTGGTTTATGTGTACATGGAGCATTTAGCCAGGCTGGTGCACACGAGCAGGCACCACGCCCTCGCGTTCACAAGTACATGTGGGGTGTTGTGACATGTTACATGTACATGTGAGTCTGCTTTGTGTTCTGTCCAAGTGTACTGGATAGAGGTACCTGGCTTGCAAACCTGGGCGTTGCAACCGACTTAATTATCACAACACAAATAATTGTGATGTGGCAGCTCCACATTGGTATTAATCTCCCTACATGACCTTGTATGACCTCGCTTGGTATAGCTGAACATGACTGAAACTGAATCGTGGAGTAACTCTGTCTATTGTATCTTGTGGGCAGCCTTCGCCATGTTTCATGGCCCAGCTCGCCCTACCTTCATTTTGCAAAGCTACGCACTTGCAGGACGGCAGGGGTAACAGTTTCCTTTTCGGCTTGGAGGACAACTCCCTCCCCCCTCAACTCGTGCTCCACCCTCCCCTCCAAACTTGAGAGGAAAGTGGGCTGAAATCCGGAGCGAAATTAGTTCACTGCCGCATATTGGTGGTTCGTTGGGTTAGTTTTCACTTTTCAAGAGCCCCCCCCCCCCCCCCCCCACCGCACCCATTCGCGTGGCTCCGCCCTGCCCGGCGGATCCTGGAGCCTGTCTGTCGACTGGCCGATCGCCGTACATCGCACGGTGCACGTAGTTAGTGCGTTACACCAACCGGTATGCACTGAAGGAAGTGCGAGGGCATTGTATTCGGTGTAAAACGGGATTTCTTGTGCACACGAGTGCAGATAGACCAATGATGTCCATGGCGTGGCGTTCGGGAACTTTGCTCTTGCGGTCCTGCGAAGGGGAGGGGAGGGGATGCCCCAGAGCAAACAGACGATGTAACCCATCACTTAGCTGCTGTCAGCCCGTGCACCACTACTGAATCAGCAGCTGAATCCCCCACCCACCGAGACCCCCATGTGTCACCACAGTTCCCCTCCCCACCGAGACCTCCATGTGTCCCACGGCGACCCTGCAGTTTACGGCCCGCCACCCTCCCCGTGCTCTCATTGGCGGTGCGCAGCTGGCCTCGGTCGCCGGCGGTTGGGCATGAAGGGGTGTCACTGTGCAAGCCGTGAACCTGTGAGACTTGTATTTGTGCTTGGTTTAGATAAGGCTGATATTTGTTTGGAGTTTTTTTACTGTCATGAGACTTTGCCACTTGTCATATCAGTATTATGGTGTTTTGTGTAGCGTGGCACTTTTCTTTCGTACCATGTGGTATGACTGGAATCAGATACAAACTCAGTTGTTAGAATGATTCCCTAACATGTTCACTTGACTGGACTCGGTGCGTGCCAAAAAACCAATAGTGGCAGAAACACCAAGTCAAAGGGTATGTAGGCTCTATGTTAACTCACTTCTTCGGTCGCTAGATCGTAAACGTTTTGTAAAATAAGATCAAGCAAATTTACGCTCAAAATCGGTGAACGAGGTGCTCCCAGGTCTCCTCGCGCACCAGCTTTAACCTAGATACCTTTTCTAAGCAAAATGTTGTGGCGTTTATATCAGATAATGAGCCTATTCGACCTTCTTAGCGTCAAAACGACCGAAACCCTTCGATATCATGTTGACATTTATGGCGACAGTCAGCGTCAAGAGCTACTCTGGGTGACATGTTCCTCAAAGAAGATGGATCGAGGTCATTTTAGGCCAGTGATCAACCATGACACTCGAAGGGTCAAAATAAGGAATCTATTGCTGTGATGTGAATAAGCGTTGAAAACAATGACTTCGAACGAGTGTCAAAAACCACCCCACAAAAAGGTTTTCGGTAAAAAGGCGATGTTGTTCGGATTATCAATTGCCATTCACACTTTACCCAAGGCTAATGGAGTTATTCATAATTATCAATCTCAATTGTCTAATTGTTACGGACAATCTCCACGTTGCCACTACTTCATAATCTGCTGTCACTTTATACTCTTCACTCTGTCGTAGCATCAGCCTGAGCGATTCGCTATGACCATTGCCATAGCTGACAGTCAGCTTAACTTTGACCTGCTACGGTTCGCGTACATTGAAAACACCGAACGGTTTGAGCATGATCACCCGGGAGTACACTACGAGCGTGCTGCCAATGAGCAAACTTCCGCCTGCCACACTTTGAGTGGATTACAAATTAACGTACTGGCACGAGATCATCACCTGGTCGAATCCGCCAAATTGAAATCGGCGAATCCGTCTTATTACGGCCGACCCCTTGAAACTGTGAAGTGAGCTTTAAGAGTTGAGATTGCAGGGAAGGTCACACGAAGAGCATTTATCTCAAACATTTCAGCTAGAAAAAAGCTGGATGGTTGCGTCGGAAACTGAAAGCATTACACCAGACCATGCCAACCCGTGATCTGCAGGAATCAAAAATTAATACGTAAGTAAATCGCGACGACCTGTCTTTGCTTGCAGCTCTGCAACATTTGGTAGCCCTGCAACATTGATCACCGCCGGCGCAGTGCCGTGTTCGGATTCCGACGTATGACCGGGGGATCTGGCACGCCTTGGCTATGCCGTATTTCCAAAAACAAGTCCCTGCGTTTTCTGTCTGAATGTTTAAATGTATAAAACAAGGCTTCCTTGCCGCGATTGTTCACACCCAGTACAGGCCATGCTGTTCCCAAGTGGCGCCTCACACATCTAAGCCATGACTTGAACTGAATCGCCAGTCTAAAGCGTTGTGCAAATCCTGAAAATGGTGGGAAGCCGCCTTTACTCGTGCTTAACGCATCAGTGATAAACATGCCCATTGGATCCCAGGTATGGACCCAGGAACCCATAGGGGCTAGTGTTGATAAGATCCAGGGAATTTTTTATTCTAGGGATATGTCCGATCGGTGAGATCATCATTACCATGGCGCGTTCATTACACTTCCTCGACCTGATCACTTTTTTGCAGATGAGTGCAAAAGTACAGCGTACACATGTTGCAGCACCTATCTGAGACGAAAAGGCTAACTGCCAGCCCCCGCCGCCGCCCCGACAGGTCAGCCTCAGGAGCGCTGTTAACGTGTGTGACCAGACAGTGGCATTCCCTGACACACGATATCGGCGACAAGCCGCACAAATAACCTTTTACTGTAACGGTTCTGTCACCACACCCACCACCGCTACAACACCCACCACCGACATTCACTCGCACGCACCTCAGGCACTGATGAACCTGCGGGAGTTGGGCCAAAAAATGTTGAATATCGGCATGCTGCCTCAATAACTGCATTGGTCAATTCTTGTGTTAATGAACGGCCAGGGATATCTCTCGAACTATTTACAAATAGCACCAAGAGAAAGTGAATACCATTATCGACACTGGTCGGCGATGCAGGGCGTGGCACAGGGAAGCAAGGGCAGGCCCTGTAGACAGAGCAGGGCAACCGGGTCAGGTCCTGCCGTATGCGTCCGTCGTCGGCAGCAGCACCACAAAGCAAAGCGACAGACCAGGTGCCTATGCCTCTGTCGTCGGCAGCAGCGCCACAAAAGCAAGGCGACAGACCAGGTGCTGCCCTATGCCTCCGTCGTCAGTACAGCACCACAAAACAAAGGCGACAGACCAGGTGCCTATGCCTCTGTCGTCGGCAGCAGCACCACGGAGCAAGGCGACGGGCTAGGTGCTGCCCTATGCCTCCGACGTCGGCAGCAGCACCACAGAGCAAGGTGACGGGTTTAGGTTCTGCCCTGTGCTTCTGTCGTCGGCAGCAGCACCTCAGAGGAAGGCGCCGGGCCAGGTGCTGGCCCTATGCCCTGTCGTCGTCAGCAGCACCAGTGCGGCCGTTCACCGGATGATAAACACTTGTCCGGCATTTGCTGCCACAAGCGCCCAGCCAGGTCAACTAACTCACCGACATCACCCTACCTATCATTGGTGACTTGACCGAGAGTCATACGCTCAGGGAGTTATGCATCTGAGACGAAGCCGCACCGGCTACGACGGCAGTGGCACTAGCAGCGGCTCACGGACATCGCAGTACCACACGCCTGTCGGCATCCGCTGATAATCCACATCGGCGCAGGCCAGCGTCCCTTGGCTGGCCCGACTGACTGACTGACTGGCCCGAGGCTACGCACTCTGTGAGGCAGCGTGACGCGACCGTCCGCCGGCCATCTGCAGTGCTGTAGCCAGACTCGGCCGGTCCAACCGCTCTGGCTGGTCTGCCAGACGCCGTACGCCCTCTGTCGTCGCTTTCGGCTGGACGCCGACACGGGTGGCGCTTCTTTTGCGGCCCGGAACAATGCCGCGCAGCAGAGACAGCTGACCTGCTGCGTTCGACGAACTCCGACGGCACAATGAGAGGCCAGCGCACTTCGACCACACAGCCCAGTCCGGGCCAGCCCCGAGCGGTGCGCCAAGCACCGGGTGAAGTCATTAAACTGGCGCTGTGCGCTGGCGGCTGGCCCTGTTTGCTCTGCCGATGAGGGCGATTTTGTCCCGCCCCGCACCGTAACGTTGTTGGACGCTGAGCTCGTGCCGGCAGGACTAGCGGTACCCGTGCCCCACCACGCTTCGGTCCGTGGTAGGCGACAGCGGTCGGCGGTCCTGGGTCCGACGGACCTGCGTCAGCTGATGGCTCCACGGCGAAAGGCGAACCATTCGTATTTGTACTGGTATGTGCGCCCGTCGTGAGGCAACGCCATGCAGTTTGATTTTTCTGAGCCTCGTGTCGGACAGTTCATGAGATTGTGAGTCAAGTGGATAATGTTCAAGAACAACTCACTATCACGCGGTCATGCATGGTAATATGAGCTGAGAAGTCACTAATGGGTATGTAGTTATTCTTGTATCATGTGGCTTGTGACCCCGATCATAAAACGCGTGGGGCTCATTACACGGATAGCTGTCTCTGCTGGGCAAATATCGATCTAAATATAAATATAAATATGTTCCGAGCTTGATGAGCGTATTGGATATGGTGATATCGCTAAAACATTAGTGGCCCTTACCCCAACAAAGTTATGGACATCAGTCAAACAGTTTTCAGATTATTATGTTCTACTGTTATCCAGGAAATCGTCTTGTCTGGCACAACAGTAGGTGGCTGAGTACAGCGCGCGGCTAGATGAAACGGGGTTCATTTCCGCCCATAGCTTGCAAATTGCATCATTTTGAGGAGTATTGTAAAGGATGCGTGCAAAGTGAGTTTTTTTTGTGGTGATGCAAGAACTACTTTAATAGCGTTATGATGGGCGCGGAATTGCAATGATGCGTCATCATGGTTATATTTTGCGGATTGTACCGAATTATTTAACAGCGTTTTATGACGATGAGTTTCCTTAAGCTGTACTCCTAATCGTTGGTTGGATGTCCTTGTTCTGTGATGAGCACCTACGCTAAGCAGTACTTGTTGTGCGAGGTCGAACTTCACCATCAGATCGCAAAATTCCGGGTCAACGGCAGAATTCTGCGACGAAAACATAACGTACCGCAATGTCCGGCACGAACCACCCTGTCCCCTGACGCTACTTGAGCGTTGGCACAGCCGCTGTCACCGGCCGCAGACCTTCCCGGTCAAAGACAAGTAGCGAACCGCCTAAAGCGGGCTCGAAACCAGCTGGCTACGAATGAGAGAGAGAGAGAGAGAGAGAGAGAGAAGAGAGAGAGAGGAGAGAGAGAGAGAGAGAGAGAGAGAGAGGAGAGAGAGAGAGAGAGAGAGAGAGAGAGAGAGAGAGAGAGAGAGAGAGAGAGAGAGAGAGAGAGAGAGAGAGAGAGAGAGAGAGAGAGAGAGAGAAGAGAGAGAGAGAGAGAGAGAGAGAGAGAGAGAGAGAGAGAGAGAGAGAGGAGAGAGAGAGAGAGAGAGAGAGAGAGAGAGAGAGAGAGAGAGAGAGAGAGAGAGAGAGAGAGAGAGAGAGAGAGAGAGAGAGAGAGAGAAGAGGAGAGAGAGAGAGAGAGAGAGAGAGAGAGGAGAAGAGAGAGAGAGAGAGAGAGAGAGAGGAGAGAGAGAGAGAGAGAGAGAGAGAGAGAGAGAGAGAGAGAGAGAGAGAGAGAGAGAGAGAGAGAGAGAGAGAGAGAGAGAGAGAGAGAGAGAGAGAGAGAGGAGAGAGAGAGAGAGAGAGAGAGAGAGAGAGAGAGAGAGAGAGAGAGGAGAGAGAGAGAGAGAGAGAGAGAGAGAGAGAGAGAGAGAGAGAGAGAGAGAGAGAGAGAGAGAGAGAGAAGAGAGAGAGAGAGAGAGAGAGAGAGAGAGAGAAGAGAGAGAGAGAGAGAGAGAGAGAGAGAGAGAGAGAGAGAGAGAGAGAGAGAGAGAGAGAGAGAGAGAGAGAGAGAGAGAGAGAGAGAGAGAGAGAGAGAGAGAGAGAGAGAGAGAGAGAGAGAGAGAGAGAGAGAGAGAGAGAGAGAGAGAGAGAGAGAGAGAGAGAGAGAGAGAGAGAGAGAGAGAGAGAGAGAGAGAGAGAGAGAGAGAGAGAGAGAGAGAGAGAGAGAGAGGAAGAGCAAGGGTTTCCATGCCCGAGCGTTGCAGGATGTGTGAGTACTTTTCCGAATGGCCGAGTATGATTTTCAAGGCTCTCTTCTGCACTTTCTCAAGGTGTGCGCCTACTTGGCAGTGAGTCTCGCATGAAAAACCGGTGTACAATATTCTAGCAATGCCGGATGTAAGTAACATACGCACGAACAAGCTGTTCCTGTGGTGGATGGTACTTCTTCATTATGTAGAGCATATATTTAGCTTTCGATGCTTTGGTTACCATCTCATCCACATGTGCTTGTCGTGACATTTGATTCGATATCGTTGCACCCAAAAGCTTAGTTTTGATGGCAGTTGGCATGCTTTTTCCTTGAATCATGATGTCCGGCAGTGCTAGTGTTTTTTTTTTTGGCTGTGAAAAAATGCATGGCTTGACATTTGTCAGTGTTCAATATCAGTTTGTTTGCCGTTGCCCAATCGCTTATCTTACTGGTCTCTTGCAATTGGCAGTGACGATCTACTTGGTCAGTTCGACACGCCTGGTATATGGTAAGGTCGTCTACATACTGCGTTCGGTTGTCATTGGCTTCCGCTAGATCAAGGCTCCGTGTTTTTGGTTTTCGGTTGATTAAGCTGGCTACTTGTCTGTACCAACACCCTCTTCGGTCAGAAGCAATTCTTTGAATTCGTTTCCTGCATCATGCCGCTTTTGCAGCTGAAATCTCTAGGCTTACCTTGGCTCTAAGATTTTGTAGCCTGTCCATTTGATGACGACTGTGCGCCCTATTGCGTTTGTTTATCAGTTCTTTGAGGCGCTTTGTTATCCACTGCGGCTCACTTGTCTTGCAAATGTGTTTAATCTCAGGGAAGCGCTCCTCACAAGCATTTTGAAGTAGCAGTTCCAGTCGAGCAGCGGCCTGGTCTATATCATTTATTGCTATTATACCTCGCCAGTCCTGGCAGCAAATCCATCTGCCAAAATTTATAATAGATGAGTCCTTCAAAGGCCGTACAAAGCAATAACCTTGAGATTGTTCTACTTGTTTTGCAGCCAACCATACAATAGTTTTGTGGTCTGCCGTGTCAGTGGGTGATAATAGGTGAGTGGATAATGGGTGAGTGGGTGTATGGGAAGGCAGGGGCTCTAACCAACTGCACTATCGTGGCGTCAAAGTACAATTCGAGACGGGATGGCTTAAAGTACAGTTCGGCGGGATATCTTTCACCTGGTCATATCACAAAAAGGGTGTCCAGTAATGGAAAAAAATCTTTTGTGCCGTGTGCTCCAGGGTGAAAGAAATGTTATAGCCAAGAAGGTCGCTTTTCCGAAAAAATCTATCGTGGGGCAGCTCCCAAACTTCGCATGAGAAACTTAGCAAACTTCGCTTAAAAGAGCCAATGCTTTCTTCATGGCGTCTCTTAGCAGCTGCATCCTCGGAAACTGAAGGCCAGTTATTTTCATCATGAGAACTCCCATCTCATAAAACCAAAACACCAAAGGTTGAAGGCTTTTCTTGCTCATACCATCTTCTAACGCGTGTCAAAGCGTCGGTCGCGGTATTTTTTGCGACACAGGCACTCTGGTGACCCGCTCTTTTATTTAAAAAACCGGTATTTACGTCCTCGGTTCTCTTAGATATTCACATGTCTTCTGAAAAGTTCTTGCGAGATCAGTTTCACTTCTGCATAATGGTTCATACATCCTGACAGTATACACGAAAAGTTGTCCGTGAGCTCACATCTGTGCGTATTAAGGCTCGCCATTCTGCTTGGACACCTATTTTCTTTGATCACAACTAGCCGTTGTACATTATTTATATTATGTGAATTTAACCCTATTCTAAGGTTGTCACAAAATTCAGCCAACATCAGCTTGAAATGGGAGGTCGTTCTTTATCAGAGAAACAATGCTGGAATCGACTAATTTTGCTAATTTTTTCATATTTTTTCATGGTAAGAGTTTAAGGTTTTAAAAAGTAAAACAGCTATTTTTGACGGGTAAGCAAATCAAAGTGGCCGAAATACGGGAGAAATCAGGTTTTGAAGGACATGGCAAGTCAGCTTTATCGGATCAGGCGCTAACCGATTTTAGAAAATGACACTCCATGAACCCAAGCTCTGAGAATATCTCTCTGCAATATTATCAAAAATAAAGGATCCCGTAGAGCCATTTGGAAACTAACCTAAGAAAACTAAGATGTCAGGAGAAACTCGGAAAAAGGGATTTAAAAAGATATGGGATTCCCAGGGAATATATCAACAACATTAAAAAAACACCCAGGCTTCCAGTAGATCCCAAATCCAGATGGTGGGGATGGAATCCAGGGATTTTTATCTTGGCACATGCCTGAGTATAAAAATTAGCAAACCGATGTGTAAAGCGAACAGCATGCAGTCTTTGTCAACAGTCTTTGAACAATGGTTGTGGGATCGACCATGTCTTATTTAGGCCAGCGCGCGATCACCTCAAATACTGGTTTTCTGCACAATCAATGACGAGAGCCGTATGCAATGTGCTCAATTTATGGATGTCCTACTTGGTCGTAATTTCAAGATGAAAATAATTGAAAAGAACTAAAGAAATAAATAATAATAAAAAAAAGCTTAAGCTGAGTTATAGCCATTGCTCAATGATGTTGAAGCAAGCCCGGTGTCAAATGTCACACGTTGGCCGGCAGCAGACCGCAGAAGACCCGACATGACATCTGACCTCGCCTGCGCAGCAGACCGTGACTTTGACATGGGGTAAAACTACGTGCTCATGTCCACCAGAACATCTCTATTGGACAAAAGACGTGACAGGAAGCTTGCCAAATCTTACCAACACATATTCGTTAACAATAGTAGAATATAACATACACACGTAACATGACATAGTCGCGCCCACCTACACAACACATTTCTTAAACTTCAGACACAACAGTCAGCACGCTCCAAAATAATTGTCTCGTCTTAACATCGTGCTTGCTCACAGCAGCCAAGCGATCTGCGCCGACAGGCTCATATCCTGCGGTAGAAACAGCTGTGCGATGCTGTGCGATGCGAGGATTGGCGGGGTAGAAATAAACCTCGTTGCTTTTGCCCTTCAAGACGAATGCGTCGCTAGCGTCAAGGACATCAGTCTTCCTGCGGGTCGCGTCGGGCCCGCTCTGAAGCAGCGCTACTGGCGACAGCGGGGACCCTTGTTATACGTACAGTGTGAAAGGGCCACGCCTCTGTCGACAGACACCGCACGGAGAGCCGTGCAAGGAGGCCGAGGTAAGCGGGGCGGGGTAAGACGGACTTAGTTTTTGTCGGTTTACGGGTGAATAATGACACACGTTCACTAAACGCACCAAGCAAACGTCTGAGTTTATGTCACAAATGTGCAGACATCGTTATAAATACTTGAAGCTTTCGTCGTGGCTCTTGCACACTTAAATCTAAATACCACTCGCGCCAGAAATGTACAGTGCATTACAGTGCATTGCAGTGCAGTGCCGCAAGCGGCGTAGAAATAACGTTTACCGATACATCCATCCGTGATTGCGTTGGGGTTTTAGCTTTGCCCGCTTGTTCATACCTAGCCAACGTATGAACATTTATTGGGAGTTAGTGCGGCTACAACACCATAGCCAGCATATTATCTGTGGTCCGTGGTTGGTCCGTACGTTCTTTTGTGCCTTTTTCCTGATATTCACACCTTCCCTCACGATAATGTTTGATACGCTATCCAAAATATCCTGATTTTTATCGCCCAATATCTACGACGTGGCTGCATGCGTAGCCATACCCTCCGACAAAACATACTCAACAACATGCTAAGATCTCCAGACAACGACGAGACGGCGACCATTGATCCTGTCTGTTGACATTTCAGTACCGTCTAATGGTAGATGATACAATATACATACAATACACAGGGCAAGTACATTTCACACAAGACACGTTTTCACGAACTATTCGTTTCGTATTTGCACATTGTTTCATCAGAATTTCCAGCGTGTGCAGTTCTTGAACTGCAGCATTGGCAATCTTATATCGTTGACCTTGAAATGCAGTAGTTCTGCGCGCGAGCTTGATGATGTTTAGGCAGAAGGGTGTGCGACCGCGACTTCGTGATCTTCACCCGAGCTCCTGACATTGGTTCACCGTCTCACGGTCTTGTGAACACGCCCCTTAAGCCTGATGTGCGTTCGAAGACTTCAGGCATCATCAGCTTTCAGCGTCTTGTAAGATGTAAGATGACCAAAGCCTGGTTGATTCATAGCCTGGTGCCTTCCTGGTAGCCACTGTGACTGATTGACAAGCAAGCTCAGCTGCGTAGCCTTCCAATCACCCGGTCAGCCATGCGAGATCAGCAGCCTATCAGCAGCCAGATCAGATGAGATCAGCAGCCTAGACAGTCAGACGGCCCCGATCCCCGCCAGAAGCCCGCTGACGCCGCGCCAGCGGGATCACAGCATGATGGTCCTGGCGCCGGACACGCTGCCGCTGCGGGTGACCAGGGAGTGGCGCACGGCGCCCTGCCCGCAGGCCGACTCGGCGCCGGCCGGCCGCATGTCGTAGCCGGCCATCAGGTGGACACGCATCGAGCTCTTGCGCGTCTCGACGAGCAGCGGTCGCGGCAGGTCCGAGCGCGGCCGCTTGCCGAAGTGCACCGACATCTTGCAGCAGCAGTACTGCGCCAGGTTGACATACGACTCGCGAAAGTCCTCGTTCAGCAGCACGTACAGCACGTTGAAAGCGGCGGCGTGCGCCAGCGGCAGCCACGCGAGCCTCTGGGCTGGCGGGGACTCCTGACGCCCGCCCGGCGCCAGCCCGGCGGCCAGCAGTCTGGCGCCGGCCACCGGCAGCCAGGCGGCGCAGAAGCTCAGCCAGACGGCGGCGTTGGCGCGCACCAGCTGCACGTCCCAGGGCAGTGGGCGGCCGCGGCCGTGCGGGTGGCACGTGCAGCGGCGCAGGTGGCGCACGCGTCGCCACGCCAGCAGGTAGACGCCACCGGTGCCGAGCGAGGCGGCGCCGATCACGCCGGCCAGCAGGGCGGCGTGCGTGCGGCTGTGCGCCACGCCCGACTCGGCCAGCATCAGCATGGCGAGCGCGCCGCCCCCCAGCGCCCAGGCCAGCACCAGGCCGACCGTCACGGTGGTCTGGCTCAGCAGGCGACGGTACGCTCGCCGATGGCACACGCGGATGTAATTCTCCAGCGCCACGGCCCAGAGCGTGAAGAGGCTGACGCAACCGCACAGCTGCGTCACAAGCTCGTGCAGCCGGCGCGCCTGGCGGCAGGGAGGCCCATCAGCCGACGTTCGACGTAGATGTTCGTGTCGCATAGCACTGCGTCCCGACGGACTCATGAGAACTTCCCACACAGCCTCTGACGAGGACATACGAGGAGGAGTGGAATACATGGCGTAACGAACACCCAGAATACTACAGTACACTACACTACACTACACTACACACAGCACTCCTCATTTGCTAGGCAGTCGGGGTTCGGCTAGGCTTGAAGATTACCTGTTCTGAGACGTCCGCGCCAGCCAGCATGTGGATGGCAATGGAGGGAAGAACCAGCAGAGTCACCAGCAGCATCGCCAACGACAGGTTCACAATGAAAATGTTGCCTACCGGAAAAAAACAATGGACATTACCCAAACAGGGAAATGACGCGTAACAGTTCAATCCATGATCTGATATGGAGATAGGGCGCGATGCGACCCCTCTCCATTCAAAGTTTTCTGATGGTATTCCTCTGTGATGTCGTGCATCGCGTCCAAATTTGCGGTAGCCTTTGGAGCACTCATCTTACACGCTTTGATACCAAAAACGTGATCCCAGCTGTCCTGGTTTCTGAAAAGCGGCAGTTCTATTAGGCTGCAGGGCAATTCACGGTAGGCGCGTGCAAAGGGTAGCAACCGACAAATCCGCCAATCGCGCGTGGCAACGCCGGCACTTTAACATCAATTGTCTCACATGCTTGTATGGCTTTTGACCGAAAACGCCATCATGCAAATCTTTGAGTGCAGTTCACAGTCCTGCTCTTCTAAGACCTAAGGCCGCTAGTTTCTAAGCTATGCGCCCAGAAAGATGTGCAGACTATTTCATGCCATCTGTTTCAAGGCCTTTAAGGCATGCACGGTGCCATATTAACGTTATTCTTCTTATTATTATTATTAAGTCTTATTAAGCCATATTAAGTCTTACAAGTATTACAGAAGAAAGACTTGTTATCGAATGATTTAAGAATAGCGCTATATTCAAGTATTTGGACAGCAGTAAACATTTTAAACTCACTGATCACTATGCAAGAACACCACGAGAAAGGACCAAAGCACAAGAACATTGGAATATTTGGCTCAGCGAACACGTTCAGTGTTACCACTGCCATCTACCAACGACTTTGAAGTACTACAAGTGAGTTCTGGGTGGCAATTCTGCACAGCTAGTTTGGCATCACCTCAACGTCATACAAATGCTCCATGACGCAATAAGGCAATAACATTTTGAGCAGCATGTCTATTGAATAGAGGTGCTGCCTGGAGCAGTCTTTTCGACTTTAATGTATAGGAATAGTTATGAGTGAGCTTATTTGACCACATCTGATGCCTGCTTCAATATCTCCAGATGTGAAACATTTCTTTAAAAAATGTTCCATATTTGGAGCTATTGGAACAAACATCAGGTAAAAACTAAATAAGATCATTTATTACTATTGATATGCTTTTAAGAGGAAAGCAGTGATATGTACAAAAAATGATTACTAAGTAAAAGTGTTCCTCAATACGCCATCGTTTGATTTCGTCAGGGACTTTTTGTAAGATGTCAGAGTGGCTGCCAAACTGGTGGTACGAAATTCCTCTTGTAACCAACGAACTGACTCACTCGTAGTACTTTTGATCTCGCCAGGCGTTGTGTTGGCAGAGCCCAAATATCGCTACGTGAGAGTGTGATGTTCTTTTCTTATGGCATTCTTGCATATCAATCCGCTGTTGTATATGGTATATCTGCATTCGCATGCTCGGCTTTGGCGTTATTCTTAAGCCATTCGATTTTCCTTATCATGCTTGTCATAACTAGCACCACTGCCCAACCTCCTGTACCATGTAGCACAAAATGTAATTCGGGCCCGAAACTTACACTACATAATACTACTACATGCATGACATTGCTTTATAGCCAACTGCATTCCGTTGATGCCAGAAATCGTGGTGATCTACGCCAAGCACAAAACACTGGACGATTACATTTATCTTGACCTTAGGCACCGCAAGGGAGATTGGATGGCAGTATTCGCGTGGCGTCGCTGTGTGTCATGCACTCATGGGTGACATTTGGAGTAGTCTGCACGAAATAGGCCGCATACGCGAGCGTCTAGCTCGCGTATGCGGAGTCTGGCTCAGAGCGTTCGCAAGCGTCTAGCGAGCGTCTAGCTCAGAAACCAGATGGCTTTAAGACTTTGAAATGGCAGGACCGTTAACTCCACTGAATGGTCTTCAAAATAGCTATTTCTGCTCGAAACCCCATACGAATGCGGAACACTTCGGTTAATAAAGTCTACACCATACCCCCGAAAGACACCATACCATATGTCACTGTGTTCATGATAAAACACGAAACACGTCAGTTAAAGTTTATGTTGCTGCATAGAGTGCTTTCCAAAATAAGGGCATGTCAGGGTAAAATGGTTATATTTCCAGGAACACTTGACATTTGACCTAGCCTTGTCAGGTCAATCGTTTATCTAGCCACATCAAATTTATTGCTGGTTAGGATATTTTTTAGATAAATCTACTGGTCTTTCCGCGAGTACTAATCGATCTTGGTTTGAAATGATCAGGGAAAGACCGCCGCCATCAGCGTGCATTATAAAAAGGATGCGCAAGGCAAGACAGCGCAAGGATGACTTTTGGCAGCCTTTTTCAGCGACCAGTTCCGGTTTTGCTGAAAACTCGTGAGGTGGTCAATTAGGCAGGAGATCTACCTATCTTGCGTTTATTTCTCAATGCCATGTGGCTTTCGAGGTCAAATTCAAGATTTAAAAACGGAGAACTTCATATCACCCAAAAATGACCGGCGTACTGCGGATTTTTTTCGGCGTCCCGGCGTGAGTCACACTTCCCGACACATGCGCAGTGACAGGTTTGTATTTTCCAGTGTGAGATGCCTTTCTGGTACGGCGAGGACGGCGTCGCCGTCGATAGTGCGGAAAGGCGAAATCCCAGGAAACCGGCCAAAATGGAGACGAGATGAAACCTGACACACTATCCACGCGAAATGGCATCACCAGCATTTCAAGGAAGACTTAAAGGGGGGAAACATCAAAGCATTGACAAGTCCCCAGCTGTTAAAGCAAAATGAGGAAAAAATCTTAAAATTTCTTCGTCGTCTCAGACCAGCATTAAACGGCCCTATCAACGTCATAAAATTAACTAAACAATCTTAAACACCATCACGAAATATTAAGTGGGCGGTGGTCCAGAACAAATAGGGCTTCACATAGACCAATCAGAAGAGAGCACTTAAATAGCAATAGTAACGGCTTGCACAATTACATTGCATGCCATTGGATGATGCGTTTCGCTCCTTTCCAGTCGAAGAGGTCACAAATTGTCGACACCGGCTAGTTCAGAACATTCTGATGCTTAAGAGTCTGCAATTTGGACAAAAGCTTTTGGGCAATTTGGAGCTTACCGGCATTTGAGCGTGAGTTTGACCCCGACGTGTGACCTTGCGGAGATGGACTTTCTTGACGGACGCTGGTTCACGACCTATGGTATATTTAGATGCTTAAAAATCCGAAATCGGCCGTTTTCATTTGGAGGGTAAGGAGTTCTCTTTCCGTCGAGCCTGAATTTTGTCCTTGAAAGATGACCTTGACAGACTGAATTTCATGACGGATGCCAGTTCATGCATTAGCAAGCATTCTGATGCTTTTAAATTCGAACCGTCCAAATCTTTTGGGCGATGTGGGGTTCCCGTCATTTGAGTCTGATTCTGACCTTGAAGGGCGCTTCGTCCGCACAAAGTTTGAAACTGCTGGCTTCGGATTCAGCTTGACGTTTTAATAACACGAAGCCATTGGCTGAAATGACCTGCATGCGTTAGCCAGAAGCGAATGTGTCTGAAGTAACTTAAGGTTGTTCCTTTCACTCTACCAACAACGTGGCCCCAAAAACGAACTTACATACTTTTTCCCGTGATCACTTGGCCTGTTCATTGTTTTGGCATATTGTTTCCCTAAAACAACTGCGTCTAGAATGTGCCAGGCAGCATTCGTAAAACAAGACATTGGTACTGATGTTTTTACTCCTTTTTGTTAAAACTTTATATCTAAAACTATATATCTGAGAGGAAAGCCTCAACCGGCCCAGCTTCTTGGGGTCCCAACAAATATTTATAGCGGTGCTAGTTAAGCTGTACATATCATCATTCCAGCGCGGAAAAATGGGCAGTATTTACACAAAACGTGTGCCTTTTTGTTGCTCACTTGTGCACCCTCTGAAATCTCCGTCTGGCTACGGGCCTGATCAAAATGCTTACCTTTAAGATAGGCGGGCTTTGGACAGTGTAAATGCAAGGCTTAGGCACAGACTTCACTGTTTCGGACGCGCGTCTCTGCGTTGTTTGGGCCACACGACCACACTGCGCAGCGCAATGCCTTGGGCAGTACCTTTTTTCCTGAGTCTATCGCCGACGATACAGGACGAGATGGTGTAGATGTTGCCCATGGACCCGACGGTGGCCACGCCGCAGAGGCCGACCAGGTGGCCCAGCTTGGTCAGGTTCTCCAGACTGGAGGTGGAATAGCCCGGGAAGCCGTAGCCGTACTGTCCGCTGGCCGCGTAGTACTGCTGTCCTTTGATCGGCGGCCTGGCCTCCAGCGGCGGGCTCCAGGCGGGCAGCGGCGGGCAGTACCCACATCCGGTGCCTGCGGCGGACGGCGGCGATGAGTGGTGGCGAAACGCAGGGGTCCTTCATTGGGCAGTAGGCGGGCAGCGATGGGTAGTGTTGGGTACACCACCCAGTGAGGTGGGGGTAGGAGGGGGGCATCAAGCTGCGGGAGGCCCCGCAGTAAAGCGTGGCTCCTTCCCTTTGACGAAATCTTTAACTTACCCGTGAGCCATACGCCATACAAATATGTCCACACCCGACACAGCTACGTATCAACATGTTCACAATTAAACAAGGAGTATGTCTGTGTGCCATTCTGTTCAGTGGGATGACTTTGTAGATATCGGCATATAAAGCTGACATAGTCCGATATCTAGGAGAAAGTGGCCATTGGCCTGGTCTAGCCCTGGTCTATTGACCTAATAACATAATGCCTGCATGTGCGATGGTTTGGCACTCACTGTTGCACAAAATGGAACGTCAAATTCCTCATCTCGTATAGCTCTGTAGTGGTTGGATCACCTGCATGATGCGCGCCTTCTTCGCATCTTTCAAAACTGTACGTGCTATTCCTTTCGCGCCTTCGTGCATTCGTTTTCTATACTGCTATTACTGTCGATTTGGGTCAGTGATTATGACATACAGCCATCCCAAGACAGTTGACATTTCAAATTCTGTCATCTACGGTAGGATAAACAAGCGTTCCAAGCGGGTCAGTGTTTCTACGGCGGTCCAGCCGGTCTGTCCAAAATGAGACACAAAATTTGTCCTGAGACGTAGCTTCGTTTCAGTGACTCTTACGTACTTCCCGCATGTGTCTTCACGGACTTTTCACTGCACGGGGTGGAAGCGGAAGTGGAGCTTTCAGTACTCTCCTGGCTCTTTGGCCCTCCAAAGTTTGTCTCAGCCTTTTGAACACTGTCCAATCACCCGAAAATAATGAGAAGCTTCTAGAAGACAGCAGAAGCCTGTGCAAAAATCTGGCCCTCACCTCTTCCCCACAACCCACGACTGGTTTCCACGATGACATGCCTCTTGGTAGAAACAGTGAAACACAAAGGGGTTACACAAGTAACAGAATGTAGCAACTTGTACATTTTAATGCACGGTTTATTACGGAGTTCCAAGCAATCCAGCTAATCTTACAGATTATGGATGCGATGGTACGGTTGGGTGTAGGCTTGGCTTGCAGGCGGAAAGGCCCTTTTATCTTGCGCACGTAGAAATATGGTTTGTTTAAATTGTTCATTTACCACACTCAGGGCGATTTTCCTCAGCCTGAAATAAACTCTTTCCAAATTTCGTCAGATGGGGTCTCTACCTTGGAACACAATAAGTGAACTACCTCCACATATCCGAGGGTTACCTTTGGGCTACCTGAAAGTCTCGGCGGGGGCGCAATAATATTTTTTGCCCCCACCTCAAAAGATGGGGAGGGGTAGTCTGCCCTTGCTGTCTCCTCCTCCTCCCCCTTCCCCTGATACGCCAGCACTAGTGGTGGAAGGCGAAACTCTTCAAACGAGCAGAGCCAGAGAGAAGCAAGAAGAAGAGACCGGATCTGGAGCGAAACGCCTGATAAGTGGTGGGCATTGGAACGGTCCGGACGAGCAAGACCGACGGGGAGCAGCAGAACGACGCCTGGGAGGGGCTAATGATGATGACGGCGGACGATGCAGTGAATCTGCAGACAGACCTGGAGCTTGTCGGGCCCCGGCTGTCTGGGAGCGCAGAAGCCAAACAGACGGCTGATCGATGATACGCCATGCAGGTAGTAATGATGTACATTGGCCAGTGCCGGTGTTTAGCCTGAGGCACTGACATACCCTGCTGCCAGCTGTGACAAACGGACGGGGTACGCAAATAATTAGCAGCCTAACGTATTTTCGACAAGTGGAAACATAGAAACAACAGGGAAACAAATGCATGGCTGTTCCAAAGCCGCACGTCCAAATAAACCGTGCACTTGACAGGCGAAAAAATAGCCACGAATTCCACTTCACGGCGTAGGACAAATGTCAACGAACAGAAACATTCCGAGATTCATTGCATGCTGAAAGCCTCCAATAGCTATGAACGTCATTCTGACGTGCTCAAAATAAACCAAGTTATATTTTTAACCGCCTGGGTTCGCGAGAATACATTGGTATGCTGCCAGCCAAGCGCGAATCCCGGGCATCTAACCTCGGCCATAGTTAGCGGCATTAAATCGACGGAACGTAAAAATAGCGAAGCGTCAACACTTAAACGGGCAGTCAACAGCTCTGGCAAAGCCAAACAAACATGAGGTCTGGAAGAAGCTTAAATCGTGAAGACTATCATCGTGCCGATATGGACAGGTTTTATGATTAAATGTACGGTTTACAGAGATGTAAATAGTTGGATTGTGCTTGACAATGGCGTTACGGATGTCTTTAAGTTCCAAGTTTCCAAGCAGTGTTATGAGTGTTTCGCCGCTTTTTGACGGCTGCTGCCACGACTGTTGCCAGCACCGCACATATAAACCAATAGAAGACCCAGCTCAGTGAAGTGCCGTGTTTTCAATTTCACGCATCACCCCCCATCTTTTCAAGGTTAACGCGGGCTCGGGTAGGGGGTCATTTGACCCCCGAAGATATTTCCAGAAGAACTTTCGAAATGGCGTAGCCGCACCAAATCTTGTATAGCTATAGGCAATGGAATGGACAATCATTTAGAACAATATATTAAATGTGCCTTTTAATTTCGCTGACCTAATGCAGATGAAATTCATGGCTGTCAGCGCAGACAATTTACAGGAAATCGTTCAATATGATGCGGCAACGAGGTGTTAAACAATCATACATATTTGTGACAGTCCTCAGACAATCACGGCATTGAATTTAAGAAAATGTCCAATTCAATTCATCTTGGGCAAGGTATGAAGGACAGATCGAGGTCAAAACCAAATGCACCTATACTGAAAAACTTGCTAACGAGGTGGTTTTTTGGCACTCATTTCGAATTCTGTGATCACAGTGACGTCAGCTGTGATGTGTCATCGGGCTTCATGAAGGTCAGAGGAGGTCACTAGCCTAAAATAATCCCATCAGTCTTTTGCGTTCAGGAACATGCCGGCTAGCGTAACCCTTGATGCCTATTTACGTTCAAAATCAAAACAATGTCGTACATTTTTGGTCATCGTGACCTTGCAAGGTCAAAACATGGCACTGACTTGAAACACACGGCGGTGGTTTTTTGCTTGAAAGAGGTATTTAGGATTAAGATGGTTGCATGGAAGCTCTGAGATGCTTCGTCTGTGAATGTATATGCCGTTTTGCTTAGAAGATGCACCTAGGTTAAATGTGGTTGCATGAGAAGCTTTAAGGACACTTCGGGCATTGCTGCGGAGCTCGACCTTTTTTGACGTTATTTAGCACAAGGGTCATCATGACCTTTGTCACTTTCTAGGTCATTGGCTAGGTCATCATAATTTCCAAATCTATTGACTGGGTCTTTCCCAGGTATATCTTGACACAACTGAGTCCAGATACATGACTGTCTACGCTCTAAATTTGGTGTCTAACTCTGTAAGCGTCTTGAGATCTCAGGAACTTGTCAAATTGACCTCCACCCGAGCGTGTCGCATTCAATCCGCCAAACCGGGCACGTGTTGATTCCCGTGAGTTTCACTAACCAACACTCGGTCGTCGCGCCCAAACGGGCACTCGGACGGTCGTCGGTCGTCGGAACGGGTGACCTGAGCGCGCGCCGTGTCCGGCGTGAGGCTGAGCCGTCCCGCCCCCCGCACGAGGCGTCGGCACGGGTGACCTAAGCGCGCCCGTGTTCCGGCGGGAGGCTGAGGCCCCCCCCCCCGCGAGAGGCGTCGGCGCGGGTGACCTGAGCGCGCGCCGTGTCCGGCGTGAGGCTGAGGCCCCCCCCGCGAGAGGCGTCGGCGCGGGTTGACTGAGCGCGCCCCGTGTCCGGCGTGAGGCTGAGGCCCCCCCCCGCGAGAGGCGTCGGCGCGGGTGACCTGAGCGCGCCGTGTCCGGCGTGAGACTGAGGCCCCCCCCCGCGAGAGGCGGTCGGCGCGGGTGACCTGAGCGCGCGCCCGTGTCCGGCGTGAGGCTGAGGCCCCCCCCCCCGCGAGAGGCGTCGGCGCGGGTGACCTGAGCGCGCCCGTGTCCGGCGTGAGGCTGAGGCCCCCCCCCCCCCGCGAGAGCGTCGGCGCGGGTGACCTGAGCGCGCGCCGTTGTCCGGCGGGAGGCTGAGCCGCCGGCTGACCAGCCGGTCCGGCGGCCAGCGCAGTTGGCAGCTATCGCACCATCAGCATTGATGAGACGTCCGTCGGTTATTCATCGGGACGGGTGGCCGGCGCCGCTGGTCACGTGCCAGGCGGCCCCTCCGGCAGACGGTCCCGTCCTGACGTGCAGGGGTGCGGCTGGCGCGCGGTGCTCTCACCTCGGCTTGACGACGACCGGGCGCTCCTCAGAGCACAGCCCGAGCAACCGGTCAAGTCACGTGCCGCACTGCGGCCACTACACCTGTCATGTCAGTCAGGTCAAGCGCCGTAAACAAGATGGAACGCCACACGTAAAGAGCTTCTTGGTCTATTCCAGTGAATTCGAGTATTCTCAGGATCATGAGATCGACGGGAAGCTGCGGGAACATGCGCTTCATGTCGATCGAAAACTGACACGTCATGTAGTGTCCAGTGTAGTGTTTGAGGCAGGAGTCTGTTACCGTTTGCGTGTGGCATGCGCCTTGAGGAGCTTACCAAAACTGAAAATAATTGGCTCGTGTCCTTTCCGCGATCGGAAAGTTTAAAGAGCACTGCGTTTCTGCAGGCCAAATGGACTCAAAGCAATTGGGACAAGGGCACCCTTTGCCAAAGGGGAATAAGGCGTGTTTTGCCAATGCCTCGTTACCCAAGCACTGTCTCCTCGAGATGTTCCTAGTCGTCAAAAGGTCTGCCTCCACCGCTGCGGTGACCTGTTGATGCTAGCGATACAGAGCCGAACTTTTCAGCTGTACTTTACCTTGTCAGGTCGGCCATAATTTATGGGAATTCGGGCTAAATAGCGAGTTTGTCGCTACGACTTCTTTGCACGTGGAGTGAGTAACTTTTAAAGGTAATAATCTGCTCTCCGGATGCCCGTACAAAAGCCATCGAACATTTCAGCTTTACGGGCAATGTTAACGCGCGCTCGACTGGGAGTCAAATTGACCTCCCCAAAGGTTTTTCCGGAATGGTTTCCGAACGGCGTGGTGTAGCAGCGCCGAATTTTGCATGGATGTGGACAATTGAATAGCGGATCGCTTGGCATCAAACATTTAGATGTATCTTGTAAGGTGGTTGACCTCTGGCAGACCAAATTCAGGCCATAGTTTTAGCGAAGGCAAGATATTTCTTTAGCGACGGCAAGGCATGTTCATGGTTTCAGCGAAGGCATTTCTAGGAACCCCTTCAATTTGATCCAACAACGGAGTGCAAGACGAAGACATACATCTCTGAGATGCTTTCTTAAGCAACACAACCGTTGAATAAGCAAATTACATTGACCTGAGGTCAGATATGAAGGTCCAAGGTCAAAACCAACCTGTTTTACTACCGTAGGGCTTGCTGGATGGCATAGTTTTTGGCTCTCACTTCCAATTTATTGATGGCAGGAACCGCATTATGCATCTTCCATGGGCTACTTAGAGGTAGGAATAGGTCATTGAGCTGAATTGGCCCAAGTCAACATTTTGTTTTCAGGAACATACTGTTTAGCGTAATCTTAGTCGCTTATTCAAATGCAAAACTCAGAGCAACCTTGTATGATTTTGGTCATCATGACCTTAAAAAGGCCAAACAAGGTCACTGACCTTAAATGAGCATGTGATCTTTTGCTTAGAAACGGTCATCTAGGTTCTGGGGGCACTTTAGACACCAAGCCGTACCAAACCGGTCAAATTGATACCCCCCCCCTCCCCCCACCCGGGCGAAGTGTACCCAGGCGGCCACCCGGGCGCGTGTCAAATCGTCTTTCGCTTTACGTTGTTCGGGATAGACGCGGCATGACATACTTTTGAATGTACAAGTTCGACAGATACAATGCTAGTAGCCGGCCATGCAGTTCAGCATTCTATTTCAAAGGTGGTCACCCAATCGGTACAACATGCCAAAGAAAATGCCAACATGCCACGCCATGCCAACTCCATGGCCGTTTTTCAGGGTCACGAATTTGTATACTTTCGTGGAGTCAGGCTATTAACATCGATCCTACGAGGTCAAATCTATCATTTCAACCTGTACATTTATTTCGAAATGGAAGCTCGTGATGCCATGAACATCCGGAATGCAAGGCAACACTTTGCTTCCAACGCCTTTCCGCAGATAAGTCGGGCGTAAGTATCGTTACTCGCAGTCCATTGAAGTTTACGTCGATGAGCTATCAGGTTCCATCCTCACATATCGCCGCATGTCACTGAGGTAACCGACTTAGCTGGCTGAAACGCGAGCGGCTGAGACGGGCTGTCATGAGACAACCAATCGATGATCACGTGCATCGTACAATGTAAAGTAACGTTCCCTGCAAAACGTTCGGTCCACAGACTGGCAGAGCGCAGACAAGTGGGTGACGGTCTGCCTAGACTTGACGTCCTGGCGTCCAAACTGTCGTCTGTCTCCGCGGATGGAGATTGGAGCCCTGCACGGAAAAATCCACACTCACATCCGCCCGCTGGCCGTGCATCCATACCCTCCAACCGTACCTACACGTGACTCGCTGCTTATAGGCTTAAGTCACTCGTCCGAGTATAAGACCTTTTGCTTAGTTATCCACCTGGGTGCTCTGGCTGTTTATCCATCCGCTTGCATCTTTGAGGTCAGTCGTTTGAAAATCGGCTGTTTCTTGATCATACTAATTGCATCCCAGATACCTTAGCCCACGTATTCAGGGATGGCAAAACGTCTGACTTGTTAAAACTTGTAGTTTAAAATGGCTTGTTATGCCCACTCGACTTAGTAAAGTCGGCAAGAAAAAGGGATGTTTTCACATGACGTTTGGTACAAACGCTTGGCTACTTCACCCGGCGCAGAAATAGACGATCGGATCGGCAAAAATGCGCCGGCTGTTTAGGTTCTTTTGTAGTCATCTTTTGCGCGGTGCAGGAAATACAATCCAGCTGTTGATCAAGCTTGGCCTTGTTGCCACACAGTGGAGGGTTGGGTAAAACGCCCCCAATGTAATTTATAGCATTATACCTTTGAGCTGAGGCGCGTAATTGAACCAACTGAAGTATCAGTAGCTAGCTCAATGTTTTTGATCATGTTGAATAATAATCTATACACGCACTTCTGATGTTTTTAGGGTATGAAGTCGCTAACATATGCAAGGATGTAAAAAGGGGCCCTCGCCCCTGTTCGGGAAAGCGTCGAGCTGGGACAAACGGCTTCCTGCGCTGGGGCAAAGCGCCCCTCCGCTGTGAAAGTTAAACTTTGATATTGTCATAGCGTCCGTTTTATCGCGTATCGCACAAGGTCCGCACACCTTAAGGTGTGAGCAATTAAAGCCATTTTGAAAACATTCATGTGCGTATTCTGCTCCGCCCCCATGTTATGAAATTCCAGTCTGTGGTCATATCAGCATAGTTTCTTTCTCGTAAAAATAGGCATGAATGAAAAGCGTCAAATGAGGCGTTTTTAGTGCGCCAATTATGTGCTTAATGCACGTCCGCAATATGTTCAATGAGCATGTAATATGCGGTGATAAAACGCTTTCTCGTTCATATACCGTCCCCTGTTGTCTAACGTCGTCCAGCTCACACGCTGCAAAGGTATGTGATGCCTCGTTCTGCTTGAATAATATTCTTCTCAGGATTTCACATGTTCATATAAGGAGCACAAAGCTCAAAACATTGATAAAGTCACAATCTCCAGCAGGGCTCAAAACATTACTCGAGTCGTCATTGGTCACAGGACACTAAAACTGGCACTCCATTGCAAGAAGAAAAGTACTTTGGCACAACAGTGCTCATACGGGGCTCTTCAGCCTTCCCTTTACTCCCAGCAGGGATCACACACAAATACATTTGTCCTTTGCTATTATCCGTGCATAGTCCACGCGCCCATGTTGAGCACTTCGTGCAATAAACCCAGGTTGGAGTCGGCTCCGACTCTGCACCATCTTCTGCATGTGGCATGTATTCTAGTAGTGGCCTGCAGCAGCCTTCTGTCTGCCTGTAGCACTCAGTAGTATGCTGCCACCGCCCGTGCCCGACTCCAGATCCGGTTCTACTCGACAGCATGCTATCAACGGCCGTGCCCGATTCCAGATCCGGCTCTACTCGACAGCATGCTGTCACCGGTCGTGCCCGACTCCAGATCCGGTTCTACTTGACAGCATGCTGTCAGCGCCGTGCCCGATTCCAGATCCGGCTCTACTCGACAGCATGCTGTCACCGGTCGTGCCCGACTCCAGATCCGGTTCTACTTGACAGCATACTGTCAGCGCTCGTGCCCGACTCCAGATCCGATTCTACTCGACAGCATTCTGTCACCGGCCGTGCCCGACTCCAGATCCGGTTCTACTCGACAGCATTCTGTCACCGGCCGTGCCCGACTCCAGATCCGGTTCTACTCGACAGCATGCTGTCAGCGCCCGTACCCGACTCCAGATCCGATTCTACTCGACAGCATGCTGTCACCGGCCGTGCCCGACTCCAGATCCGGTTCTACTCGACAGCATGCTGTCAGCGCCCGTGCCGGACTCCAGATCCGGTTCTACTCGACAGCATGCTGTCAGCGCCCGTACCCGACTCCAGATCCGATTCTACTCGACAGCATGCTGTCACCGGCCGTGCCCGACTCCAGATCCGGTTCTACTCGACAGCATGCTGTCAGCGCCCATGTCCGACTCCAGACCCGGTTCTACTCGACAGCATGCTGTCACCGGCCGTGCCCGACTCCAGATCCGGTTCTAACTCCTGGGTCCCCGCAGACCCAGGAAGTCGCTGTGGCCGAGAGCACTTCGGAATTCGGGAGTCACAGTCCGCTGGCGCTAAAGCTTTCCAGGGCCTTTTTCTGGGTCAGTCACACGGTTTGAGATGGTGCCAAAAATGCCGTCCATCTCGTACAGCGCCACTCGCTTACCAGAATTTGAGCTGAACCAACTTTTGATCCCAATGTTTTCAGTTTCTCGATTAAAAGGTGCAGTCGACAAATTGCCTCTTGCTGGTAGTGACGCACATAAGTGGAGGGTGTGACATCGTAAGTTTACAAATAGCCAGAGCAGTTGAGAGCGCCAGAGCACCAGAGCACCAGAGCAGCAGTTTCCCCAATTGCCTTTGGAAGGGGAAGAGGGCAGCGGGACAACTCAGCCTCACCCCAAACGCCCAAATGGGATCCCTGAGAATGATGCAGATTCAAACTTTTTGGGGTCGCAAATCAAATGAAACAGGTTGTGGGAGGCGGTGAACTTTTAAACAAGCTATTCCAAAGTTTTCTAAACTTGACTCATATTTTTACTGAGCGCTATACAAAAGGCTCAGATCGGAGCGGAAATCAAAATTACGCAGCAAGTTGTCGGCAGCCGGCGGGGGGCCGGCTTGCCCAAACCCTAGAAACTTTGGCTACGCTCATCAGCTTGAGGTAAGATCAGATCAACTTTCAAGACTAGCTAAAATCAAGGAGTGTAAAATAAAAAGGACGAAGTACGGGCACACATTACGTTTCGGGGTGAATAATCGGATCAATTTTCTGCGGGCTGATGCAGCTCTCTGTTCTCTGCATGGACTTCCTCGGCTCCCAACGACCTGATGCAGTTGCATGCTCTCACCATGCTTACAATGAGACGAAGCTGTTTTATAAGGTTGAGAAGTAATAATTTCTCGTCTGGCGGGCCTGATCGTTTCGCGGGGCTAAGCGTCCCCGGAGGCGCAATGCCCCTTGCTAACGACGAACATTACCCGACCTGTACCTCAACACAATGACGATTATTTGAAGCAGCATGCACCAGATTTTACATATTCTTTCCAAGCCAAAGCGCTGAAACCCTCTGTCTTGTTTACTAGCGAACATGTTTGGACAATAAAGCTTGAATGTAAGGAGCAGGTAGGCTCCTCAGCTTTATGAAAAAGCTTCGCTCAGCGCTAAAACTTGCTTTGTCTTCTCTTCATCCGCCATCCACACCAGGCGCCCACCAAAAAGAAGCAATGGTGACAGCACAGGTTCAAATCATCTGGCAATCTCACTCCACATCAAGAACCATAAATAGTCTAGAATAGTCTGTTGCCGGGCGCGCGTCACACCACCGGCCACTCTGTTGGCCTCGGCTGCGCCAGAATGCCGAGCCCGAACATCGCGCGGAACGTCATTGCCGATGCCAATAGAGGCTGCCTTGCGCCCCAGCACGTAAGTGCGGCCGGACCGTGTGCGTAAATTGGTCATTTCGGCGTGGCAGGCACGCATCGGCGGGCGCCACAAACGTATTCTGCAGGGATGACGTACATCTGTAGGGCTCGGTATCGCCCGCTGATCCGCAGTCTGATACTAATAATTGGATATGTTGGCCGCGGGACAACGCTGCTATTATTGCTTCTAACAGCAAAACGAATGCCGGTCGGAGGCAAGACAGCGAAGGAACTGAAGCATACATGCTTCTCGGGTATTGTCAGCCGCAGAGTCTGTTGCCTGTTGGAACGCCTGTCTTGGAAATTAGCATGAAAAACCCATAGCGGCACCATACGGGTTGTCGTTATTGTAACATGCAAGAAATACAATGGCAGATGCGGTTTCAGGTCTGGAAAAATGCGACGAGCATTGCGGGCCTATATATATATATATATATATATATATATATATATATATATATATATATATATATATATATAAATATATATATATATATATATATATATATATATATATATATATATACGAGCACCTTAACGTGTACTGGCTTTTGTGTGATGGCCAAGCGCAGAAGCCCGACATTTAGCTAAGTTTTAAGCCGGGGTGACACAAGCGGAGACAACAGCTCTAAGAGGGACGATGGGTCAAGGGTCTTGTGGATCTCTGGCACCAGCAAACCGTACAGAATACCCGGTACACTTCCAGAGACATGCAAATGCTTTGTACGTTTCATCCGTTAGCATGCCTAGCGATTTCAATTTGGACAAAGGCCCATTAATCCTATTTTTTGCATAGCGTAGTTTTTAGCTTGGGATCCCAAACTTCAGCAAACTTGGAAACATTTGTCAATATCATTGTCATCTTCTCTACACATGACTAACGACCCAGATTAGTACACCGCTACATTTGTTCAGTTTTGAAATGGAAATGCTCTTGTCAGACGGAAAATGTCGAGAGGAGCAAGTTCACGACAAGAACAGATGGCAGAGAAAACTTTTGAGGAATCAAAGGCATACAAACACCGTTGATAAATGGAGACAAGGCTACGTTTAACGCCGTTAAATCCGCATCAATGCATCAAGGAAGGTCAGACACGGAACAAACCAGTTTTGCTTTCAAACGCAGGGTGGCAATGCAGGAGCTCCAGCCTCTATACCGGAAGGATAACATCAAGTCCGAGAGCCAAAAGTGTTTTAACACGACCAGGAACACCGCCACATGAAAGTTCATGAATGGCTCCATCAGGATCACGGGCAAGCAACGCTTTGCAAACACCGAGCTTTTTACGATGGGTGTTCTTATACCCGTAGGTAAAAGTCTTCAAGACACAATGGCCATGGAACTTGAACAGATCAGACTAAAAAAAAAAAACGGTAGAAGATTCTGAAAGTAGTTACACAGCTCAATGTACTGCTGTGTAAGTCATACAATTATTTTAGTCTTCCAATCCCATGCATAGTCTTAGAGTTCAGATTGGAATGTGTTGTAAGGTATGATGAATATGATGTTTTCTTGTATAACTTGAAGCGTAGAAACTTCGGGAAATTAGCATTACCCTTATGTGTTTTCAAGAATTCAAGACTAATTTAGCTTATGACAGCTTCTTGTGTAGGTCGATCTAGCGCAATGCCAACTTGCGAGATGCAAGGCCATGGTTTCTGGTAATGTCATTAAATGAAGTTATCTCGTCAAATTTAAAAAGAAGAAGAAATTTGACGACAGGCAGCATTAAAGCATTCACTCGTTCTTCGCTGATTCAGAGGACATTTTCTCACTCCTTTGCAAGCTTACGTGAGTTATCCAGTGCACTAGCTACGAACGTTATTCACATAGATAAGACAGTACTATTAGCCTTATTCCTCGGGGAAAAACCAAGAGAATGGAGAGATAGTTGGGTTGATATTTCGGCAACATGCCTTCATCGAAACAAGAGCGCAAGTCGAAGCAAGATTTGTGCCCATGTTTCGATGAAAGCATGTTGCCGAAATATCAACCCAGTCACATTTCCATTCTCCTGGTTTTTCTCCCAGGAATAAGGTTAACACTACTGTCTTGCCCTTGCAAGCTTAGGTAACTAGCTTGCTCACTAAGTTGCGATTTATCTCAACATATGCTGCTTCACTTATACACCGTATGTTAGTTCGCGCCGCATTTCGGGTAACAAACGGCCAACGGCTACATGAGCAGGCAAAAAAAGAGTTATTTTCGTACAACGTATGCGATGGTGGTTTAACACACACACACACACACACACACACACACACACACACACACACACACACACACACACACACACACACACACCACACACACACACACACACACACACACACACACACACACACACACACACACACACACACACACACACACACAACACACACACACACACACACACACACACACACACACACACACACAACACACACACACACACACAACACACATACACACACACACACGACGCAAACAACTTAAAAATGTCACAAAGATTCATGCAATGACACAGAACCTCTCGAAAGTCTAAATGTATATGCGTTCTCTCAAAATTTTCAATGGATATAATGAGTTAATATTATTCAGCGCGAAACGTTTCCTTAAAATGCAGAAAGGCGCTAAGAATCTCAAACCAAGTGAAAAAATCTGTACTGACCAAGATAGCAAAACCGGAAGCCAAAGCTGGAGTGTCCCATGTAAATGAACGTTCTCGTATGGGGAGGGGTCAGGTTTTGCAAGTAATTTTTCCGTCCGCATAAATTTACCAAGCTCCAAAGTTCAAGTTCTTATTAATGAAACCCATGAGCGATGCCTCACATGAGGCACAACAAAACTCGTTCAAAAATATTGTTTCCAATGTAAGGATAGTTACCTAAATGCTGTCAATCGACTGTCGTATACGAACTTCATTAGGTCTTGCGTGGGGTGCCCCACACAGGTATGCAGAATGCTGTTAACTTTCGGGAGATACTTTTAGGTAATTTTTAACCATTCGGTCGCGGGGTGATAGCAAAAGTGGACGGTTTCCGAATCATACATAAGGCTGTAGAAAAAGCGTTATTCGTCGGAGAAAAACCAGGAGAATGGAAATCTAGATGCGCTGATCTTTCGGCAACATGTCTTTATCGAAACGAATAACTGACACGTCTTCGGCTAATATCAACGCATCTCCAGTCTCCTGGTTTTTTATCAAAGGAATAAGGCTGTTACTACTGTCTTATCTATGTGCATAACGCTCCTCGCAAATGTTCCTGATAACTTTCGTGGTTTCAGAATCGCATTGTTGGGAATTGTATGGCAAGCGAGGGCGACCACATTTGATCAAATCTCGTACTTGACGCGCGACTTCTCGCCTCATGTTTTCGTTAAGGACATAACTTTCACTGCCCAATCGCACGACATGCGCTGTATGTGATGTAGGGCGAGCTGCTAACCAAAGCTCTGTGAAATACCCGTGCTGGCAGGCGCATGTTTCTTGCCTAGAACTTGGCATCTTGATTATATGCCAGGAACATGTTCGATGTTTTCTATGAGAAGTCTCGGGCCGTTATCGCACTGTTCAGAAGGCAGCACCAGAAACCCATATTCTATTCTTGCACATGTTAAACAGCGCGCGTGACATCCATGGAGTCGTGCTGAGATGCCATTGGCAGGAATCTTTAAGTGAGATGCAGTGACAGTGCGCGTTACCAGGAAACCGAACATGGTCGGCTGCTCAAATGAACAATCACTTGAGATCTGAACCACACTGATCTGAATTACTTGCGTGGATTAATTTGCACGAATTTTTCACGTGATTGCCACTGAATTCGCCGGCGCCGATCTTCTTGATGATAGATAATTCACCGGCGCTGATCTTCTTAAAGATAGGTAATTTACCTGCGCTGATCTTCTTGATGATAGGTAGAAATGCACGTTTTCATCATAAATACTCATGATACAAAACAGAAAAACATAAACATGTACAGCACATGTCAAAAGAAGACAGAAAGACGGAAAGACAGTAAGAAGCAGACCGATAGACAGCGGGTCGAGCAGACAGACGGACAAGCAGCAGCCCTGTCACGATGGCTGGAGTTGACAGAGCAAGCGTGTGACGATGTGTGAACCTCACCGGAGGTGTTCAGTGCCGTCCTGAGCGCTTCTGGTGACGTCATGACGGCCTTCCCCGGCGGCCAGCTATCGGAGGCGTGCGCTGCTGAACGCTCCGTCCGCTCCCGGCGATGCCGACCAACCAACAGAGATCGGCGCGGCGGCGCGACGCGCACCGTACCCCGACGGTGCGGCCGGGCTCCGTGGCCCCGCCGCACGGGGTGCCACCCGAGCGGCGCGACGCGCTCCGTACCCCGGCGGTGCGGCCGAGCTCCGTGGCCCCGCTGCACGCGGTACCACCCGAGCGGCGCGACGCGCTTTTTACCCGGCGCTGCGAGGACCGGGGTACCGGCCGAGCGGTACCCCGGGCGGCCAGCTGGTTGAAAACACACAGCCAGTTTAGGGCACGAGTGGCGGCAAAACCTCATGGCCATTCACGGAACTGGGATTTCTGTAATATCCCGAAGCTCTAGTGACTGCAAAAATGGTGACAAGACTCAAGCGACTTATGGTCCGTCAGGAGATCCCAGCCACCATGTCCAGTCTCAGGCACGAGATGTGCACAGGTCTCAAGGTGTCCCAACCATCACGGTCAGTCTCAGGCACGACATGTTCACAGGTCTCAGGGTGTCCCGAACATCGCGGTCCAGTCTCAGACACAAGGTGAGCACAGGTCTCAACGTGTCCCAACCATCACGGTCCAGTCTCAGGCACGACATGTTCACGGGTCTCAGGGTGTCCCAGACATCACGGTTCAGTCACAGGCACGAGATGTGCACAGGTCTCAGGGTGTCCCAGACATCACGGTCCAGCCTCAGACACAAGGTGAGCAAAGGTCTCAAGGTTGTCCCAGCCATCACGGTCCCAGTCTCAGGCACGAGATGTGCGCAGGTCTCACTAGCGCCCAACGTGAGCACACACAAACAATGGCGGCATGGCCAACACGTCCGTATGCGCTTCTAATGGACGTGGAGTTGGGCTAGAAGCAGGTTCTCAGAGCGTTCTTCTGGGGCCCTTCATAATGCGGAAGGAGCAGTGTTACTTTCCCATGTTCCATGCCAAAGCGAATATGCGACTTATTGTTTTTTAGAGAGCTTAATTCCAATACGCTTCTGGCGCACATGTGACACAACACAGCTTGCGCTGTGTGACTGAAGGTTCCTTGCACGAAGGAGGCGTCAGCTTTCCAGCATATGTGTAATGCTGCAGTTCAAAGTCTGTACCATCGAGAGGCATATAGACGCAAGTTTAGATACGATGCGGTATTTGACGACTGCCTTTCCAATCGCTTAACTTTAAGTGGTTTAACACACTTCACTCCGGGCACAATGAGCCTGATTCGCTTGCTTACGCTGAGGCATGTGCTGACAAATCACCGCGCCAGGCCATCGAAGAGATCCGGTTAGCAACAGGAAAATTTCAGTTCGTAGATGACTGTTTCCTTTGCGCGCCGAACTTGGCCTGAGTCGTTTGGTGAGATGTGGAGTCGGATGCCGGTAACGCAGCGACGGCAGCGACCCCGCGCGCTGTTTGAAAGGCCGGTGGCTGGGCTCTTTTCTTAGTGTTCCCTGTTGCAAGCATTACACGATGCAGAGACCTGGACACATATCTCTCTTGCTAGATTCTGCGCCACTGACATAAATCTGCCGAAGGTTGATTTATGCATGGAACATTGAGTAGTGATGCATGGAGGCTTTAACCAGCATTGTGTATTGAGACTGGCACCGTTCATTAGACGAGCGCAAAAGACATACACAAAGCTTTGGATTGGTTGCAGTGTACTCAGTTATCCTCAAATGGACGCATTGACCAACCGTCTGGCAGGTGCCAGTTACTAGGCATGCCTTGCAAGGGAAAAGAAGCAGAGCGACTTCTATATTGTTGCATCCACTAATTGGTGCTGGGAAGGAAAGGCTGCATTTCACCCAATTTAGACACAGTGAACTGCTCCGCCCCAAAATGTCTTCCAGAGCGTACGTTCTCTTCCAATCATCCCAGCAAAATGTCTGTTTAAGGCTGGCTTGTTTGCCATATAGCCTGATTTGCCCCCGCGTTCTTATTTGTTCTGTTTAATATTAAGCATGTTACTGCACCCATCCGTCGGGATGAGCCTGCAGACCTTGATAACTCTGAATGCTGGTAGTGCGGTAAGACGTAGCTGGTAGCAGTTCTGTCTTTTCAGTCCGCATCGGCTCGCGCATGTTGGAGCGCGTTTTTGTACATGTTTTCTGTACCCACCAGCTCTCGCCCGCCGCGAGGCTCGAGGAAATATCATATCTCGTCCGAGCAATGCCACCGCAGAAAGAGCATGCCATGCAAACATATCTGGGCATTTGGTATTAACGATGCAAAAATAGACCTTTGGGAACTTCGGAACTCATTCAAAATCAGTCTCGCAAGGAGTCAGTCTCCCATGTAACAGTGCTCAAAGTCCCTGAGCATATCAAAAGGCGGAGCACATTGCCCATCGATAAGCATCGCTCTCACGCTAGGCTGGGTAACCTCGGGTACAACCACCCCACCGTCAACCACTGCAAGACCATCAAGTCCCCTGGCGGTACGTGGGTCCATGTCGCGGACCAAATCCTACGAAATGAATGGGGCCGAGCCGTAATGACCGGTCCTCGGCGACACATTATGCCACAATATCAGGAGCTAATCAGCGGAGTGCAATCAATGTGTTCATCTTTACAACTCGACGTTTTCTTGCATCTAGACTGTAATTCCCTCCCCCCCCCCCCCCAAATCACGTCATTGGACTTAGCATCGAAATAACTTTTGCAATGACAAAATGACCCCGGGTCTCCAGAATGACGGCCGGCAGGCACCATGCGCTGAGACGCAGTGACCTTTCAGTCTTCAGCCGGAAACGATAATGTGCATATAGTTTTATACACATAGAGTCCTCTTCCCGGAACCAGGTGAGAAGGTAAGGGATCTTATAAGCGTTCAATAGAGTAGGTCGAAATGAGGTCCAAAATGAAAAGGACAGCCGATGTTACAGAACAACTTGTGGTACAAATTACATAACAGACTTTCAGCCAGCGCGCTACCAGCCTAAGGAGCAAAAACGGCTATTGCCGGCACAGCAGTTTCTCTCAAATCGAACGGTTTTGGCCGCTGCAGATCACACCAGGCGAGGTGTGCTGGGCGCGCGAGAACGCGCGATTGCCTTTTCATATGATTTCCAGAGACAACGCGTTCTTCTTCGTGGACCAATTCGTGGCCATTCATGGTTTCTCTTTCCCTCTCGTTAAAAACATATAGTGTGTGCAGATGGCGAAGTAGATCGCTGATATTTTCTGCGAGCAACGTGTTCCGAATGTTGTGGGACTGCTCATGTTAACGCTATCTTCACATGATTTATATTAAATGTGCACGCGATGTGTAAATAGACGAGACTCTAAAAAGCTGAGAAAACAATTCAAACGAACTGCAAGCTGAGAACATAGTTTTGGAATCTCAAAAAACGCTTTCACTAGTGTTCACTGACATTCACCATTAGGGTTTCACCCGAGCTTTTTGTTCGATCCCAAAACATTTAATTGCGAGACGACTTGGACCCGTGTGGTCGTCTTCATCTGGGAAAGTTGGGGACAACACCCTTGCTGTAAAGGTAAAACTTGGGGAATGGCAACGCTTTTACTAACACTTCGTGCCGGCGGCGTGCTATGAAGTCGAGGGAGGGCTTATATCAGCGCCATCTTTACATGTAGCAAGCCGTATGGGCTGCCACCTACCAAAGGCCGCAGTATAATGACGTACGCAAAGGGAAGTAGGGATAGGGCGGAGGGCAGGTTACCGACAGAAGTAGGGATACAAAGTACGCATAGTTATTGCTCGTAAGATAAACTATGTATGCCTCATGCTCTTCGGAACAAAATGCGCAGCATATGCTGTGCATGGGGTAAATGTTCGCAAACCAAAAAGGTACTAATCGATAAAGATTGTATCGTAAAATGCTCATACGCAAATGTTTCTGCTCGTAAAAGTCCGCATGGAAAAAGGTCGTCAGCAAGCGTTTGTACCTGAATATTCGTGCTCTAACGTTCGTCAAAGAAAACGTTCACTCCACAAAGAAACATAAGCAAGTGTTCTTACGTCAATATCTGATAGCTGAAGTACACAAAGTTTGTACAAAAATGTGTTAGCGATGAAGTTCGTTTGGCGATGGCACGTACGTGCGCAAAACTTCGTATGCAGATGCGAGCTGAGCGTTAGAATGCACATTGAGCGGGCCTTTCACATCCCGTCAACTGAGGAGAGCTGGGGGTAGGGGGCGGCGGGCCATGGAAACCATTGCATAGGTCAAGGCAAGTATTATGACCAACCCAACCTTCGTGACCTTCATGGCATGACCTTCATGGCATGACCTTCTTCGCAAGAACTGCGCAAGATTACCTTAATATAAAGGGTATTAGAGATACAAACATTAGAAGAAAAAAAAGTCCACTGTGGATCACCCGCCGAGCTTGTTAGGCTCCGCCATTATTCCTCAGCCTGACGACGCCTCTGGTGGCGACTTCACCCGATGCCCTCGAGCGCCCAGCCGATGCCAGCTGACGGATGCGACGAGTCAGCTCGGTTGTCGCATACGGCGGGCAGACGCGCCAGTGGCACCCGGTATGTGATTGCTCATATAAAGTGAAACGAGTTTTGGAGAGAATGGTGCATCAGCTAGGCATAGGTTGGTGCACCCCCTTTGATTAAGACCCTGTTCGCACCCGACCCTACACTGCTCATGGCACTTTTTTAAACTGTGCGCCGGATAGAGCTTGAAATTATCTACTTGAATTTGTGCCTTGGATTTGTCATCGGAAACCGAATTTCGAGAGTATTTAATGGCTGTCAAGAGCTGTAACTTGATACCTTGGTGGTCGGTCTGTACCGGACCACCATCCATAAAATATAATCGACCATGCCGAAATGAATTTTCCCCGTGCATCACCACAGGCTTAATGCTCATCATTCTCAGAAAGTGAAGTGCACCCTCGGCCCCCCACTCACGCGCCTATGCTGCTCACAAACGTGTTTGTACGTATTTTTGCCAAACCAACTTTATCCGCTTTGAACATCTGCGCACATTTAATTCCTTATGATCAATGGCGTATATAATTAATGCATGTAAGCTTTTTCCGAACAAATATTTGTCCCAACGAACTTTTGGCGTTGCCAACATTACCCATACGTTCTTACAAACACACGACCAGGTGCCTTCGAACTTTTTCGTGCGTACTTCTAGCATTCGAACTTTATACCTCACGTCCGTTTGCTTACAAACAGTTGCGTACGCAATGTATACGTGCATTTTCCACACGTACATTTGGCCTTAACCCCGTTGTAGGCATCGGTATTTAAAAACCAAAGGCTTGGTCCGATTTCAAGGCTTTGTGTCTCAAGTCTCAAGTCAAGTCAAGTCAGTTCGAATCCGGATTCTACCCTTGGCGAATTATTTGAGTGTGAGTCCCATCATTTCACGGAACATGGGTTCGAGTCTAGGGAAGCCCCGGTCCGCATTTGTATTTGAGTCCCAAAAGTATTTGAGCCTGAATTATTTAGCCCGCCACGAAACCAAGCAGGGATGGGAGAGTTTCTTATGAGATTCCCATGGGAAGTGGTCGTCAATGATCCAAATGGTAATGGGGTGAAGGCTTGACTCCCCCTGGCCTGACTTCTGATCTGATCTAACTTCTGGCACAACTTCTAATCCATCTGGCACAACCTGGCACAAACTAAGTCAACCTGACCACCCACAGCGCAACCACCCCATTTTATACGACCCAACAGGAACAGCGATAGTCACCGGCATTTTCTAGAAAACATCTCATTACGGCATGCATTTTCTGGAGATAAAATGCGTATTGTGATGTTCTATCACCAACATCCTCATTGCTGGAAGTCTCCGGCTCTCCTCGAGATTCTGGGTCCGGCTAGGTCAGGTCGGGATCATATTGCCAGGGTTGCAGGACGCTGACGCCGTCAGCCGGGCTGTCGGGGAGCACAGGCCGAGACCGCACAGTCCGGAGCGCACCACAACACTGACGCCGTCAGTCGGACAGTCGAGGGAGGGGGAGGGGGAGGGCACGGGCCGGGCCAGCGCCATTCAGAACATACCACAACGTTGACACCGTTGGTGGCACTAAGAGACCTCAGCCGTGACTGGAAGGTCAGCGCCTGGCGTCTGTTGTTAGGCCAGGTAAGCGTGCTCGGTCTCATGGTGCTGGTGTAGAATAATCCCAATGCATTATTATTTTTTTAAAACAGTCTTTCCTAAGGAAAACCTGTCCTTTCCATGTTATTCCAAAGCTGAAGGAATGCCATGCTTTTCAGAGAGATTTTGTGATTAGCCGCTCTGTTCTGCTGGCATCAGATGTAGGCGTCCTTGTTGCTGCCCCCCCCCCCCTCCCTCTGCTTCGCCTGGCTGCGCTGCCGTGTTCATTAACGGTAGTGAAAGAGAAGCCGGCATGGTGTCAGACCGGGTGTTGGCAATGTCGGGCCGCAGTGTCGGCCCGAGTGTTAGACCTGAGTGTCGGTGGGGTGTCAGGCCGGAGTGTCGGCAGAGTGTCCGGCCGCAGTGTTGGCAATGTCGGGCCGCGTGTCGGCAGGGTTGTCGGGCCGCAGTGTCGGCAGGGTGTTGGGCCACAGTAAAGGCAATGTCGGGCCACAGTGTCGGCAGGGTGTCGGGCGGGAGTGGGCCGCCAGATCTCTGCTCAGCTGAAGTAAAACAGCCACGTCCAGCAGCCACAGCCGGTTTTTTCGTGCACCGTGTGCAAAACATAGTAACGCGTAGTGGAACGATGCAGGGAAGTTCCCAGCACAGAACCGGTGGAATAGATAGTGGCGGAATCATACCGCAGAAACAACAGTGTAGTGTTTCAACGGTGTTATGACAGTGCTTCTTCAATAATGATAAAACAACGTTGACCTGCCATAGATCAGCGACCTTACAAGGTAAATTTGAATTTTGGCTCTAACGATCCACTATTAATTGTCTACAGATATGCAAAATTTGGCGCAGCTACGCCGCGCCGTTCGGAAACCGTTCTGGAAAAGCCCTCGGGGGTCAATTTGACCCCCCACCCGAACGCGTGTTAAAAGCTTCCAGTGCGGATGCACTAGGCATAGTGTATTGGAACAATCTGTGGTTTCAGTGCAGTCATAGCTACACGCATAAACCGGTCCGTAAAACGCGAGTCTCTATGAGAATACAGGTGCACTGGATCCATGGTTCCATATAACACCCTGGCCACTTCCAGGCCGCGACAGGCCGCATCGTGCCTCAAACCATCAACGCCGGCGGCACATTAAGTGGAGCTGGCAGCGCGCCGTCACTCCCAAATCAGGCGTGCTGGGCTGGGCGCGCGCGCTGGTGTGTTCTCACGGCATCCGGTTCCACGGAGTGGCTATTGTCATCGGGGCGGCTGACTGGCGCGCGCCGTCGTACGTCGCCCCGGCGCCGCCGCCGGCCTGTCGACAGCGACGGCCGTCGGCGGGCGCCAGGGGCGTTGACGGCAATGGGGAAGGGGACCGCGTCCCGACTGCACGGGCGAGATCAGGACTTGTTCTTCGTAGGGGCTGCTAAGCAGCGCCTCTGAACACTGCTTCATTTGCAGGACGGCACAAACTGTCGAAGCGCAAGCGTTGGAGGCGTTGTCAAGGAAGCCGGATGAAGATGGGTGCCCTGCACCCCGGCGTGAATACGAAGATAGCAACGCTTGCAATTCTGTTCAGGGAATTGGCTCCCTAACGATTTGTTTCCTTCCCATTAAAATGGACATCATAACACCCGAATGGCGCCAGCCGTTAGATCCCCGTGTCACCTCCGTGAAGTCGTGCGGGCACATCAGCTCTGTACCTGAAGCCTAGTTGGTACATATGAAGCCCGACACTCGCATTCTCCCTCTGGCATGTAATGCGTCATGTCCCAGTCTATAGCTTTTTCAGAGGTGTTCGGCAGTCCTGAGGTTTTCAGTAGTCTTCACGTACTCGCATGTGGAGCCCCTCACGCGTCGTCGCTTCCCGAGCGTTGCCTCCCATGCGCTGCTCCTGGGCCCGCCACTGTGTGGGCGCCACGGTCGGCGCGTCGTGTCTGGATCGTCCACCAATAACGGAACGGCGTGGCCGCCAACGCCCGCACAGCTGACTACAGCACCAACCGCGCAGTCGCCTCCCGTCACCAGGAGCAGTTCGTGGGCTGGTGTGCGGGGCGTGAGGCGCGTGGGGTGGCGGACGTTTCCAGCGGGTGCTGTGGCGGTGGCGCTTCGCTGGCGGGGATATTTCATCGTGGCAGAACAGGTAGGTAACGGGTTCCAGGCTTGCCATAGCATGCCGCCGTGGTAAGCAACGTTTTTGGAAAGTGCTCCTTCGAAGCGAGATGCGGTTTGCGTTTGCACAGCGCATGGATTCTCGCGGACAGGATGCCGTGGGTGATAAACAACTGAGCGCGGCGCGCGTGGCGTAGCTGCTCGCTTGCGAAAGCGTTTAGCGCTGCTGAGCGTGAGCAAACTGCGGTGTGTTTTCACTCAGTTAAATTTATACGTTTTCCAAGCCTTTGAATGGCATACTTCTTCGCGGCCGAACCTGTGGCCCTTCCTCCACCTGTTCAGTGGGTCCCCGGCATGCATGGAGGTCCTTACAAACCTCTAAGTCACACTTAGACGTTGTGTGCATTAAGCACCGGATGCTTTGGACTCAAAAAGGTCCGGAACCAGGTCTGTGAAACTGTAATACCATTAGCCGCAGCCCACTCCAGTCCCGTGGCAGGTGCTGGAGCGGTGCTGGGGCTGGCCGATGCTGGCACTTGGCCGGTATCGCAAACGTTGGCGTACGTAGAGTACGTTGAAAACGGTCACCAGTGCCGGCAGCGGCCGAACGCTGCCAGTTTAAGGCCGGTACCCGTGCTTCTGGACTGGCGCCGCCATGGAGCGGTGCCAGGGTTTTATATTTGTCGTCTCTTCTATTGGCCTCATGCTCTGGCCACTCCGCACCTGACCCATTCACACGGCATCCCGCCTCACGGACCGCCGCCTGGACTCAATAATTTTCCCAGCTACACGTCAGTCGAGCGACAATCCCAGCTGTGCGGCGCGGACGAGTGTCGGCCTGCCTTGTCGCCCAGTGATCAGCATAACCAGAGGTGATGCAGGTGCGCTCCGGGCTTGTCCCCGTGCCTTCCGCCAGCCTGGCAGCAAGGTCCGCTGGCTCTAGACGCGAGGCCTCGGTGAGCACCGCATTGCGGGCGCATCGGCATTTCAGTCAGCTGGGCGGGAGCTCGAGACGCGGGGCCTCATTGAGCCCCCGCGGGCCTCGGCGCTGCAGCCAATGGGGCGGGGCAGCCAGGGTCAATGGCTTCTTCATGTGTGTGGATGGGCTTGAGAGCTCGATCATGTAGAGATCGACCGAGCGAACAAGTTCTTTCAGGATCGGCGCCTGGGCCTGGGGTATCACGGTGTTTCCCATGGTTGGTGCTACCAGATCTGCCACTGGCCTAAGATACCACGGCTTTACCACCGGGTCGGTGTTACCAGACATGCCACTGGCCTGAGATACCACGGCTCTACCCCGGGTCGGTGTTACCAGACCTGCCACTGGCCCGGTAGATCCTGGCCCGATAAAGCCTGGCCTTCCAGCGACCACGCCCCGGCTCAGGACCGTGAGCACCTGGCCGGCGGGGTGCCGCCCGTGGTCGTGCATGCCGGCTGCGGTCGCGCACGCCCGCGCTCCAGGATCGGCCGCCCTTGGTCGTGTATGCCAGCTGCGGCCCGCGCACACCCGCCCTCCAGGATCGACCGCCCGGGCGGCGTACAGTCTGTATGTCATGGAGCGCCCCCGGCTGGAGTGAACCATGCAGCTGGGCATTCCTAAATATGGGCTGTCTTGTCCTTTTGGAATTTGGTTCCTGGTGAAAGCAAAGATTGGAGCGGCATGTACCTCCTCGATTTGATGCTTTTGGGGAATTAATGTTATGATACCCATGTTGAGTGTTTTTGGAGCCCCCGCGTCGAACGGGCCGATCAAACTTTCGTCAGGGTGAATGGCGCAAAAATTGTCGCACAGCAACAGCTACCTTGAGATGGTCATTCTTGAGGATGAGCGCAGCTCGAGATATTGAACAATACCAATACAATCGTTGTTTGGTACTATAACGTCGTTTAGCCAGTACCTTCTAGCATAGTGAATGACGTTTATAATCAGTGTGATAGCTTTAAACTCATAATGGCGAGAAACCAGGACCTGAAGACGTTTCTCTCTCTTTTGTATCAAATTCATTTTCTGCGCTAAAGCTCAGACTGGCCCGCCTTTTAATCGCCTGGCGCGCCTTTAATCGCCCTTCCCTGAGAAACGCGCCAGGAATCTCTAGACAAATGGGCTTCGGGGCGGTTTGTTACGATTGTCGCAGAGGTAGCACTTTTCACAATCCATTTAGGGGACATTCAAGCGGTTTTAATAGTTAACGCCGCCAAGCGCCTATTTTTGGCCCTGACTGGTTTCAACGAATCCCATCCTGCCACGCCAGCATGGTTGAAGACAGTAATCTTTATGACAGCAGACATCCCACGGAGTGGAGCTTCTTAAACGTAATTGAAAGTCACGCTCCTCGGCACTGGGCCGCGGAGCACCATGATACAGCTATATGTGCAGTTCTGTAGCACTGGGTCCGGAACTACGTCGGTTGGTGAAGCTGGGATGGTGGTCTGTTGCACATTAGTCGTTTGTACTTGGTAGTGATCTGCTGCGATCTATGAGCATATTGCGGTCAGAAATAATTATTTAATCCACGCGTCCAACCAAAGCCCGGTGTATCAGTTGCTCTTTAGGCTTGTTAAGGTAAATGTTTCACATGTGAAGATATTTGAGTAAGCATAATAAGCAAGCAGATATGATGAAAGCAGCAAGCAAACAGATATCATGAAACAGGCTTACCTTTAACTACTGGTGCAATTTTTAAGTGGAAAAGATTGCTCTAGAGAGCACAATTTTCTGTTAAGTAGATATGCTCTTTAATGCGTCACGGTGTGATTATGCCATTGTACTTTGCACAAACTTGATTGAGAGCCAATTGACGTTATTTATATCTGGAGATCGCACTCACAAGCGCCAGATACGAACTCCTCGATACTCATATTCTTATTGGCCCGGATCGCCGCATGGCTTATGGAATGGCAGGATGATTTAATGGCGCTGTTATAACGTCATGAATGTCAAGGTGACTTTGAAATACTCTCCCCGATATACCTTTCCCCATTTTTTGCCGGCATGCAACCCAGAAACTAGAGGGGCTCAGGTCTCAAGAAGGGCAAAATTATGAACAGCACCGAAAGGCCTTTACGCTGGCTATTTCATTTCAAAACCCCATATGAATGTGGAACACTCCCTTTAAGTGGTGCCCTCCCGCAATCGACGTCCCTCGACTGTGTTCAGGACTGCGGGCTGTTACCGAATCACGACCGAGCCGCGGCCCACCAGACCGTGCGGGGTCACGTGGTGGCGGCAGGTCACTGACCTCCGTGGAAGTCGCGCCGAGGCCGGATCGCCGAGCGCGCCGCAGCTGCGACGGCCGGTGCCACCGTGCCCGGCCATTTCTCACGAGTGACGGCGACTGGGGCCGCTCCGCAGAGACCGTGACGGTCCTTTGTCTACAGCTGTTGCCAAGCACATGACAAGTAGAAGACAGGGGATACGCAGTCGCGATTGAGCCTTGATTTGGAGACGGTGGCGTCGTGTCATATTTCATTTATTCACTACGGATCGTTCCGCATGTATGGCTTCATGTTTGATGTGCGCTGATGGGTCACAGGTTACAGGACAAAAAGAAGATGCGGCGATGATAAAAACACACTCGACCCCCCCCCGCACACACAAAAGTCAAGCAAACTCCTCTTTTTCACGTCGGTCAAGTTTAGGTATGAGCGCGGCGCGACGCCGGAGGTCATAACGGCATGACGGTGGGATACCGCTGGAAAGACGTTGTCAAGTTTGGCGTGGTGGACGTGATGCGCGATAAAGGAGACTGTCGTCCACCTGAATTGTGACCGTCTATGAGGGTTCTAACTACACGATGCTGTCTGTAGCTTATTTTCTGAGAGTCAAGTCCGAGCTACACCGCCATTGTAGAGCAAAATCCACTCACCATCCGTCCGTACTCTTCACAGCTTCCAAATTATGCCGGAATGTCAACCGGACCACATTGCATTATGACAGTAGGGTCCACCGTATGCCATCGCGTGTGACAGACTCACCGTGTCCAGTATTGTATTCCGATCCATGGGCTCCCACGATACACGAGGGACTGGACATCGCATCTATGACACGCCGGTAACCACCGTAAACAATAATCGCAATGGGGTGGCGCAGGCGCAGGCGCATGGAAGAACTCAATGAATTATTTATCTTAATGTGCATGCTGATTGCATACTTTGATACTCCTGCCGCACATGCGTGGTTAACATGCTGACACCCCGCATTACTTTTAACTGTCTGCTATTTTTGTTTCAGTGCTTAGGTTCTTAATACTTCGTATATTTTTTGCCACACACTTCATTTTCGGCTGATTTATCCGGCATTAACCGAGCGGTTGGCCAATCCGCCCGGCCCTGTCGATGATTCACAATAATGCAAAAAAAGCGTTGAGATATTTGTACGATTTTTGCTTGCGCTCCAGTCATCAATCCTTTGCACTGTGCCAAAATACAAAACGGAAGCCATAATAGATCAAACATGAGTAACGTCAGTGTGACGTTGTCTTTGTTGATTTTTAACAAGAGTGCGTGCCGGAGTCAGTGTGATGTACAGACCGAATGAACGAATATATTTCATATATGCAAATGGGAAATGTGAGCCGATTACTTCATCATTTATACGACATAAAGTTGTATGTTTCATTTTTACACATTGAAATAGCTATATCAAATAACACAAATGTTGATAAGTGGTACGCTCAAAATAATAAGCATTGGACTCAATACTGTGGCTAGAAATCCATCGCAGCGCCTTTTGCCGGTACCTTGGCGGGCCCGGACCGGCGGCAGCGGGCGACAGGGCTCAGGTGTGCCGCGGCGGCGCTGTGGCGGGGAGTCGGAAGCCGCTTAGTTTGTGGTGTGGTCTGAGACCGCACGCCACAGTGCCATCGATTGTCATTTGAATTTAAAATTGGGCCCGGCCGTTCTTGAGATAAGCGGGGAGATGGGTCAAACCTGCCCCTCCGGTCAATGGTGTGCCGCTTAGGAGCCGGGTCAGGGCCGGGTGAAGAGGCGGAGTGTGCATTCGAGTCTCGCGAGGTGGTATGGTGGTAGGCATAGTGGACATTTTAGCCATGCATAGGGCGGGCTGCGATTTGTATGGAGGACGTGGTACACCAACATAACATCCTACCAATCCCACATGCAGGCATGCACCTTTACTTCATAGATGAATTCCCGATCGGATCACTTGCTTCTGGATGCAGGATTTCCCACGCCATGTCATATTTGCGAGTGCCGGAAAGATGCATTGTGATTAAATGAGTGCACCGGGCAATGTATGTACCATCGATATAGATTTGCGTTTGACTTCAGCGCAATTGCTTCGCATCTCATGCGTTGACAAAATCATCATCTGTCTTTTGATGAACAAGCCCTAGGGCGTTTGGCATGAAACATATGTCCATGACTTTCACATATTCCTGCGCTTGGTTTGCGGGCGCTTCGAGGAGGTCACTTGGGGGCCGAAATGTAGCGAAATGGAGTTATTTTTTAAAAAGTGACCATCTCGTGGGACGCGGGTGAGCCTGAAAATCCTTCGTAAGTCACCTCAGGCGTATGGTCTTCCTACCTTCCATTTCCTTACCATCGGATGGCACCGGCGCCTGCCTAATCTGACACTTCGGCGACATGTGCAACCGCTGTACCGGTGTCCGGTCGCATCACCAGGAGTGTGCAGCCGCTGTACCGGTGTCCAGCCGCATCACCAGGAGTGTGCAGCCGCTGTACCGGTGTCCAGCCGCATCACCAGGAGTGTGCAGCCGCTGTACCAGTGTCCAGCCGCATCACCAGGAGTGTGCAGCCGCTGTACCGGTGTCCAGCCGCATCACCAGGAGTGTGCAGCCGCTGTGCCGGTGTCCAGCCGCATCGCCAGGAGTGTGCAGCCTCTGTGCCGGTGTCCAGCCGCATCACCAGGAGTGTGCAGCCGCTGTGCCGGTGTCCAGCCGCATCGCCAGGAATGTGCAGCCGCTGTGCCAGTGTCCAGCCGCATCACCAGGAGTGTGCAGCCGCTGTGCCGGTGTCCAGCCGCATCACCAGGAGTGTGCAGCCGCTGTGCCGGTGTCCAGCCGCATCGCCAGGAGTGTGCAGCCGCTGTGTCGGTGTCCATCCGCACCGCCAGGAATCAGGCGGCTTGGGTTGTAAATCACAAACGGCGCATCACGCTCCGCTGAAGTAGCAGAGCATTTATGTGGCGTGACAACGTCGCGTCGAAGGGCAGCGTCCGTGTCAAACTCCGTTTCATCTTCGTTACTAAGCTGACGGTTCTCCGTTAGTGTCGGAAGCGAAGAACCTCTCGTTCCAATCAACCCAAGAAATAGCAAATAAAGGATCGGGTCATCGATGTTTCCTCTTTCCGATGGCGTGTGATGCCGATGTCTGAGGACAACGAAGCACGAGATTCTGTCTGAGCAACGTGATCACTGCTGCTGGGACATTCGATCCTAAAATACGTTGCCAAAATTTAATTGATTTGATGTCGTTTATGAACCGATGTTTTCCGCTTGTTGTCAAATTCCGCGAAAAGTACTGCATGTTTGCTTTGTCGTGCTTCGTCAGGCATGAGAGGATCGCTCTATTTTCCTCCTCCCTGCCCCTCCCGTCGGACGGTCTGTCTGATGCGTGTGACGGCTCGACTACATCCCAGTAAAAGTAGTTTTCCACATCGGCGCGACACGGCGTGCGGACATTATCCCAGCGTGGCTGTCTGCCGCCGCCCGGACGGCACGCCGCCCAGCGTGACTGTCTGTCCCCATCCGGACGGCACGCCCAGAGCGCGTCCAGCCGGGCGGCGCGGCGGCAGGCTCGTCAGCCCGCCGCCAGACTGGCGCCCGTGCCAGCACGCGCATTGGAGCGGCCACAGAAGGCGTTTGCAGGGCCTCGAAAATCAATACGGACGCGCGAACTCGGCCGGCCGCCGTGGCCGGCTAGGGCACGCTAGGGCAGACACGGCACGTCCCTGTCTGCGTCCGCTGGTGACCGATTCATCCATCCGTTTGTCCGTCTGGCTGTCAGTCCGTCTGTTTTTCCGCTGTCGGCTATCGGTTGCCCGTTGTCCGCTGTCCGTCGTCTCTAGACCACTTGCACCTGCGGGCCGTCACGGCATCGTTCTCGGCCGCCGCACGCTGCGGAGGATTACCAGCGTCCAGGGATCTGAGGTGCTAAAGAAATGGGCCCGGGGTGGCGACCTCGATTTACGGGCCGGTCACGCGCCTCGGACCGACGGCGGCGACTCGGCTCGACCCCGCGCCGCCGGACGGCCGGGCCGCAACGGCTGCCCGGAGCCGGCGAGGCGTCACGGCCTGTCTTCAGTGCAGTGCGACTGTGACGCTCTCGAGCGGAGAGGCGTGACGGGGCGTATTTTCGGGGCAAGCGAATCGGGACGACCTCTTCTTCGGAGAAGGGGACGAATGGCAGAGCCTGTTTTTAAGGGGAGGTTTGATTTGGTTGGATAGTGAGAAAAGGTGCAGCGTATGGAAACCAGGTATAGTTTGAACCCACTTTTTATTGATGCAAAACGCATCAGGACAATTCAGCAAACCCTCTGGATGTGTCTTTGTCAAAGCCTATAACCGTCGTGTAGATCACTTGGTGACGATGCTACTGTTTCACCTCCTCGCCTCTGGCGCCCGCGGGCTGAGAAGCCCTTTCAGGTAGAAGACAAGCTTACACGCCTGTCGAATCTACGCCTCCCCGTGGTTTCGCGCTCGCTTACGACTGAGAATACTTCCAAACCAAACCCACATAATGAGTAACTTGATGTGGCATGTGTGTGAATTGGAGCGGCGCCACTTTTGTACATAATATGCTGGCACATGGTACATGGTACATGGATATGCATACGTCGATGTACCGGTAGTCGGTGCCAAAATGGGTACTGCGGTACCAGAGCATCATCTGGGCCAGCGGCGTCGGTGCTCTGTACACGACCGTACCCTTTAACGTACCGGCCATGCTGCACCAGCCACTCTTCCAGTGCATCAGTACTCACTTCGGTACCGGCGTAGATGGCCAGTGGACACTGATAGCAAAATGTTGAATCTCTAGACAACACGCGTCAACGCACACAATGTGCGGACGATAGCGCGCGTCACACCGCCACGCCCTCCGCCTGCCGGCGGATGCCTCCCTGATTCGCGGTCTGAGAATCCAAGGAATGTCAGCTGCCTGTGGCACGTCGTGGAGCCCTGCCCCCGCACATTCCCGCCATCATGCTCTGAACGAACACGAGCATATTGCGCGTGTTCGGTGCCGCGGTCTTCTTGCGTACGGTGTTCTTCAGAGGCCGAGCATATTACGCGTATTCGGCGCCGCGGTCTTCTTGCGTATGATGTTCCTCAGAAGCCGGCGCGCCGCGATGTTCCGTGCCGGGCACAGACTGACTGACCTTCCAAGGCCCGGCCCGCAGACGGCCAGAGGGCGTCGATACGATCGTCGGCCGGCCAGCCCCTGTGGCCTTTCGAGCCTTCCAGCCGGGCCCATTATCATCGGCTCCCAGGGGGCCGAGGGGAGCGTGTTCCCCTGCGCCCCTGCCTGCGCCCCTGAGGCCGCGAGTTGCAGGGAATGTGATGTTCACGAAAGCGACCTTTGAATAAGAATGAAGTGGTTGTGTGAAAGGGCAGGAATAGCCGAATTGCTGGTTATGGTTTGTCATCTTCGGCATGCAGCGCCATCTCTACAAATGGCTTTGCTGGATTGCGCCATCGTCCTCGGATATTGCAAGGCACTTTCCAAATTCATTTAACCCTGTGTTAATCACAACCTGGAGCAGAAACATGATTCGTGACTTTTAAAACTCTTCTGAATATGTCTTATTACATATGATATTTACTATACGCACACGGCTTCGCGCGTCGCAAGATGCATTACCGGTTCCACAGCATTAGTGCTAGTGCATGAGCTTCTACCGACAGCCGTGCTACCACGGTGCTGTAACTACCCCGTGCCATGCGCTGTGCTCTGCTGTCCCGCTTTGCTCTGTGTTGCCAACTGCCCTACCGCAGTGCGGGGCATAGGGCAGAATCTCCAGTCCCCTTTGTCTCTGTCTGAAATCTGTGCAGCCCTTTGACCCGAGATGCCTAATCTCGCGTCAGATCTCGCACTTTGCGTCTCCGCTCTATCTTATCGCGCGCAGAGCGGAGGGTCGCCGGAGTGGCGTGCGTCACTGCGCACGTTTCGCCTCAGACGCGCGTGTGGCGCGGAGAGGTCGGCCTCGCGTGTCGCTCGAGCCCCTAGGAGCGGTGTCGCGTCTGTGGGAGCCGCCGCGTGTCACTGCCGACGATCAACGGCTCTTGCAGAGCCCTCTGGGGTGTGACCAGCCGCTGAGCGCCAGCAGCGCCAGCAGCGCCAGCAGTGGCAGCGGCAGCGCCGGAGCGGTTGGTGAACCCGGCCCAAGCGGCATGGGTCTGTGCGGACTGGTGACAGTGAACGCGGGTGACGCCACTGACGCTGGTTGACGCCCGCAGGCGGCGTCCGTACCATGTGGCAGCCGGTGGTGGGCGAGGCCGAGGGCCGCCTGCCCTGCGCCCGCTCCAAGCACGCCGCCTGCCTGCTGGACGGTGCCATCTTCGTGCTCGGCGGACGCAACGGCAACCTGCCGCTGCGCGACTTCTGGCGGCTCGATCTCGGTGAGTGCGGGGACCCGGCCAGCCTGTCGCCGCTCCCCCGTCCACCGCCCATGCTCTCGATCTCGGTGAGTGTTGGGACCCGGCCAGCCCGTCGCAGCTCCCCGTCCACTGCCTATGCTCTCGATCTCGGTGAGTGTTGGGACCCGGCCAGCCTGTTGCAGCTCCCCGTCCACTGCCTATGCTCTCGATCTCAGGGAGTGTATGCACCTTGCCAGCCTGTTCCCGCAATGGTCAAAGCTCCATTCTTTAAGGAAGTCTGAAAAATGCTCCATTCTTGATTCCTCATATCCACGAAGTTTGTCGGCACAGAACGAAGATGTGAACAGCGTGCAGACGAGAGAACACTGGACGCGACGAGGAGCCGTTGTAGGGCGCGTTTTTGTCCGATTGTGACGTGTTACGACCTGAACACTCTCACCTCAAGTTGGAGGCTCCGGCGTGATTCACCATCATCAACCGCCAGCAAGCCGATGCCCTTGATGGCGTTTGGCGGCGACCATAATTGGCACACAACATAGCATGCGATGTGCCCAGCATGACGTCACGAATAATGACCAGCCTGCTCTACAGTCGGCATGTGTGTCAAACGACGCGGTCAGGGTAAGCGAACGTAAGTCGTATATATATATATATATATATATATATATATATATATATATATATATATATGTATCTATATATATATATACCATAACCATAATTGGCACACAACATATATATATATATATATATATATATATATATATATATATCGTTAGTCATTAAACCTCCGCTGCTGAGCGCGTCGTAAATCCCCAATGACGACAAACATCCCCATTAAATAATCAGTATCATTAAACGATCTCCATTGAAGTGCAACCGCATGCAATCGACGCAACAGTGGATTCCTGGGTAAGCAGAGCCCTTCACTTTGAAGCCGTTCCGCCATATTGTTTTCAGTAATCTATGATTTCCATCGAATGACGTCATCGCTGATAATGGCATATCGTATGACGTCATCATTGGTGATACATCGTATGTCGTCATCACTGGTGATGTCATATCGGCAGAAAAACCAAAGCCATACTGCTGGGCGCGTCATGGCGTTGCAGGTGGGCCGCGCTTGTCTGGCCCGCGCCAGCACGCGATAACGTGGCGGCCCGGTCCCGCCCGGCTGGCCGCCGCAGCCCTCAGGGACGCCGTGCGAGCGGCCGATCGATGCCCATGGGACTGCGGTATTGCGCGCTGCCGCTGGGCCATTGGCGGCCGCAAGCACGTGGCCCGGAATCGGTGACGTTTCCCTGTGATCTTGTTACTCGCAGGGGACATCGTCCACAGGTGCGCTGCTGAGATCACGCGCCGGCAAACGTTGGAGATGACGTCACTCGTTGCTGAGGTTACACACTGACAAACATTGGAGATGACGTCACCCGTTGCTAAGACCACACACACGGGCAAGCATTAGTTTTTTTCCGGGATGCTTATACGCAAATCTGCGTTTTAGTGATTTTATGCGGGCTCTGGTTGCGGGAAGATCCTTTTTGTAGAAACATTGTCATATACCTTGTTTCAGTGCTGAATTTGCATTGGATGAAACATATTGAGCCTCGCAGTTATTTATCATCACGATGGACATGAAATTATCACATTTACATTCGTGCAGAAGTTTGCCCGTTATTACCAACCTATGAGTGAGACAGCAGGCCGGTCGAATTCGACGCGGGCAATAGGTAACTGTCAACACCGCCGACAGGTCCGGGCCGGCCGTCATCCTGTTTGTGAAGTAATATGTTCATTGCTATGCGTCGTAGTCCTTTGACATCAGCGCGAGCGTGTTACAATATGCAATACCATTCGGGACCGGCGCAATGATATTCCGGGACCGAGATCGCTCTAGCAATTTCTGCCCTACATCGAAACTCTAGTGCAATATCGAGGGTATTATGCAAGAGCAATATGTGATGCCACACAGGCCAATACAATCATTTTTCGGAATCGAGGTTGCTGTCGCAATCTCTGCCAGTAACCAAAGATCGTGGGCGGAAGGTCTACGGCCACCAAGGCCATGTAATTCGGAATTCCCGGGATTCGCTCCGGAAAAAGCGTTCCATGCCTTTTACCAAATACTGTTATATGATGGAACATGGATACAAAGTTACAACGATTTTCCCACCATACTTATTAAATCATGGGTTATAAAAATGGGTGGGAAGACCATGGAGGGAAGGTGTGTATTCAGTCTGGCACCATTAAGGTGCCAGCATCTGCGACCGTCGCCGCTATCAGCATCGAATGTTTCTGAGAATGTACCCTTCTACCTCAGATACTGTTTATCATCAACGCCGCTGAGAGTGGTTGTAAACCATTCACAACAAGAACAGTCCTCAAGAGGTCCTTCAAATGTCAGCCGTGTTTTTGTTCGAAGAGACGTTTGCGCGTGATTCGGTAAAATTCTGGCCCGTGGTCAGAAATGCTCCCCCAGATAAAAAGCTGAAGGTCTCGGGCTAAGGCCGAATGTATACGACCCGCACCATCTAGTGCAAAAAGGACATCACAACATGTGATGAAAGGTTGTTGACCTGATGACATTCAATGTTGAGCTATTTGGTCAAACTTTTTGGCGTACTGAGCACATACAATGTACCAAACCATTTTCCGCATGCCTTCCAAAAAGGGGTACCGGATACCTGGGACGTATGTCGTCACTTTCCTCAACGGCCCCACGAGCCAAATGTAACAAACGAAATGCGCGGGGCAGGCGTCCAAGAATGTCTCGTCATAGAGCTTCCTGCGTCGCTCAGATGACCCTGAGGCAGTGAGAGAACCATTCTGTCAGTCAAAGGCCCTAACACTAAGGAAAGGGGCCTAGTGGGTACCGAGCAGGGACTCGTCCGAGCCCATGGGTCCATCAGGCAAGCTGGGACAGGGCTAAGGTCTCAGAATGTTAGTCAGAGGGCTACATACGCCACTCTGGGTCCTGAGACGATCAAGGCCTAACCTCTGTCGTCCGAGACCTTGGGAATGGTACTGGAAGGAGGCCGCCGGTACGAAAACAGCGAGCCATGTCCTGCGGAGGCGGCGAGCAAGCGGAAGGTCTCGACTTCGGAGACAGGTTGGCCGCGCCAGCGATAGCATGCCCGTTGAAGCCGCTGATCGCGCTCTGGTCTCAAGCGCTCAATTTGGCCGCTTAACCATTGACAATACGGCGCTACCACATTCGCTCATTGCTCGCATTCGCATTAGTACATTACTGGCATTCGCGAGAATGTCGAGTCGCTTTCACCTTTCTTTGCCGACGCTGCCTTGCACGGGCTTGTGACTGAGCTGACTGAGAGGTTGGAGTCAGTATTTGGCAGCAGGTTCTTATATAAAACCGGTGGGTAGAGCTCCCACCAGGCTTGGTGTCCGCTGTATTCGCGTTTTGTTCCTGTTACGTTTTGCATACCTAGGTACCCTTGGGAAGTCTGCACAAAATAGTCTGCGTACGTTCGCGAGCGTTAAACCTAGAAGTTGGAGGGTTTTGAGTCTTGAAAAGGTTATGGCTGTGAGCTGCACTAAATGATCTTCGAAATTACTTTTTTCATTTCAAAACACCATACAAATGTGGAACACCGTCTTTAATGTCCCAACTCAGGGTTCAAAAAGCCCGGCAAACTCCTCCGTTGCGATTCTGTACTAAGCTCAACGGCTGGCAAAGAAACTTCCTCAGTCCCTCAAGGCCGTGTGCACTGCCGGCGGGGGAATAAGCCGGAGGCGATCTGCGTCAGGCGTGGGATGTGGACAGCTACCTAGGCATCAAGTCCTATTTCTAGCGCAAGTCATGATCGGTCGGAAGGCACAGTGATATAGCCAGAGGGTTACATAGATCGTATTCTCGGACCGAGGCGTGGGACGTGGTGGTTTTTAATTTGTTGTTTAAGTTTAACTTTGCAATCAACCTTTTGTCTCCTTCCCACGGTCAGAACCGTCTAGCCCTGTCATTCTCAGTTACGTCAGTCACTAAAGGTGCTATTCGTCGTCTGGCATGATAACCTCTGGCATCGCCTTTGTTTTGCATAATTATCCCCAAAAAATCCATTCTTCTGCGAAATTCTGAAATAATACTGTGGAAAGCCGAAAACTGCTGTGAGATCTTCAGGACGAGCATTGCATGAGATAACGTATCTGTCGTTTTATTGGAACAGTGCAATCTGATGAGTGGTGTAAACGCTAAAAAACGCCAAACGAGCGTTTAAAAGGATACAACAGCCGTTCCGGCCCGAGGAAAGTTTTTGTTTGTTCTCGAGCGGATATTTCCTGCTTGACATCACCCACGACGACACGGAAGAAGTGCTGCGTCACGCAAGGGAGGTTAGAAAAGGGAGCCGGCTATTACCTTACGTGATATTTACGTCGCGAGACATACATCCCGATCACAAAACACATTGCGTCGCACTACCGAGCGGACGCGTTGCTGTTTTATTTCGCCATGCTTCACGCCTCCACTGGGACTTCCGAATCTCCCCCACCGCGGACTCACCGGGCCGGAAACTCCTGCCGCTGTTCGCCTGAAACGCGTTTTATTAATCTGAGCTCTTGGGCAGATTTCCTTCAGACGACTGCGCCTCCGGAGGCGACACGAAATGACAGCTAAATGGAGGCACGCCCCATGTAACAAATTTGCCACCGGCACGTCGAATGTGATGTGATGTTTTCCGGCGCTGTGATCACGGGCGTTGTCCGCCATATGGAGCCGCGTTGTTGGCTGCCTTTCCATGCGCTTATGAAACTGCGTGGTGTCTTAGCCACGACTCACTGATGTCTGCGTGTTTGTCGTCAGCCGGGCGAGCTGAATACGTCTGGTTTGCTTCCTTTGCGATGTTTGTAGGAAGTTGACTTACGTTCTCCCATAGCCTTCAGCTTGTGTCTTTGGTTTGTTCCTACGGAAAATCGGTTTACACATGTGCGTTTAAGTTCAGTGATATAGGGGACCATTGCACTCAATGAATGGATGATAAGTCTTTTTTAATCCAATGCACTGCTCCAATCCACTCGAATGATTTTCATTGCTTTAAAAAGGCAAGTGACGCTGTATCGCAGCACGCTTTAGCTGCTGGAAAGCTACCGTTTATGGACGGGTGAAACTGTAGGATTGTGAGCGACCTTCAAAAGATGAAGAGTGGGATATAGCGATACGACACGCTGTATCCTGGAAATATATGAACACTTGGCTTTTTCGTCCAACACGTAAAAGTACGTCAAGAAGTGTGCAAAAATACCTCTAAGCCCTCATGATTTTACGTTTCGAAACGAGTATCCAGATAACGTTTGCTGAGTCGAACGCGTTCAGCGCCGTGCGTCCCAATAGCTGCTTCTTCAAAGCCGCTCCGAGAATTCAAAGCGAACAGCGCTGTCAATATTTGACGACGAGACGTTGCTCTTTTCATGCTTCCCGGCCGGCGAGATTCGCTCGCTCCGCGTGTGGGGGTCTTGATTACGGCTCGTGCAGGTCTGGCTGGTTGGGGGAGACGCGCAGCGGGCTCCCCCACCCGCCTCCTGAGGATAACTCGACGGTCGAGCCGAGCGGCGGCGCGCGGCGCGCTCTCCGTATCGCTGACGGATCAGAGGACGTGGACGGACGGCGCGCACTCAGCAGCCGCGGCGTTGTCATAAGCTGCATCAGCAAGCCTTTCGCCGTTGCTTGGGTGGGCCTTTTGCAAGAGAATGGCTCATGTGAAATAACCTTCGCTGGATTGCTGTAGTTAGTGCTTTATTCCGACGTTTTTGGTCTAAAAGTGAGGTCAAGCTTTATAAGGTCAATTCGGTAGCTTGTAACGGCTTCTGGTGGCCATTTCTTAGAAAGCTTTGTTGCTGGTGATTGTCTTTATTTTCATGATTATCCATCGTACAAACGCTTACTAGCGGTGTAAATTACGTTAATCATCTTCAGGCTAGGACTTTTGAACGACAAAAATGTAATTCCGGCGTATCGGAGCCCGAGGTTAGAGCGAATTTGAATATATCAATTGATTGATGTCGGGTTTCTCGTAAATCATGGATGAACGCAAAGTAGATTTCCAGCTAGCTGGCTGGCCGGCCACCCGCCGATCGATTGGCCGGCCGCAGGGGGGGGGGGGGGGGGGGACGGGGAGAGGGAAGGCTTCCTGACCAGTTAGCCGGCGGGGAAGGTCTTAACATGCCATCACTTGGGCACCTTTACAGATTCCTGTGGGCACTCTATTGATTAGATATTGTCTCATAAATCGTCTGCAAGCTATTCGCATGATGAAAGCACATGCACGTAATTGAGCTTCCATTTTTGGGATTCTGAATACTCGGCCGCCCCACAACCCAATTTTGAAAGTAACAAACGCATAGTTTCCTGAAATTCCCCTTAAATCCTCAGCCTTAATTTTGATGTTTCCCTGATTTATTTTTGTTTTACACAAACTCGTGCATAATGCATTAGTATATCTTCAGTACGGGTGTAATAGAGACATACTAGTGCACCCATCGGCAAGCATAAACATGTATAATTCACACCAGAGACATACTCTACAAGTTTAAACGATAAGTGGCTTAGACACATAGTTTCACCTCCCAATATCTGTCACTGGTTCCTAGTCCCCATTGTTTCTGCCGCAAATAAAAATGTGGCTTCCTGGTTTTAACTGCTTCCTTCTCAAACATCGGAACATTATTCATGGTTTTCCTCGGCTTTCTACAAATACCAAAGCTAGTCCCTGGTTTCCACAAGTTCTTTCATAAAAACCAGACCATGGTTTGTGGTTCCCACAGGCTCAATCATAACGACCAGGCACTGGTTCATGGTTCATACCGGCTCCTCACAAACACCAGCCTCAGGTTTCCGCCTCCTGATGGTTCGCTCAGAAAACACAGAAAACACGCTCAGAAAACACAGAAAACACGCTCAGAAAACACTAGATTCCATTTCCTACCTCTCGTTGGTTCATTCGTAACCTCTAGCTGTGGGATTTGGGATTATTTACACCATTGCAAGACTGGGGTCGGAAATTTGAGTTTTATTGCTCATTCACTGGTAATATTTATAAGTGCAACGTGCATGCTATAAGTGCGCTGTAGGGATATCCACCATTTCCTGACAATCGTTCCAGGTAGGATCCTGCTTCTCGCTGGCTCTCATTACTTTATACCGGCTCCTTGCTCCTGTTGGATCACTAGAATAATGCTAGTCTGATTCTGGCTTCTTTATTGACTTCTGGCAAACGCCAGGCTGGATCTAAACTTTTGCTGGATCTCGCACAATCATTCCAGGCTGGGTCTTCGCTCTTACTGCATCCCTATTCATATTTCAATCCGGATATTTAATATCCCTGGATGTCTTGGCGTGTGGTCAACCTAGACGTTAGTTCTTGCTGTTTCTGTCGGCACAATTCAGTGCTGGATCCTGGTTCTAGATGGATTTTGAGTCTGCTTCCAAACTTGTTCTTAGGCTTTTCCTGGTTCCGAAAGCAGTAACTGGGTTTCGAGAAGCAATCTTACGTACTGAGAAGCAATCTTAGCATTATGGGGATCCAAATAGGTCTGGGTGCGATTTGGATCCCTGTAAACGGAGGTTGTTGGGTAGTTCCAGTAGGGCGTGCGCTAATGGTGTCATCGTAATAGTGGTACTTTCAAAAAGGACACATGATTTCAGTTGAAATTTGGAAACATTTTATAATGCAGGCGTGTCATTTAATTAAGCTTGAGGTACTGTTGCAAGCATTTCGGTAGGTAGTGCAGATGTGGAAGCGCAAACAAATCATGCTGATACCGTTAAAAGCGCGGATATCTGTCCTAGAGCCGGAGTTATCGACTTTGGATGCGTTTGGCCATAACTGTATTGGCTTCTTGGATCACTATAGGTCATAGACGTGTACAATTAAAATCATTACGGGCGTTGTCCCTTGTTGGCGTCTATGCAGTTACGTTGCGTTTGTTTTTTGTTTCACTTCCGAGCAGAAATCCATAGGGTATCAGCAGATCCGATGCTCCGATTTTAACGGACCACACGTGACACGTTTAACGGACCACACACAGTTCCAGGTTTGAGAGCAAGCAGCGGCAGCGCGTGGTTTGAGAGCAGACAGAGGCGGCGGGTGGCTCGAGAGCAGGCAGTAGCGGCGGGTGGTCCGAGTGCAGACAGAGGCAGCGGGTGGCTCGAGAGCAGGCAGCGGTAGCGGGTAGTTCGAGAGCAGACAGAGGCAGCGGGTGGTTCGAGAGCAGGCAGTGGCAGCGGGTAGTTCGAGAGCAGACAGAGGCAGCGGGTGGTTCGAGAGCAGGCAGTGGCTGCGGATGGTCCGAGAGCAGACGGAGGCAGCGGGTGGCTCGAGAGCAGGCAGCAGCGGCGGGTGGTCCGAGTGCAGACGGAGGCAGCGGGTGGCTCGAGAGCAGGCAGTAGCGGCGGATGGTCCGGGAGCAGAGGCAGCGGGTGGTTCGAGAGCAGGCAGTGGCAGCGGGTATTTCGAGAGCAGACAGAGGCAGCGGGTGGCTCGAGAGCAGGCAGTGGCTTCGGATGGTCCGAGAGCAGACGGAGGCAGCGGGTGGTTCGAGGGCAGGCAGTAGTGGCGGGTGGTCCGGGAGCAGACAGAGGCAGCGGGTGATTCGAGAGCAGGCAGTGACAGCGGGTAGTTCGAGAGCAGGCAGCGGCAGCGGGCGGTTAGAGGGCAGGCAGTAGCTGCGGGTGGTCCGAGAGCAGACGGAGGCAGCGGGTTAGCCTGGCTGCGTGCAGCCCATGTCCACCGGCGGCCGACTGCGACCGTCTATTGACCGGGCGGTGTGGCGCGTGCCGCAGACCCCGGTGCCGGCCGCGGACGATTTTTCGGTATCAACAGTTGACCGCCGACGACGTCTCTACGCCCCCCGGGAGGAGGGGCGGGGCCGGCCCTGCTCCCCAGACGGGCCCGCACAGATAAATGGCTTCGTTGGCGGGCTAGAGGCGCATCGCGCCAAGGCAGCGAGCGGGAGAGAGCTGCGGGAGAGGACGATCCCTGTCGAAGTGGCCCGGGACAGTCCCGTGGGGCTGATGAGGCAGCGCCTGTCGCTGATACCCGTGTCTGGTCGCTGGGAGCGATGGCTGTCCGCTGCTCACTCGAGGCCCCGCCCCTGCCGCCGCCTGTGTTCCTCACAGTCGTGTGGAGACCGCAGGCTCCAGAGCGTGACGCTGTCTTGCCTGATATCCCGTCCCGTTTACCTGACCAACTAGGTGGTGATGCGTCCTGCGTCGTTCGACGTCATTAATTTTTTGGCGCTGGTGGTTCGCCTACGCTTGGATCACGCATCGTTGCATTATACCTCTTTCGGCCGTGCGTCAGTGTTAAACGTTATGGTGGCTCTCTCATTCCAATGGCGATGACAAAAACTGATCAAATTTGACTGTGAACATGCGGTGCGTATTGTTGGCGGGACCAATAGAGGGCTCTTGACGGGGGACTTTTAACAACGCAACGACGGGTGACTTTTAATGACGTTGGTCGGAGTCGAGCACCAACTCTGTCATGTTCCGCGCACAGTTGTGAGGCGCCGGCGCGCCTGATTGCGCTTCTCCGGATCCGAAGTATGGCATCTTTACTTCGACAAAGTTCCCAACGTCAGGGCGTCCTTGGCAATGTGTTCGATTCTTGCGTGGCGTCTCCATCGGTGGTATGATGTGTGACTACGGTCAGTGTAGCCCCCGTGATGGGGTCCATATAGTTATACCAAAGTAGTAGCCGGACCGCAGCGTCCCCTCCCCCCTTCCCAGCCGTCCTGGCCACGAAGAGAATCAGTTATGTAGTTTGCAGACTCGGATCAGGTTTTGTGCCGAGCTGACAAAAACAAGGCTCCTGCTGGACACAGCTGCTTCTTATTGCTCGGTGCTCTCGCCCTGCTCCTCTTTTATGAGTGGTGCTTCTTCCAATGCCTTTGTCAAGAAGAGGCAATATTCTCGTTATGATATCGTGAGCATTTGATGATGTCAATATCGTGATCCTGTTGCGGGTCGCTTGGACTGATTTGGATTCACATTTGTGCATTTGTATTATTTCCCCCATTTATTCCAACGTATAACATACTATACACCATCACATGTCACAAGATGCGACCGTCGATCGTGTTCCCTTTTTCCTCACATTCAGTTGTGGAAGCCTGTAAGCACAAAGCCATCCTAACACCAGACTGTTAGATGTCGAAAAAAGACCACGTGCGAGCGAACTTGGTCAGCGTTCTCGTGCTGAACGCCGCACATTGTTCACCTCCTTAACTGTGCACAAAAGGATTGGACCTTGCAAGTGACGGATCACGTTCCTGATTGCGACACTGCGAAATACATTATTTAATAAACTCTTGAAATGAACGGGAAAAGCTAACATCACACATACGGAAATAGCAGACAGGAGCAGGGGCTTCATCACGATCAACGGAGGTCAATCTGTTGGTGATAACGTGGCGCACTGTAAAAGGTTTCGGTAAGCGGCGCTCCACGATCAAGTCCGTTCAGAATTCCATCGACTGAGAGCCAAGCCTGGAATTATGCAAATGCCCCCGCGTAGTTCCGGCAACCCTGGCACTGATCGGTCGCTGGGATTCCGAGGAGGTGGGGCAATTGGTTCGTTGGCAAAATCTGTGCAGCTTTCTGGTTTGCAGCCACCTCAGTTTGAAGTCATCTGTTGTGATATAGGATTATCTGTATATTTTAGTCTACTGATTTCGGTTCGTCGCCCGCAGTTTATGCTCTCATTTCTTTTTTGATTTAACAGGTTGCGAAATGTGCGTTGCTGACAGCAGTGAATCATACCCAGATTTCGCTGCTCCGATACACTTGTTAAGCTGCTCGAAAGCGTCAGGAAGGCGTTATTAATGGGCTTCTCCTGGGCGAGGACCTCCTTCCAGGAGGGAGATATGGCGTGATAAATCGACTGCCACCTCATTCAAGTACCATATCCATGTTCGAGACGAAGGTCGATCTCGTTAAGAAGTTTCTAGCCGCGGATGTTGTAGATGTTGATTATTTGCAGCACAGATCGACGGATTAATCGATTTACATTTGTGGTTCGGCTCTTGGTCCATGGTCCACCTTGGCCCATTGATATGCTGACTGCCGATAATTTGAGCTGATTTGAGTGGACCACATCCATTCAGGCATTAACTGCGTCTAACCAAAAGGCGGTACCGCCCAGCATGCTACCAGACAAATAATCTACCCTTTTGTATTCCTGCCTGTCCAAAGCCCTCTTGTTCCTCTTCTGTTTAATGACAGGCCTGATGTACCTCTGTACTGGGCCAGACATCGAAACCAGCTCAGCATTACCGAATACGAGCCCTTGCGCCGATCCGGTCATTATAATAATAGCGTTGCTATACCACTTATATATATATATATATATATATATATATATATATATATATATACAAATATATCTTTATACATGTTGCGACCCGAGGACCGTTACTTTACCTCAAATATATACCTATATATATATATATATATATATATATATATATATATATATATATAAATATATATATATATATAAATATATATATATATATATATATATACATACATATATATACATGTATATATATACATATATATATATATACATATATATATATATACATATATATATATATATATATATATATATATATATATATATATATATATATATATATATATATATAGATCATTGCCAGCATAACGTGATGGCTGCGTAAGTCGCGTGAGCCTGGTGCCACCGTCTAGCCACGGACCAGGTCGTTGATTCTCTCAGCACTGTCAACCGCCATTTTCCGAGCCGTTCCCTTACAGGACACCGCCATGTTACGACTGAACACGCATTACTGCCACCGACGGTTTTTTTGCAGCTGAAGCAGCTGATTGAAGATTTTTCGCTTACCTTGCGTCTGGCTTTCCCTTTTGAACAGCTCACTGTCATCCATCCCGCTGACCTTTTGAACAGCTCACTGTCATCCATCCCGCTGACCTTTTGAACAGCTCACTGTCATCCATACCGCTTACCTTTCAACAACATTGTATTCTCGCAGAGATGCTACCTTAGTGACCCTGGGGCCTTTGCGGAAGCCTGCAGAGGGGTGCCCTGGCGCTGTTAAGGCTAACGGCTGCCAGGTCTTCGGGCACTACCTCCACCAGTGGAAACGCCCGCTGCATGACGTCACGGACGGACTCCCTTGGGTCGGCCGTCAGCGGCGGAGCCAGGGCAGTGTGCCGGGGGATCAGCTCGGACGTCTTCCATCGCGTGTGTCTGAGCTTGGGTCGGCCGTCAGCGGCGGAGCCAGGGCGGCGCGCCGGGGGATCAGCACGGACGACTTCCATCGCATGCGTCTGAGCTCAGCGGCGTTTTGCATGGCCTGTCACTAGCTTGGAGGTGGTCACTTTGACATTTTTTATCACTTCTACACTTTTAAGTCACTTGTACACTAAGCTTGTCAATCTGGTCATGTTCGGCTGCGTGCGATTTCAGGTCCACTACCTTTGGTTCCAGCCTGGCTTTGGCGGCTTCCAGTTTTGTTTCGATTTCTTAGCAGCCAGTGATAATTTTTATCTGATCTATCAAAATCGTTTTTCGATGCGTGATTTTCATTATCTGATGAAGGTCATCGCGTGACTTAAATTTGGATATCAGGAAGCTTTCATTTACTGAACCATGCGAATCCTCTGTAACATTTATTTTACGGATTCCTGCTTTTGACCCGTCTTGCTAGCCGTTTTGCTTGTTTCAAGGAAAACGTCGGCGTCGTCGTTGCCTAGACCATTTTCTTCACTTCGTCCATGATTTACTCTTCATTCGCCCTGTGTCTGTATCCAGCTCACTTCTCATTTAAGCATCGCGCCGCTCATCCATGGGTGTGAAGTGTATAGAACAATTCACTTCATGTCGCCGTTGGACTCTGGCCGGCACGAACCCCAGCTCAGACACGCATCGCCGCAGAGCCCGCTGACACGGCCTCATCGCCACAGAGCCCGCTGACACGGCCTTATCACCACAGAGTCCGCTAACACGGCCTCATCACCACAGAGCCCGCTGGCACGGCCTTATCACCACAGAGCCTGCTAATACGGTCTCATCACCACAGAGCCCGCTGACACGGCCTTATCACCACAGAGTCTGCTAATACGGTCTCATCACCACAGAGCCCGCTGACACGGCCTTATCACCACAGAGCCCGCTGGCACGGCCTTATCACCACAGAGCCCGCTGACACGGCCTTATCACCACAGAGTCCGCTGGCGCGGCCTCATCGCCACAGAGCCCGCTGGCACGGTCACGCAGTGCAGCTGCGGGGCCCCGGACCTCGTCCACCCTGGGCTAGAGTCAAGGGCCGGGTGAATTCATATTAGTATATCCCTAAGCAACATAGTGCAATCCCATGCATGTGCTGCGCGTGTATACGCACCGAGGAGACACATAGCAGCAAAGCATGTCAGGTCGTTTCTGTCACGTCCTCAGACGAGCCCGGAACCTTTAAGAATATGAGATAGCGGACCTTTGCCCCAGACGTCTTCCGTGTTCTTTTACATCAACCACGTTTTGGCCGTTCTTCATTTGTGATTTGAATACGGGAACACGTCTTTTGAATAATGATAATTAAGCGTCCGCTGAAAATGTTAGAAATTTATACGCGCAGTCCGCGACGACGAATTCATCCGCAATGCGTGTTACTTTCGCAGCGACTTTGGCGCGCGAACAAAGTGGAGCGATTGAATCACTGACGAGCGCTGTCCTGTGTCCTGGTGGGAAGTGTCTCCACGCTGTTCAACAGTTCAACAGTGGTTCCCGATTGCCACTGGGGTTTCCGACGTAATCAGCTGTTGAGGCTACATGGCTTCGCCATCCTTGCCATCCTGGCAGGGATAGCGGACACTGTGGGAATCGAACTCCGTCCCTCTGGTGTTCGTACCATACTTCCGGTATGTCATCTTCGTTCGTGCCCTTTGTCCGTACCCTGTGGTGTACGGACAAAGGGCACGTGGTGGTGTCCCCTACCTCTGGTGCACCTCTGGTGGACGGGGCACCCGATCCATTGCGGTCCCGACGGGGATGCCTCCTCGCCGTGCACCATAGAAACAGGTCACGACGAGCGATGACCCCGCCCACCGCGTCCCTGTGTGACCCCGGCTGGCGGTGCGGTGGTGTCGGCGGCGATCGCTTGAGTGCTGCGCTCCCTTCCAGACGGGGGCCAGTGGGAGGAGGTGCGCGCCGAGGGCAGCCGGCCGCTGAACCTGCAGGAGCACACGATGGTGGGCTGGCAGCACCAGCTGTACGTGTTCGGCGGAGAGGTGGGCTTCTCCAGCGGCGCCGAGACGCCTCTCTGGCGCTACGATACCAAGGTGAACCAGACGTCCGCGCGTTACCACTGCAGCTTTGTGGCGATGGTGGTGGTGGCAGGGCGAAAAATGACTCATCGCTAAAGAGCTTGTGCATCCTTCAGTTAGTGCTTAGGCATGTATCTTGGCAGATCATGACCTTCTAGATGTAGTTACTTGAAGTTAGAGCTAGGTTGGAAATGCCATGTCCAGATGCTGTTCTCAAGCTCACCTTCGTCGCACGCTATCTTCGCCTTTGCTGGTGGGGATCTCTCAGACCAAGTTCGCTGCCCTCTGCCGCAGAGCGTAAGCATGCTGGAGCCTTGTAAACACCTTTTTGCAGCGTGGCATAGCGGACCATAGCAAATGATATGTTTCGATTTCGCGAGGGGTGTGGCGGATCTTCGCAGATGACTTCCGCATGTTTTGTTTCACATCCGCACCAATGGTGGATCTAACATTGTAACTAGGGCAGGCAATCTCGGAAAATTGTGTCATGTTTGCTTAAACGGAATGTTCCACTTTTGAAGAAATTGAGACAAACATTAGATATCATGAAATAAGCTCACTTGTGACTATTGGTATGTTTTTAAGTGCAAAATGCCCCTCTAGAAAACAGCATTTCATTATGTAGTAAATACGCTCCTTAGTACATCCCATCCCCCCCCCCCCCCACTGCCGCCTCGGCATTGGCGGCACGGCGGGCGGCCCGGAAGTAGGCCATTTCCGTCGCCGGACCGCTCTGGCTGCTTGTTACGGACCGGGCGTGCAGCGCCGGCCGCCCCTCAGCGCTTTGGGGCGGAAGGCGGGCCACTCCACGGCCCAATTAGCGATCTCCGCCGGAGGGCGGGCCCGTCAGGAGCCGGCCCTCAGGCTGGAGAGGGGCCTGGAGAGACACGCTCGCCGCTGAGAATGAGAGCAGGCACGCTCATCTGACTAGAAACGCTCGCCGCTGGGGACCACGAGCAGACACGCTCATCTGGCGACCCCGACAGAGAGCAGACACACTCGCCTGGCGACCTCTCCCACCCCCCCCCCCCCCCTCCCCTCAGACAGAGAGCATGCACGCTCGCCTAGCGACCCCACGCTCAAACAGAGAGCATGCACGCCCGCCTGCCGACCCGGCCTCGCCGCTTAGACAGAGAGCAGACACGCCCACCTGGCGACCCACGCTGAGACAAAGAGAAGATACGCTCACACAGCGAACCGGCCTGGCCGCTCTCTCCCGGCTGCAGCCGTCGGCCGGCGGGCTTTGCCTCCCGGGATGACGTGCGCTAGTGTTTTGTCTCGAGGGAGGTTGGCTTCAGTCCGCTCCAATTCTCCAACTCTCCGGGGGGCTTTGTTAGGACGAGGCTGAAAGGGACGCCGGAGATAAGCTTGGAGCATTTTTTGCGCATCCGTTGTTGTTCGATAGGTGTTGACTGTTTTGTTGGAGTTTCAGAGCCGAAACTTTTTAAAGATAATTTGCATTTCCCGTATGATCAGCAGAATAAATAAAGGTATCTGCACCTGCGTGCAAAATGCTTCCTGAAACGTGTACATATTGATACGAGCGGTGTCTCCTCATATTCCTCTCCTGGCTGCACAGCTGATTTAGTTTCGATGTTGGCGAGGTCGTTGTCCTGTCAGAAGCTGCATGGGATTTCAGACTGCTGGTTGGAGTGTTGATTCAGCACATGTGCTGGTTTATCATGTGCTAGACAAGCCATAAATCAACCCTAGGTGCATTAGTGTGTGGCGTTTATGAACTACAACTGCATTCTTATTGCAACCATTTAAAAAGTATCGTTATGTTAGCTCAGTTCTGTTCAGGATATGAACATACAGTGCCCCATGCTGAAGTCGATAGGAGTGGTGTAGGTTTTTTTTTGTCGGGGATGGCCCAGTAACCATACGTATGTCCAACCACGCCATACCATACTTGTTCTCTCTTGGGCAGTCGTCAGGAGAGGACGTGTCCTGTTGCGGCGTATGCGGCGCATTCGGAGACGTCTACGCGCTGACTCCTGCGCCAGCTTTGTGTCACTGGCTTAATCGCACGGGGAGAAAAAGGGATAGGCCTTTCATCTTTGCTGCATTTCGATCGCTGGAAGTGGAGCCTTAACGTAACTCTGACGTCGATAATCAGGGAGTTCATGGAGAGAAATCGAACTGATCAGGTAGCTTGTTGTCGGAGCAGTAGGTGAGGAGGTGGAACCCTTTAAGCGGGAGCTAGCTGCATTAAGAGCTGAAAGTCGTGACCTGCGCAAGCTGGCCGTAAACGTGAAGCATTGGCCCATGGAACTGAGCAATATCCTAGAAACTGCTGTCACATACTCAATGGATGTGGACTTCAGAAACAAAGCCTGAAGAACCTCCAGCAGAAGCTAGGGCTATGACCCTAAAGGTTATCGGGGAAAAACTAAATGTAGATGTGAAGGAAAAGAGTTGGCGTGCCAAGCCCCCGTCTAAAAAAGAATGCTGGTCGGGGTCTAGGTTCTAGATGATCAGGATAATGTCTACCAGACAAATTCAAGCAAGCTGACGGCTCAGGCATATCATCCACGAGAACCTGAGAGAAAAACGTGCTCATTAGGTTAAAGTTGTTAGGAACTGAAGAAATCACACCTGCCAGAAATTCGCGAGAAAAAAGGTATGTCCGTCCAGTCGTGGTTTAGATAGGACATGAACATCAAAGCCATGGGAGATGCACCCACGACGTCGTCATCGGGAATTAGAGTGACATCCCATCCGGTCATGTCCCGGCAACAGCTGCGAACCTCGAGCAGTTTGTGAGTGACATCCCATCCGGTCATGTGCCGAGAACAGCTGCGAACCTCGAGCAGTTTGTGAGTGATATCCCATCCGGTCATGTCCCGGCAACAGCTGCGGACCTCGAGCAGTTCGTGAGTGACATCCCATTCGGCCGTATCCCGGGAACAGCTGCGAACCTCGAGCAGTTTGTGAGTGACATCCTATTCGGCGATGTCCCGGGAACAGCTACGAACCTCGAGCAGTTTGCGAGTGACACCCCATCCGGTCATGTCCCGGGAACAGCTGCGAACCTCGAGCAGTTTGTTGTCGTAAGTGGGAGGCGAACTGGCGCTGGAACCAGCCAGTCCAGAAAGGCTAAATCAGGTAGTCAACTTTCTCACCAAGCCTGCAACATTCTGCCTGAAGGGCGTGATTTAGTCCCACGCCCTGTCACTGGCATGTGATGGAGTGTCGTTGGCTGGAGCTCTGCAAATCATAACTCCATTATCCAGTGAAGCCTGTGCCTCCCAGGCGTGCTCCCTGAGCTCGCAATGAAGTCAGCCTGAGCTTTGGAGCATGTTAGCGTATGAGCGTGTGGATGTTTCGTGAGTGCTGAGAGTACCTAGCCAAGCAAACGGACTTGGTTATCTCACTGTTTCTGCACCACCAGCTATAAGGCACCAAATCGAATGGGGTTGCCATCGTGCATACGGTACGGGCCATGCCGTATAAGTGTAGATGGGTGTATAAGTGTGCGCGCGTGGGTATGGGAATGGGTGAGAGAGAGGGGGAGAGAGAGGGAGAGTATAGATAGTTGAATATATTATAATAACAATATATATGTATTTATATATATATATATATATATATATATATATATATATATATACATATATACGTACACACATTTAAATGAGTTACGTGTGTGACGTTGGTTTGTATGGGCATGCATTGCGGTGTGTATCAGATTCACTTCGTCTTCCGCAAAGCGCCATAACGGCGCCACCCTGACTGACACATCGGCTTTTCTGACACCACCTGACATCAGACCTGCGTAGTTGGCGGATGGTGGGGGTGGCGGCGCGCACACAACAAGACTGGGATATCGTTCTGTCTCTAGACACTTTGTATTTCAGTAGCCTGACGTCGTTCTGCAACTCTCTACTAATTGGGTGATGGTGTAAGCCACTAGTCACCGTTGAAACTGGGTACTTTAAATTATCTCTCACTGACAGTTGCTTTCATAACAATATTAATGGTGACTGATTCACCCTATTTTTGCTTTTTGTTTTTACCCTTTACCTTTTTAACCTTTTTTTGCTTTTTTGTTTGCTTGCTGTTCCGTTGATTTTTTGTTTTTGTTTTGCTTAGTAGGTTTCACATTTGTTAGGCGGAAGTGCCGCGCCCTTCAACTTCCCAGTTACTAATGCCGGCATTAACGCAACGTTTTGTGTGCCGCGGTGGACAGGGGTGGTCATTCGGTCAACTGTTCATGGGTGATGGGTAGGTATGAAGTTTAAGTCTGAAAATACATCCCTAGGGGTAGGCTAGCCATACTACAGCTGAAAGAACAGCTTTATTATTTCTAATGCAAGTGTTTAAAAAAACACATACATCATTTGTCATGCGGGTTGGGCCCATATCCGATTCTGCATCGCTCGTCAAGATTCCGCGCCATCTTGAGGTATAATATGGAAGAAATGGGCGTAATCCTTAGTAGCGCGTTTCAGCTAAACAATACATTTGGGTGGGAAAATCAGACTCAGTGTCTGCCTGTAAATCCCGCGATATACCAGCACCTTAACTGCTCACGAAGGCGTCCAGCCAACCGTCACCGCCGTTTGATCTGAGCAATCGGTTCCTCGTCGGCGGCTTTGCGCTCCGAGGAACACTCGGTTCTGATCTCGCGCGGCGGTCGGTCGTTCCGCGTGCAATCAGAGCTGCGTAAATCGTTTGAAATGAATCGACATCGGCAGCCTGATTGCCCCGTCCGCCGCACGCTACCAGGGAGGGGTCGTCGGCCTCATCTTCGCATCGGATGTCCGTGGATAAGCCGGTTTGAACCGGAAACGGTCGGTTTGACACCGGGTAAGGCGCGCGCAGTGGCGCGCTGGGCTGCGCCAGGCCGCGCGCCCAGAGTAGGGAGTCTTGCTGGCTTGGGGCGAGGAGTGAGATAAGTAGAGCTAGGATGTCGCTGCACTTTGAGATTTGAATCTTAGGGTGGATGATCTGATTAAGATCCAAGATTGAAATGGATTTAAACGGATAGGAAGGTTTGTATCACAACTACGAGCTAATGCAATGTAAGAACGCCATATTTTTGGGCTTTTCCGTGTGCTGGAGAAAATTACTTTCTCCCATTATATCACACTCAGTAAGCCCCCCCCCCCAAAAAAAAACAGTCGACAAGACTGGAGATGGAGAAAACTACAAGTTTTGCTCAAAATATGGCGGGGAAGTGCCCAGAAAATATAATGTCTTAACATTACAATTTCCGTGTTTCCGAGGACGAACAATCCAAGAGATATTTGCGCAAACGGCAGGAATTAGTCCAAAATTATAAACGGCTGCTCAGAAAACTGTAAAAGATCCTCGATTACTTGGAAACTGTTCTCCTGGAAAATCACAGATGGAGAAAGCTTGGCAAATGGGTAGCGTTCCTCCATTTGGAATATTGGAAGCTTCCATAAATCTTGCTGCACCTTGCGCCATTAGAGGCAACGAGCTTGTGCAATCAAACTTTTGTAAAGTCGTTTTGCAGACACTTCGTAACGTGATTTGTAGGAAACTGTTAGTGCATTATCACATAAGATAGGAAATGCATATAGATTATGAATAAAATATACTATAAAACCATGTGATGCGAGGGATACGAAAATTTCGCGGCTCAAGGATATTAAATCTTTCGGCATTGTTCCTCTATTTGACTTCGGAACAGGGCACGTGTTGACATCGGCAATGCATATTTAAGTAAGGCAAATATCCTTTTTCGCTGAATTTGAAAGCGGAATTGTCAGACTTTTGGGAGAAAATGGGGAGGGGGAGGCGTGCTCTGCAAGTCGCTTTTCGTACGTCGCTCACTTTGAAATCGTCCCTGCGTCTCACATGCTCACCATTACTAACCGCATCAATCACCATTGCCGACAGTTGCGTCACCGCACGTCACATATCTCGCCCTGTTCCAGTCGAACCTGTGGACCAAGCTGTCGTCGAGGCCGACGCCTGCCCGCGGCGGCCAGCGGGCGTCGCCGCCGACCGCCCAGAGGTCACCCAGGGGCCTGCGGGGTCACTCGGCCGTGGTGCACGCCGACGCCATGTACCTGTACGGCGGCTACCGCGACCTCTTGGGCTCCACCGGTGAACTCTGGCGCTATGAGTTCGGTGAGTGGGCAGCGAGGCGCAGGCGTGGGTCCGGGCGGCGAACGTCACTTACCACACTGGGCCTTCGCTGACTTATGAGGTTGTACCTATTGCGAGTTCAAGCTGTGTTTTGGGACAGGGATCATCCTACCATGACCAGACCATTGTCTTAATTGTAGTTTGGATGTTGTTTTTTTTCGAGCACAGGCGAAGCATAGTAAATAGTCTTTGACTATGTCATAGAAATGGGCCAACAAAGAGAGCTAATGTGTGCCGTTTTGCGGCTTTTCGGGGCTGAAAAGTCGGCACAAGAAGACATTGTTAGAAAAATGTTCACGAGGTCAATATTTGGTTAAGATCTGATTTCGCCGGCATTCTTATGTGTAAAGTCCACTGCCACAACAATGCATATATATAACATAGAATCGACAGATCCAAGAATAGAATATTGCACATCGTCAGACCTTCCTCAGCCACACCATCAATGCATTCTTCATCTCCCTCCCTCTCCTCTTACTCACCGAATGTTTACATCACGTGGAAATATGCCGTTGATGAAAGAACTGCATGTTGACTTACAAGTGCTTATATTTGTACTAAATGTGTCTTATCGCCGTCAACGTGCCCTGAAGCGAGATCATTTATGAGCAATATCACTGACTGTATGTCCGTTTGTTTGTACCAGTTTTGCCGTGACTGCATCACGTTATCTTATATGCATATTACGATCTTATTCCGCTAATGATTTATGGCGATTTAGAATATCATATCTTACGAACATGTAGGCTGGCTATATAAAGGCTACGCTATACCCTTAACAGATAATATGCCCTTATTACGTTCCACATCATGGCATGACGCACACGCAAGAATGTTCCACAAATGAGAATCACATTTACAAGAGCTCAAAACAAAAAAACCAATATTTACCTGTTTCACAATAATTTTATCAATGGTGTATTTCCACTTGGTGTCAGAATTCTGAGAGGAGGAAAAAGGAGAGAGTTAGGGAATGAAATGATGATTTGGCTGAAAGCGGCCAATGGTGTGTGAGATTTTATCGTTATTTGATCTGTCCCTTTGACGTTCTGTATATGCTTTTTTAGTTGTCTTTGATCTGTATGAAGATTAGCGAGTTCAGAAGTTAGCCAAAGTGTTGGGAACGCGACCTTTTTTTTAAAAAAAAACTAAGCTTGTCTGTTTTTCAGTCCTGTAGAAGATGCGGGCTGAATCATATTCACCCCTTTGGCCATGTTCTAAGCATGAGTAACGACTATGTACCACACTTCACATGATTGTCCTTTATCATTGATAGGATAAGTCGATAAATCTGCAACGCGTGCACCATTGAACTATCAGATATTATGTTATTTTTTCATCTCTTCGGGCGGTTTGAACTCGGGAGGATTTGCGCTACAGGTCTTGTTGGGTTTACTATGAACTTCCGTGATCGAAGTTGTCTTGTTCCAATCCTGGGACATTTATACCTACGGGCCACTTTATTCTGGCAGGCCTGCGGCGGGCTTGTTGCCCTGCTGTAAAGTGCTACAAAACCACCGGTCCACACTGAGTCATCCCGCACTGGCCAGTTGGCATCTGATCGTTCGGTTCATGCGGAGCCAAAGCGAGCAAACTCTGCAGTTTGTACTCAGTGCCACAGTATACCGAATCAGGCAATCATTTCTTTCGACCACGGCGGGTTGTGATCGATGTGGCAGGGGAAACGACTTTAAACCAATTTGTTGCGTTTTGATATCGAGGAGAAACCTGGCTTCGAGCATTGCTCTTTGGTGTGTGGCCGTTCTTTTCTCTATTGGGTCTCACCGTCGCAAAAAAAGACTGGACGACGTAGCCTGAAATATTGCCGCTGGGCCCTCGGGGAACCATTCTGATTTTCATTTCGTGGCCCAGAAATAAAAAGGGATCTGCGGAACGATAAATCGTCTCGCCGTGTCTGGAGAGAAGGGACGGAGGGGACGCGGCGACGTTATCATCGCCGGCCGACAAAACACCAGCGCCGTAGCCATAATCCCGCTAAGGCCTGCTTTCGAGCGCCGCGCTGGCGACGGCGGGTGTTTTGCTTGATGGTGTCGCCCCGGTGCTCTCCATGCTGCTGCCGTACGACGGTGGCAGCAGCCGGATGGAGTCGCCGCCCCTCCCCGTGCCATCCCTCAACCCCTCCATCAAGAGCAGGTCCCGCCCCCTGTTTGTTCACCGGCATGGCAGATCACTGGCCGGTGACTTCCACTCACTGTATTGATCGTATCTGGGACGCGGCGCCTGCCGCCGACGCCCCGATGCCGCGCCGTTGCCTCGAGCCAGGCGACCTGCGGCACGGCGGTGTCAGCTCGCTCCGCTGCCGAACCGGGCGGTGGCACCACCCTCACCAGGCTGCCGGACCGTGCAGCGGTACCACCCTCACCAGACGGGTGGACCTTGCGGCGGCACCTCCTCCATCAGACTTCGAACCGCGCGAGGGCACGGCCTCCACGAAGCTGTCGAACCATGCGGGGGCACCGCCTCCACGAGGCTGTTGAACCGCGCGGAGGCACCGTCTCTACGAGGCTGTTGAACCGCGCGGAGGCACCGTCTCTACGAGGCTGTTGAACCTTGCGGGGCACCGCGTCGACCAGACTGCCGAATCGTGCGGAGCCACCACCATCACCAGGCTAGCGGACCGTGCGGGGCACCGCCTTCATGAGGCTTTCGAACCGTGCGGGGCACCGCCTTCACGGTGCGGGGCACCGCCTTCACGAGACTGTCGAACCGTGCGGGGCAACCGCCTTCACGAGGCTGTTGAACCGTTCGGGGCACCGCCTCCACGAGGCTGTCGAACCGTGCGGGGGCACCGCCTTCACGAGGCTGTTGAACCGTTCGGGGGCACCGCCTCCACAAGGCTGTCGGATCGTGCGGGGCACCGCCTCCACGAGGCTGTCGGATCGTGTGGGGCACCGCCTCCACGAGACTGTCGAACCGCGCGGGGCACCGCCTCCACGAGGCTGTCGAACCGTGCGGGGCACCGCCTCCACAAGGCTGTCGGATCGTGTGGGGCACCGCCTTCACGAGGCTGTCGAACCGTGCGAGGCACCGCCTCCACAAGGCTGTCGGATCGTGCGGGGCACCGCCTTCACGAGGCTGTCGAATCGTGCGGGGCACCGCCTTCACGAGGCTGTTGAACCGCGCGAAGGCACCCGCTTTCACGAGGCTGTTGAACCGCGCGAGGCACCGCTTTCACGGTGCGGGGCACCGCCTTAACGAGGCTGTCGGATCGTGCGGGGCACCGCCTTCACGAGGCTTTCGAACCGTGCGGGGCACCGCCTCCACAAGGCTGTCGGATCGTGTGGGGCACCGCCTTCACGAGACTGTCGAACCGTGCGGGGCACCGCCTCCACGAGGCTGTCGGATCGTGCCTACGTGCGTCACGTACGATAGCGTGCTCCCTGAGTCACATTCTGTTTGGTGCCCTGGTGCAATGTCAAATGGGGAAGGGACACGAGTCAACACGGTCACAAAACAAACTGCGAGAGAAGTCAACTGACGACAAGTCAAACAGGATCGGCACGTTCACAGTACCAGTGCTGCCCACTCGGTTCCGAGCGTATGATCGCTACGATCATAGTACCAGTGCTGCCCACTCGGTCCCGAGCGTATGATCGCTACGATCATAGTACCAGTGCTGCACACTCGGTCCCGAGCGTATGATCGGTACGATCATAGTACCAGTGCTGCCCACTCGGTCCCGAGCGTATGATCGGTACGATCATAGTACCAGTGCTGCCCACTCGGTCCCGAGCGTATGATCGGTACGATCATAGTACCAGTGCTGCCCACTCGGTCCGAGCGTATGATCGGTACGATCATAGTACCAGTGCTGCCCACTCGGTCCCGAGCGTATGATCGGTACGATCATAGTACCAGTGCTGCCCACTCGGTCCCGAGCGTATGATCGGTACGATCATAGTACCAGTGCTGCCCACTCGGTCCCGAGCGTGTGATCGGCACGTTCACAGTACCAGTGCTGCCCACTCGGTCCCGAGCGTGTGATTCGGCACGTTCACAGTACCAGTGGCTGCCCACTCCGGTCCCGAGCGTATGATCGGCACGTTCACAGTACCAGTGCTGCCCACTCGGTACCGAGCGTGTGATCGGTACGATCATAGTACCAGTGCCGCCCGCTCGGTACCGAGCGCAGGATCGGTACGATCATAGTACCAGTGCCGCCCACTCGGTTCCGAGCGTAGGGCAGGTACGTTCATATTACCAGTGCCGCCCTCTCCGTCCTGATCGAAGGACTGGTGCGCTCACAATACCAGAGCCGTCCTCGGGACAGGAATACCAAAATAACTGTATCTCAACTATGCAGGTTCTATCTCAACCTGATATTCCAAAATGTCCTATCTAAGGTCCTGTCCTGTCCTGTCCTATCCATTAACTACTGACACCAGTCGGAGTCGAAATATTTGGTTGAGCGCAAACTGATGTAAATCTATTCGCTTTATGCTCAGTCACAGAAAAAATCCGTTATTTTTTAACATGCGCTCGGTTGGTGGTTAATCTGACCCCGAATAATTTTCTAGAATCGTTTCCAAACGGCACGGTGTAGCCATGCCAAATTTTTCATAATTGTAGGCAATTGAATAGCGGATTGTTTGGTGTCAAAAGTATAGATATGCCTTGTAAAGTCGCTGGACTACGTTGGGTTAAAGTCAGGCCATGGATTCAGCGAAGACGATTTCTGGGGAGCCCTTCAATCTGATGAAACGACAGGGTATTAAACGAAGCTTTTCATTTCTGAGATTGCTTTTTAGGCAACATAACAATTGAATTAACCAATTCCATTGGCGTAGGGTCAGATTTGAAGGTCAAACCTGGGTCAAACCAACCTGTTGTATTACTGTAGAGATTGCTATATGGGGTAGTTTCTGGTGGTTATTCCGAATTTATTGATGACAGGAACTGCATTATATATCTTCCATAGACTTCCTAAGGGCTAGGATAGGTCACTGACACAAAATAACCTAGATCAACATTTTGTTTTTAGCAACAGATTGCCTAGCGTAATCATTGATGCTAATTCAAATGCAAAACTAGGCATTTTTTGTATGATTTTGGTTAACATGACCTCTAGAAGGTCAGGCAAGGTCACTGAACTTAAATGAGCACCAATGATTTTTACTGAGAACAGGTATCTTGGTTCTGGGGCACTTTGGACACTAATCTGGAGTGTGAACGTGTTTGAACTTATTCAACCCTAAGGTCATGACCTAGGAACTCCAACTTTTGATGCAGGTGAGTTCACATACAGGCAAAGACACCCTATTACTTTGGTGTCTTTAGCTTCCTTTGTTTTTGAGATCTCAGTGGGGCCAAGTTGACCCTCACCCAAGGGAAGGACATTCAACCGGCAACCCAGGCGCGTTTTGAGAGGCGTTTATCAAGGTATATTTATCAAGGTATATATATATATATATATATATATATATATATATATATATAATATAAGGTATCATTTATCAAGGTATATCTCACATTTTCAGGCATTGCATGCCTTTGAAAATGTTTTGATGAATTGGCTACATGGAACGGCGGCATGATGGCTATTGGCTATGCAGAGTTGCGTTGGGTCATTTGGCTTGAGAATGCGTATGGGTTGCGTTGGGCTGATACGGGTTTGGTAATGATAAAATCAGTTTTATGTAGTTTTGCTTTGTCGATATAAAGATTCCTTAAAGTCACCGCCGAAGACGGCCACTTCCCAAAAAATCCAGCCCATGGCGCCATATTTAATTAGAATCAAGTCGACAGATTGGTCATCAGATATGAAAAATATTAAGCCGCTTCAGCAGGTCACCACCGTGTTGCAATTCATACAGAAGCATCGACGGACAACAGCAATGCGAATTTTGACAATTTAGGCAATTTTGTGCTTTTCCTTCGGGCACGCGGTAACTTATGGTACGAACACCTGTGCGTATGACATCCAATTTACCAGCAAAAGGTGCACGATCATTTCATTTAATTTCCATTTTATTTCAAGCATTTGTAAAGCCTGCGTGAGCATCGAAGACCAGTAGCGACGCGGCCACTTACACTTGCAAACGGTTGTCTTGGAACGGTTTTTTAACGAGATTTTAAAAGGGCATTATTCAATGCAAGTTCAAGACCGCAAATTTTCTGCATTATCTGTCGAACAATATCGCTGAACTGCAAGACGGCCCGCCGAGTTCTGGCCCGCCGAAGCTAGAGTAGTCGAAAAACAGCCCGACACAAATATCCACATACCCAGCTTGAATAAACTTAACATATTTACCATTCACATGTGCTACAACATCAAGGTTGAACGTGCGGTCGATTTATTGAGCACCATTGGTGTATTGGTTACCATACTGGACCGGCATTCCGGAGGTCCGGGTTACAGCCCCGTTGGGTAATCTCAAGTTTTCCGTACTATCTGGCGACGAATTTTGCTAAGCTTTGAAACCGCTAGATAATTCTTGCCCACCAGAAGGTAGTTAAAAAAAACGAGCATTACACAAAATCCCTCCGTGTATGCAGTTTAGGCAAAGTTATAAGAGACGACTTTAGCGAAAGCTTTGTTACCAGTAGTTTGTGCTGGGGATCAGTTTAAGAATGGAACAAGTCAGCTTAATTGAATTGTTAGTATTTTGTGGATCTTCACTACGCTTTTTATTCTCATAAGAGCACGTGTCACTGAATCATACAATGCCCTATGTCATTGCCAGCACTGGTAGAATTCTTTGGTCAGATGAATTTCCAAATGATGTAATGTTATAACCAGCAGTTCAACGTTTGAGATATCAGCAAATGTTCAGACTCTAAGCCTAGCTCGTCATTTTCGGTCCCAGTGTTAACATACAAATCTGTACCGATTGGTAAAATATTCTGAAATCACCCGAATCGGACATGGCTGTCTTAAGTCCATTGAACCGTTTTGATCTTTCCACTGGCCGCGTTTCATTCCATCTACCGTGTTATTGGCAGACAACACAAGCCCCGCCCACTCGTATGCTGGGCTGTTTCATACCAGCTACCGACTACTGGAAAGCGTTACATTAGCCCGCACATCTGTGCCCATAAAATTTGGGAGGAAAAATAAGTTTGTAAGCTTAGAAGCAGTCACCTATCATCAAGCCGCAAGCTTAAAAAGATAACGTCCCGCTAAATCCCTAGTAGCCCACGTATTAATTAAAATAGCCGAAGCACTAACATGATGTCGCCTGCGCTGCGTGCCGCCATGCTCATGAACGCCCCGCCGACTACCGAGATGTTAAAACTTTTTGCGAGCCCTGTAGTCGACAAGTGTGACGTCACACCCTCCGCGCCACGAATCCATTATGGCCACCAGACCAATCATAGAACAGGATTTTGGGTATTGGTAGCACGATAGTGAAGATGAAACGCGGCCACTTTTTGCCTTTCCGTTCACTTTTTGGCCTGTGTTTTTATGAGATCCTATTCTGTAATTATGTTGTTAATCTCAAGTGTCATCCTATTCCAATATCACAATGTCGCTTTGGCTTTGTTGCCTGTTGTACCCTTGGATCGCTTTCTATAAGACCTATCTCTTTGGACTGTATTCCTCAACTGCTCGACCGTTGACTGCCACCTGGGTTTTTGTCCCATGTGACTGGTTCCTTATAGGTTCGTCTTGGCTTGAATTTTTGAACTAAACTTTTATTACATTTGTATTGCGTAGCATTGTGGACTTCTCGTCATTTGACTTCTTTTACTCGACTTTTTGTCACGTGATTGTCTGCTTTGCACACCTATGGACGTAACTTTACATATGGAAACAGGTCAGAATGAGGTTGCACAGGTCCCTGCACACCTCAGTTTCCACTTACAGGCCAGGTTGTTTTTGCGTACCAGCTATCAGCAAAACTATACTTTGTCTTCAGTGTAGTGACCCTCTCGTCATGTGCGATGCCTTTGTACCCATTTTGGATATAATTTCGCAACACCATGTTCTTGTTTTGCTTGTCTTCGAAGATCATGTCCCGATATCTCCTTGTGATCGTTTTTGGTTTTGTTTTACGTTCGACGAGCGGTGAGCTGTGTACTTTTCTCAAAGATCGCCGAGCATTTCTCTACATTCTTTGTCTGTACTTTTTTTGTTCTAGTTAGTGCCGCCGTCTGCTGTTTCTTTTTTGTCCTCTTTTTTTGTCGATGGCATCTGCTTATATTCCCGACCTATGTCTATCTTATTTTTTGCAGATATGTCCTTTCTCCCTGTTCGTTGCTTCATCGCCAGTGCCTCATAAACCAAACCATCCAATTGGCATTCTGTACGCGTGCGCAGGGCGGCGGTCCCTTCCCCCTGCCTCCCCCGTCGCCCATCCTCGCTCTCGTTCTCCGCTCTCGTCTTTTGCCCAGTATGCACCACTGCCGGCCGCTCCCCTCCGCGCTCGCGTAAGAGAGTCATTACGAGGGAGGGGAAGCAACACATGCTGGGCGGGCGCGCCGACGTTACCGCCGGAGGGCGGGTGGCATCGGCTGGTGGAGGCGCGCGCGCGCACGTGGGGGCGGCCGACCACCGTGCGCGACCCCGCTCCGTCCTCGGCGCCGTGCTCGGACACGGTGCCGGTGGCGTCCTGCCATCTGCACCTGATGGTTGAGTGCGAGGGAGCGAGGACGCTAGTCGCCGAGAGGGCCGACCTGGCTTGTGTTTGAATGTGGATTTTTGACACGTTCACATGGATAACTATGAACATGCTTTCCTTTGTCATAAGCCTCTGTGCTTTTCTTCTTGTATGTAAACCAGGTCTCCTTGGTTAGGCCCGGCGCCTCTTCACACTACTCCCTTCCTCCCATCCACCTTTCTTCCATCGTCCACGTCTCATTACCCCAGTTGCCTTTCCATGTGATGGAAATAGTGAGGGGTCCAGATAGCCCAATGGCTCATTGTGCCTAACATAATTATACTTGACCCCACTTTGGCGGAATCGATTCCGAACCCGAATAAAAGCAAATAGAGCTGAGTCTAAATTTGATTCAAAGCGACTGTTGGGAACTGGCGTATAGTCTGAATCTGGCTGGCACAGCGTGTGAATCAACTCCGCATCCGATTCAATTCAGTGATTCAATTCGTGTGAATCAACTTCGTGTCCGATTCAATTCAGTGATTCAATTCGTGTGAGTTAACTCCGCGCCCGATTCAATCACGGAGGCCAACTTCAAGCCCAATCCCGCCCAAAATGAATTCAATCCCCGAATCGCATTATATTCCATCGGAATTAAGGAGAAGGACGGCGCCTGCGTCGTACACCTATATATTCCTGCGGCATCGGATTACTCTGGAAATGAGCCGGTAATCATTCCCCTACGATTGCCAATTACCACGCCTGTCTGACTCCCCATGATGCATGGCGCCAGACTCGATTTATGGATCTCCGTCGCCCTGTTGAGCAAAGTCTCGGGCAAGTGTCATTATGACACGGCCATCCGGATGATGGTGGCGATATCACCCGCGGAGCGTTTACTGATACCGCCAGCAGCTGTCGTAGGAAGGAGGCTAGCTGATCATAAAAGGCATGCCGGCAAAATGTGCACCAGGCCGTTGTTTCGGTTGCTGCTGCTGGGAGGATATGACTAGGATCAACGGTCCACTGACGTTGAAGGCGGACAGGTCTGCGGCCGTGCCGGTCATCCGCCCTTTGCTCACCCACACGTAATGCTGATCCCCGTAGCCCCTGTTATTCGGAGCACGTGGCATGCATTAGTCATGAACGAACGCGAACGCCCGCATAAACCCAAAGAAAGGTTGTTGTACGGAGTGAGACCCGGTAGTGGCGGACTCCCAGATGCGCGAAGTCTTGCCCGACGACTTCCGGAGGCGGCCTCATGCGTGAGGTCTTGCCCGACGACTTCCAGAGGCAGACTCGTGCGTGAATTCTTGCCCGACGACTCGAAGTCTACCAGAGGAGTACTCACGTCCCAGGAACTCCCAGAGTCGACAAAGCTTTGGACGGTGCCGCTCCGCCACCGTGACGTCCATTTTGGTCCGCTGTGTTTGATTTGGCAAAGGTGTGATATACTGCCGCGGGCGGGCTCCAGTAGCCAGACGCTTGGCGAGGCTTGCCATGCTTTGGGCCGGCCGAGCTTGCTCTTCGATGGGACCTCCCCAAACCGAAATGTGGATCACGTTGAGCATGTTGAGCTGTGTGGTTTCGTGTGTTTGGAGCAAATATTGAACATGCAGAGTTCCATGAAGGGAACAGTGTCGTCCCCACCGCCCGCGGTCAGTGGTCGGTTCGGGGGTCGCCGACCGTTGCCCGCGGCAGCAGTAGGTCGCCGAAGGGAACAGTGTCGTCCCCCACCGCCCGCCGTCAGTGGCCGGTTCGGCGGTGGCCGACCGTTGCCCGCTGCGGCAGTTGGTCGCCGAAGGGAACAGTGTCGTCCCCCACCGCCCGCGGTCAGTGGCCGGTTCGGCGGTGGCCGACCGTTGCCCGCTGCGGCAGTTGGTCGCCGAAGGGAACAGTGTCATCCCCCACCGCCCACGATCAGTGGCCGGTTCGGGGTCGCCGACCGTTGCCTGCGGCGGCAGTTCGTCGCCGTGCAGTGTTCTTCGTATCGCCTTATTTATTTATGCTATGCTCATGAGCTATTTGAAGCTGAAAGTGTTTTGGCTATTTTGAACAGTATATGTGCGATTTTCAAGCAGCGGTGTTACACAGACTTGACACACTTTTTCATACATAGGCACAGTGGCAACAATCCTTCGATCGTCCGACGGTCTGGTCTGTCAGATAAGAACCACCACTGAATGCTATCAAACGCCAATCTGCCATGATGGTCCTCAGGCACGCTTCCATCCATACAGCAAATGTTATCAGTGGCACGGAGGTGGAACACGTTGGAGAGGTTCGTGACCCGACAGCCACTCTGGACACCACGCTGTCCTTTGCCGCTCGTGTCTCAAATGTTGCCAGCCCAGCCAGCCGACCCCTCGCCTTTAATAATACCTTGTAGCCTTTCCCTCGTTCGCTCGCTCTTAACTTCCAAGTTTAAAGTGCTGCCCCTTCCTGCCATGTCTGCAGTCTCTTTCGTATCAAAGTGTTTTGCGCCACTTTCACCTTATTTTTTGAATGTCACGGAGAGTGCAGTATTACGTGCAATTGGAGCGTTTTTCCAGCAAAATTAGACCCCCACATGTTACCGCGCGGCGCCACCTTGTACATGCCTCGGCGGCCGACCCGCACACAGGCACCGATGGAAGTTCGCTCGGCGCGGGTGACCGCCGTGAGATTCAGGCTATTCTGTGGGGCACCAAAGCTGATCGACGCTTTTGTATGAAGCGACGCCGTCGAACCCAATGTGGCTGCTGATGAGATTACTGCTCTCAGAATCCTTGCGGTAATATTCACAGTCAGTGCAGTTTCTGACGAATGTTTCCTCAAATGTAGATTTTTGTCAGCGTGCGCTATACAGGTTGTGTTTATTTCTGCCGACTTCGCCTGTTAGTGGAGAGGGCTCCGTTTGCGACGATCCTATTAAGCATAAAAGCATAAACAAGACAGCTGACGTATCAGCTTATGGCGTTGGCATATGACCATGCTCACATACAAGCCAACGGTGCAGCGTCGTGATAGTGTTTAAATCCTTCAGCGTGTTCAAGGAACTGCTGCTGATAATCATTCATTGCTAATGTCAATTGTATTTTGAACAATGACAGCATGTCAAGTTTGTGTTATGGGCAGCACAAATTCGTGATATCCAACTTAAAACACCGTTAGGAATGCTGACTATCAAAAGCCTGATTTCAATAAAATAATATTGATGCGATGAAAAATAATTCAAACGGCAGGCATGGTCGCTTTGCCGAAATCAGTGCTATGATATTCCCAAAATGGTAGGCTGCAGTGCAGCCCGATCATTACGGCGAAACCTGTCCGCCTAGTCCATCTGCCTGGGCAGATAAGCACATGGGATGCGCCTCAGGGAACATGGAACGTGTTCCCAAACGTGCTCATCCTGTAACGTCACGCCAAATGGTCGTTAGTATTCCACTGGCGTATCGGCCAGTTGATTCTCTAAAGTTGTGAGTTGTAACCACTATTTGTCAAACCGCATTTGCTGCATTTAAGCCGCTGCTTGAATGCATTTTACTTCTCTTGACGTCCCAAAGCTGCAATGAAATCTATTTTACCTCCGCTCCACTAGCATTGGGTTGACGCCCCCATCGGTTGAAGCCAACGAAGCCAGAGGCAAACCCAGCCTTGGGCCCCATCAAACTGTCACCAAAGGTTTCCCGGTTTCAATTTGACGTCCATAAGCGGAACGCCATTGATTTTCAACCAGAGCGTTTAAACTGCGTGCGTCACACGCCCTTGAGGTAGATTGCATCCCTCGTTTTCTTGCACACTCACGGGCCGCAGTGTGGGCATTGTTAGGGCGGGCAAAACGAAGAGTCGTGTTAAGGGGATGGGCGTCGCCAATTGGAGTACCGGGAGTTCTTCCTCTGGAGTTCGGTGCCATCTCGAGAGTTCTTCTAGCCGAGGCGCCATCTGCAACCAAAATATGATCCAATAATGCTCATATGAGGCGTTTGTATTCGGCCGAAGTTGCCCGCAATACCGTCAACGCAGCAGATGCGTGGAAACAGAGGATGGAAGGGCAAGGAGCTGGGTGGATGGCAAGCCACACAAAGCTTCGGAGAGGGTCCAGATAAAATAAAGTGGGCAGCTGTTAGATTAATGTGGATCGAGACCATGATTATTTCTGATACCTTACATGGTTGCAGCCTGGTCCCCAGGCTGAGCGCCGTTTAGTGTCCATTTTCATGACCTGCGCCGTCGGGCGATGTCGGCAGTCTGTGTCTCCGACTTGCGATCAGAATTTTACATTGTTTTCTCAACCTCACGTTGAAGGTTTCTCGTCGGTTGCCTCAAGACAGTCTAAGCCAACGCAATGCTCAGTCTGTTTCGATGTCCGTTCAGTGAAGACCAACCAGAAGTTGATAGGCGGGAGTGAAAAGTAATTGCGACCAGCTGTGGTATCTCATTGAAAGTCTTGCGATAATTCGGGTGAGAAATTGTGACAGGGAGCCCCCTCCCCAACAGAAAACGAAAGCAGATGCAGCATAGCGTTCTGAAGGGCTGAATTAGCGTGACTTGGCCTAATGTTGACGATGAAGCTGACCACTCATTATGTGCAAGCTCAGTTGAGCGTATAACTCCGCTTCTGGTTGGTGATCGCTATGCTGGCAAGAGCAACTTTACCTATGCGCCCCAACGATGCTGATGTGAGATCACCGAACCCTGGCATTGGGCTTTTTAACTTCTAAGCACGTCTTTTTTGTCTGCTTGAATTGATCGGAGATCAATAACCAGTCATTTATATCACGCATCTGGCATACTTGTTATCAGAGTGTTGCAACAGGACGTGATGACAACAAATACGTTTTTACGATACACCGATTGTGTTGGTGCTAAACCGTATGTTCTCTGTTGAAGCAGAAAATCTGATATGAATCGTACCTCAAGACAGCCTGCTTTATGACACAAATGTATTATGAACCCCTTTGTCAATTTTGTAGCTAATGAAGCCTTACTTTTTAGATATCTGGTCGGCCAGAACGTTTATGCCACGGGCCCAACAGGGTTTACTTTGCACAATATCGAGTTGATCTGCGAGTACACAATCTGCACGCCTAGCAGCTCGCATACCATTGTGTTACTAGCGCTCGCCTGATGGGGAGGTGGTCGAGGCGACCTCCGCCATCCATTTTTTGAAGATATCTCTCCGGCTTATTTGACAGTTGCGCTCAAGTGGTAAGAGCCTGTGGGGAATTCATGGTACGGTGTGTTTTGAGAGCAAACCCTTGTGTCCAGCACTTCTGGTTTCTGGATAGCGGCGGTTTTTAGGGAACACTGCAAGGCGTTCGACGGCCGGCGTGGCTGGCAGTCGGGAACCGAGGAATCCACCGATCGCCCGGGGCAGGTCGACTCTGGTACCTTAATGAAGCCCTGCATTATAAAGCACGCTGGCACACGCCACCCTACATATTGGTGTGCTCAGAATTAAACGAAAAGTTTGAACGTTCAGAGTTTGTTTTTCTAGGTACGATGTTTTTGTAAATTTGGGCATGTATGTCTAAAATAGTATGATTTTCAGGAAGAAATGTTCAATTATGTGCCCAGCAAAATCAAACCGATCACAACTCACGAGATTTTGTTGAGACCAATCCACTGTTGTTCCTTCCGTGAGGCTCTTTCTTTTTGGTTGGAGCGAGCATGATGTCAGGATTCAATCAGGAGGTTGTAATCAGGTAATAAAATGCATTGTGACAAATCAGCTTCGGACTCGATTAAGCCTCCATTATTCAGCCAAGCCCGTGTGCTTCGGTGCCCTAGGTGCGCCCCCCCCCCCCCTGGTTCATCCAATCGTAGCGGGATGGCACATGTTGTGCGGTGCGAACGGAGCGAGGTCTGACGGCTGCAGAGTTCCAGGGCTTCATCGGGATGAAAAAGCGCCCGACCAAAGTCATCCGCTTGTATCGGCCAATCGATGGCAGGGGTCATTCCAGCCTTCCCCTGCTCATACGCTCAAAAGAGGGGCATTGATCCCAAATATGTTGGTCTGTTGGGAACTGATTTGGCAATAATAAAACGAGCAACAAGAATAGCGAACGTGGATGAGTTGTGTAAGTTTGCTTGTGTTTCCATCTGGAAGCACTTCAGCCTCTTCTCTTAGTTTGGATAATTATGCTTATGAGTACGTTTCCTCGCAAAACATGGGATTTTCACGCGAGGTGATTGGTTGGAGCCATCTTTCAAAGAGACAGTACCCAGGCGGGCCTGACAGTAACTGGAAGAGAACTGCGGTGAAAATGAAGGGGCAGGTGACCTTTGTAAACTTTTTCGAGAACAGACGAAGAGAAAGGCCGCCATATTTAGATAAGAATGAAGGTAAGAGAATTAAAAAATGTGGATCAGTTTGGAATTTAGTGCATGTTTTCCTCATCCTTAAGCTCCTTGAACAGTGTAACCAGCGTATGGCAAAGGTTGGGTACAAGTTGAAACAGGTGAAAAGCTGAAATGCATTCATGATGCGTGGTTCCATGAGGAGCAGGCCGGTCGGACTGCACGCGGGCGTGCAGCCAGGATGCCCGGAGCTTAATCTCAGGTAGTCGACTATCTCTGTTATCGTGTAACTTAGCATTGAATAATTTAAGGAATATCCTCGTAAAAACGCATCCTCGTGCATGTATATTGTACGTCATTTGCCCGAACGGCTTAGTCCCTATCCCTAACTGGATGGATCCACCAGTGGCGTACTTAAAGCAAAGTTGAATAGTTTTACTTACTAAGTTCTAGTCTTAAAGAGAGTCAGTACAAAATTATTGGTTGTGGTCGATCTTCCAGATATGGGCTGCATATGTCAATTTCTGATGCATTTTGTTAAATCAAGTGTCTCACATTTTAGAGGAAATACCAATGCAGTGGTGTGCTCCTCGCGCCAAACCAGGCGTCTGGGTCCGCCGCTTGGGATTATTCTCCGGTTTTTCAGGGTGGCGGTATTGCTGGGTTTTGTTCTGGGAAACGCCTCCTCTGGCAGACGAGGCTCGCACCTTACAGCGCCGGTGGCACGTCTGTTTTGGCAGACTATAGCAGCGGCAACATCCTGGCGCTGTCGCTTAGTGTGTGGAAATTTTGAAGTAAGGTGGTGGATCATTGCCACATGGCGTGGTGGTTATCACGCACGGGTCACAGCTGTTCTCACCCGTCAATGGCATAGACTCACTTCATAATGCAGTTGGAGCACGTCAATTTCGGCGACTCTGTGTGCCAACTGCGGGATTTTGGGAGCGCGAGTCCGTTGTGCTCTGCCCGGTAGCTCTGTGAGTGTTGGTTGTCGTCTGCTGGCATAAGCCGTCCCTCTTTTGTCTGCATGTGATGGCAATGTCAATTATACAAATTAACCGACCCACGAAGATAGACAGAGTTGGCTCAGTTATCACGGGAGCATTCGCGAAACATCACGCGCACGAAGCTGTAAGCACTTCCTCGCGAGCGGAATAGTGGCAAACAAGTAGGTGGTAAAGGGACAGTACGAACAAGTTTTAGAGGAACTGTGCTGTGCTAAAGAAGCTGGTGTGTTTGGTGACACACTGTCACACCACAGGACCTATTGGTGTGTCTGAACAAATTGAGACCATTGCGTCAGTTCATCAACTACGTGCTGTGTGAGCCCGCTGTCGCTGCGCCTGCGTGTGTGTCGCTGCGCACGTGCGTGTGGCGTGCGCGATTGCGGGCGCGCACGTGTGTGCGTGCCCGTTTCTGAAGTGCCGCGCCTGCCGCCAGCCTCGGGTCGGTGGGAGGAGCTGCGCACGGGGCCCGGTCCGGCCGAGGGACGCCACGCCCACTCGGCCGTCGTCCACGACAGCGCCATGTGGGTGTTCGGCGGCATGACCGACCTGACCGAGCGCGCCGACCTCTGGAAACTCGACCTCGGTACGTGTCCCCCCCCCCCCCGCCCAGTGGGGAACTCACCATGGCACCCGTGGTGGGTAGCCAACGGGGCACCAAACAGGTCCTGGACATGTTAGATGTGTGTGAAGCGATGCATCTGCGGTTTGGTTCACATGAACAAACTGTACTATCATCTACATAACTCGCAATGCCTGCCAAGAGGCCGCCTGAAGACGGAGACGATTGCGCGGTGCTTCATTCAGTGCCTGGATGTTATTGTGGCTGGGGGAAGACTTTATCGCGTTTAGCCTCCAGTTGTTGCAGACTCGCTGCTGTCGGGAGTAACGACATCTCCTTAGCTACAGATCCCCGAATGTAGAGAGCAGGAGGCATTCCAGTGCTGCATAATAGCTGTTGTGCACAGAACCAACAAACCTTCCCCGTTGCAATATCGCTACTGAAGAGGGCGAGTGATACCTTCCTGGTGTTGCCGACTCGCTGCTGTGGACGGCGCTAACAGGCGTGCTGTGTTGCAGACTCGCTGCTGTGGACGGCGCTAACAGGCGTGCTGTGTTGCAGACTCTTTGCCGTGGACGGCGCTAACAGGCGTGCTGTGTTGCAGACTCGCTGTTGTGGACGGCACTAACAGGCGTGCTGTGTTGCAGACTCGCTGCTGTGGACGGCACTAACAGGCGTGCTGTGTTGCCGACTCGCTGCTGTGGCCGGCGCTAACAGGTGTGCTGTGTTGCAGACTCGCTGCTGTGGACGGCACTAACAGGCGTGCTGTGTTGCAGACTCGCTGCTGTGGACGGCGGTGCGGTGGCGCGGCTCTCCGCCGGGCCCGCTGCACGGCCACGCCGCCTGCCGCCTGCTCGCCTGGATGCTGGTGTACGGCGGCCAGTCGCGTGGCCAAACCACGGCCGAGGTCTGGCGGCTCCACTTCGGTGGGTGTTTCCGGCACACGCTCGGGCCGGGGGCCCGACGGCGTGGGACGAATGTGTGTGTGTGTGTGTGTGGTGTGTGTGTGTGTGTGTGTGTGTGTGTGTGTGTGTGTGTGTGTGTGTGTGTGTGTGTGTGTGTGTGTGTGTGTGTGTGTGTGTGCGTGCGTGCGTGCGTGCGTGCGTGCGTGCGTGCGTGCGTGCGTGCGTGCGTGCGTGCGTGCGTGCGTGCGTGCGTGCGTGCGTGTGTGTGTGTGTGTATGTGTGTCGGTGGGGGTAGGGTGTGTGGCGGTGAGGGGGCAGATTTGCAAACATGTGTGGGGAGAGGCGAATTGACCGGTTGGTGACGGATGGCTGGCAATCCGATGAACAACTCGGGAACGAATCGCCGGATAAGAGGAGCGGATGCGTTAACAGGAGGCGAGAGATGAGCTTAGCGTTACGATTCGTGTTGTTTGTGAGCTTGTTTTGGTTGGATCTGACCATATATAATATTTCCAAGGCTCGTGTAGAGGCTCAGGTTGCCAGGAACTTATTGTCTGATAGCATGCATCCATAGAGAAGCGCAGACGTGGCAGAAATGGCGGACTTGAGCATGAATGGGTGGAGGGAAGAATCCCTGAGCGCGAGAGAGGACGGTGAGGATGAACTGGAATGCGGCTGTCAATTGAATGCACTGGCCGTGCGCCGGCACTGGGGCCCAACGGAGGATGAAGCACGTAAGCATGTACGTGAAGTCCGGTAGCGATTGAACTGTGGGCCTACGAGTTAAATTTGCGAGACCAATTACTTGAGATGCTGTTACGGCCTGTACAGGGCCCTGCTTACCATGCATAGCGATATGTTCCCAAACATTGCGCAAGGATTACGAAGGAACGACATTTGCGCATAGCACAAATCGACTAGCCTAACACTGTGCAGATGGGTCGCCACCAGTGTTGAGGGTCATAGGGAAACCAAGTTATCTAGCAACCACCCCACAGTGACGTCGATGGGAGTGGCATAAACGTCAACAATCCAGCGATCATTTTGATTGTTCAACAACTTTTGGATGAGCGGTGGACCGCTGGGGCCGGGCTGGGCGTGATCATCGCGGCTTAATAGGGAGTGTTTTACGTTTGTATGGGGGTTTTGAGCTGAAATAGCTATCTTGAGGGTCATTTGGTGCAGCACACAGCCATGCCCTTCTTGAGGCCTAAACCCCCGTAGTTTCGGAGCTACACACCGGATGCAGAATGTTTCTAGGAGATCATTTCAAGGTTTCCAAGAGTCTATGACGTCATAATCATGTCATTAAACTTCTGTCATTCCGTTAACCGTATGACGATCACGGCCAAACGAAATATAATTGTCGAGTCGTTCATATATGGTGTTTGTGAGCACGATTTCCAGATATAATGGCTGTCACTTGGCTCTCAATGTTTTTCAAGGTACGATGACGTAATCAGACAATGACGGGTTGAGGAGCATTTTTACTGAACACGGAATTGTGTTTTTAGAGCAGTCTTTTACGCTAAAAAGAATACCAATTTCACCGCATCTGATGCCTGCTTCAATATCTTCGAATGCGGAACATCCCCTTTACAATGATATTCACCTGTTGATCTTAAAAGTTTTGTCACCGGTGTTAAAGGGGATTTAGGCTAGTCTGGACGAGCAGCGGGTCTGAACCTGCAAGAGAGGGGGGGGGGGGGGGCGGGTGGGAAGCCTGGGTCTGCCGTTGCTGGAGTGCGGCGCATGGGTCTGCTGCTGCTGGAGCGGCTTCTGGTGGCTGAAATCTTGGCTCTCCTATTCGGTGGTCGCCGGGGGCCACCGACCAAGCGGCTCCCACTGACGTCACGCGGCGGCTTGTGCAGAGTTAAAGAAATCACATGGTGACCTTACTTCGTATATAGGGCCTTACTCGGATAGGACCAAAGAACTGGCATATCCAGCATACATGCTGGTGCTACGAACCGCTCATCCGATCGCTTTGAAATATTCGCCGATTTAAATTAATCGATTTAACGCAATGAGTTGTGGGGTGGGGGGGGGGGGGGGGGGACAACACTGTGACTGGACCTAGGGTCAAATACTTTAAAAACGCGACTGAAGGGTGTTCGACCATTTTTCCATAACAACAATCACATGCAAAAGCAGACAGTTCCGGTCTCAGCCTTCTGCTCCGCCCACAGCTGAATCTTCACCATTCCATGCATCAGTTGGTACACGTTCCCGCCAGTTAACTCTCCGATCGCCAGGTGTTGTTTAGTCCTGACTCAACAACACCTGACTGTGGTTGGTTGGACTTTCAGTCACGTATGCATGCTAACCCGAATTGTCCCTGTGGCGTTGCTTGCGTCTCGAACCAGGGTCTTTTTTATTGCGAATCCAGTGCTCTGCTACCTGAGCTAACCGGGACGAATCTTTTGGCTTTATAAGCGTGCCTGGCCTTGACCCGTCAAGGTCAAATGCATCTGTTGCAAATTATTCATAACTGGAAGAGTGAAAGCAAGCCCACAGTAAGTTCATCCGATTATTGTTAAGCAAATATCTGCATTTATTAGCAGTACAACATGCGTTACCCCAACGACGTAGCTTGTCCTTATATATTGTTACATACTGAACTAAAAACAAAACAGGTGCAACTGGATAGCTTCGGCGGGTGATCCCGACATCGGGTTTTCCCCGTCACTTTTCCTTGTTTAGTGCTACAGCTACCAGTAGTGAACTATATGCCATGTGGTCCAATGAATGATTCCCCTGTGGTGATGCTTTCTGACCTGTGGGGTGGGGGCATTCAGTTGACTTAGACCAAGAAATCTGAATATTCTCAAAACCGGAAAAAGCAGAGAACGCGCCAATGCTCAATGCATTTTTCTGGTTTCGCAGTGTGGTAGGTATACAGTCGAGAACATTTTGTTTCAATTTGGATTATGGCTATCACACAGAAAGCTCTGAACATCTCAAGATATCGTTGACCACGAGCAAGCACGCTGGTTTTCATTCTGATGCTATAGCCGTCCTAGTTTAAGAGTTAGTGGGGTGCCTGCCAAACTCCCCCTCGTGGGTTGAGAGTGTAAAAAACGGCTCTCTCTGGCAAGAGTTGATATCTCAAGTGATCCGTGCGCTATGGCTGTCTTAGAAACAGCGCCAGTGAAACGATGCTCGAATGTGCCTGCTATGCTAATGTAGCCAGACTTGGCTTTTTCTAAAGCGCTAAAAGGGCCGGTTGCTAATGCCGGGGCAATTAAAATCCCGTCTGTACAGCTGATGTTGTCTCCTCCCGAGTTAGTGCTGTTAGCAAGCCTCGCCAGCTAAATGATAGTTTGAGCTTGAATTAATCCAGCAATTCTTTCCCATTATCTCCAGTCTCAGAAGCCATTTAAACTTTATTGCACCTTAAGCATGACCGTCGCAGGCCGCTCACATCCTATCCAGCCGCCCCACTCTACATGTTTGGCATCCGAAATGTTCATCACCGCGCGTGGCTCGCGAGTGTTTCCTTTTTAAAAAAGCAACTTTCACTCTTCCCTTTCCCACTGACGTCATCGATTTTGCGTCGGACACAGGCCGGGTCGATTGCTCGCGGCGGGGGGTTGAGCCTGAGCCTTGCCAGCGTTTGTTGGCCGGCTCGGCTGCGAGGCCGCCGTGAGTGGCGTCAGCTCTGTAGCGTCCGAGACGGGAAGCAGCCCTCGTCTGCGGCGACTCGGCAGGAGAATAATGGACGTCTGCTGCGGCTCGGCAGGAGAATAATGGACGGCTGCCGCCACCGGAGGCAAGCGGATGTCTTGTATGGCCTGGGCAGGTGGGATATCGCGTTTAAGAGGCGCCAGACGTCACTTTTCTGTTCATTAAGCTCCAGTCCCTGAGCGCCGTGTTGTATCTGTCGTTCCCCGTCGCGCCAGTTCTGCAGTTCTGTACTCCTAAACACCTGAAGCAAAGCTGTGCGACAAGCTGGAATGACACAACTTGGTTTGTGGGCTCACTCTCACGCACGACAAGCGCTGCTTAGCGAGCGTTTTCTTTTGGCGTTTCACACATCTATCACTCTTATCATCGGTTCGCAAAGGAATGCGGTACGGAACGCATCTGTTGTCCGAAATCAAGCGTCGTGTCAACGGTGGCTAGTTGGGTGGAAGCCATGCATTCAAAACCTCGACGTCCCCGTCCCCAATGGCTGACGCGTAAATGGCTTGATGCCTCAGATGTGCGTTTAACTCATAATATAAACAAACACACGCCTGACGTCACAGACAGGCAGGCAGGCCTAGCATCTCAAATAAGGGTGGTATTTGATGCCTTTAGATAGGCGCGCGTTGTGTCAAGCGCCTATCGTCAGATCTGATGTCTTAATCGGCAGGCATTATGTCTGAATAGTTCAGATTGGCGGTCAGTAGGTCAGATGTCTTAAAAGGAAGACAACATCTCTGAATAATTTAGATTGGCGGCCAGTAGGTCTGATGCTTGGGGTAGCTAAGCGGGTAATATGTAAGCCTGAGATGATTACGTACATAGACTGTGCGGGCTGATATCGCCGGAGGGGTACGCCATCCGAGGGCTGTCACACGTGAGCGACACAGCCGGCCGTGTGCTCCTCTACCGCCCAGACCATACGGCCGGCCTTGGGCTCATCCACCGCCCAGACCACACGGCCGGCCTTGGGTTCCTCCCGCCAGACCACACGGCCGGCCTTGGGCTCCTCCCCGCCCAGACCACACGGCCGGCCTTGGGTCCTCACCGCCCAGACCATACGCCGGCCGTGAGCTCCTCCACCGCCCGCCCACCACACGGCCAGCCTGGCTCCTCCACCCCAGACCACACGGCCGGCCGTGGGCTCATCCACCCGCCCAGACACACGGCCGGCCTTGGTTCCTCCACCGCCCAGACCCACACGGCCAGCCGTGAAGCTCCTCCACTGCCCAGGACCACACGGCCAGCCGTGAGCTCCTCCACTGCCCAGGGCCACACGGCCAGCCGTGAGCTCCTCCACCGCCCCAGACCACACGGCTGGCAGACCTGCTGGGCCATACCGTTGTGAACGCTCCTGATCAGAGATTACTGAGTTTCTCTGCGTGTCCCCCCGCTCGTCCCTTGCACCCCTGCCGCCTATCAATGACCCTCTGGTCCTTTACCTCTGATCACCCTCGGCTCTTTAACTCTGAGCTCTCTTTGTTCTTGTGTTGGTGAGTTCCACCTGTTGCTGTAACTCTGACGCGCCTTCGGTTCGATGCCTGTGATCTCTCTGTGATCCTGTATATGTGAGACGATTTGGCATTGCCCGTCAGCACCTTGGCCTGCCCGTCCCAGCTGTATAGCAGCCGCTGGTCGGCTGATATGAAGGCCGGTACCACCCCCTGCTGCTGCATTTCATACCGGGTCTGGAGACGATATGTGGATAGGCCTGTACCTCTTGTCGCTGGACCTCGTCCGGGTCTGGAGACGATATGTGATAGGCCTGTACCTCTTGCCGCTGGACCTCGTCCGGGTCTGGAGACGATATGTGATAGGTCTTTACCTCTTGTCGCTGGACCTCGTCCGGGTCTGGAGACGATATGTGATAGGCCTTACCTCTTGTCGCTGGACCTCGTCCGGGTCTGGAGACGATATGTGATAGGCTTTACCTCTTGTCGCTGGACCTCGTCCGGGTCTGGAGACGATATGTGATAGGCCTGTACCTCTTGTCGCTGGACCTCGTCCGGGTCTGGAGACGATATGTGATAGGCCTGTACCTCTTGTCGCTGGACCTCGTCCGGGTCTGGAGACGATATGTGATAGGTCTTACCTCCCGCTGGACCTCGTCCGGGTCTGGAGACGATATGTGATAGGCCTGTACCTCTGCCGCTGGACCTCGTCCGGGTCTGGAGACGATATGTGACAGGCCTGTACCTCGCCTCTGGACCTCGTCCGGGTCTGGAGACGATATGTGATAGGCCTTTACCTCTTGCCGCTGGACCTCGTCCGGGTCTGGAGACGATATGTGATAGGTCTTTACCTCCGCTCTGGACCTCGTCCGGGTCTGGAGACGATATGTGATGGGGCTTACCTCTTGCGCTGGACCTCGTCCGGGTCTGGAGACGATATGTGATAGGCCTGTACCTCTTGCCGCTGGACCTCGTCCGGGTCTGGAGACGATATGTGATAGGCCTGTGCCTCCCGCCTCTGGACCTCGTCCGGGTCTGGAGACGATTCGGAAGTGGAGCTTTGATCGACGTGCATTGTGGGCAAGAGTGTGGAGCTCATGAACCAGCGATGGGCTCATCGGGAGAATTGCCTGATGGGCCATGGACATGTTGGGGGAATGATGGGCCGGATGGCTGAACATGCTGGTCCTTCCAGGCTTCCCGCCGAGCCGGAAGCAGTTTTTGCGATCGGAGAACCCTCCTTCGCAGTTGGCGCACATTTCGTAATCAGCGCCCGGTCGCGTCAGGCTCACTGGGTTTGGGTGCTGATTTCGGTGGCCAAGGTGCTTTAGTGGTGGGACAGGCAGATTTATCTATTTCTACGTGCTGCACGGCGAGCCGTGACCTTTCTATACGAAATGGCGGCGAACTTGGTAAAAGTTTGTGCTGACGGAGTCGGTGACCTTTTCAACTTGGGTCTATTCCGAGCTCAGCGAGACGGACGACCGTGGCATCAGTGTGGGCCCATGCGCTTTATCTCACTGTCGGTTCCTCACTGGGATTACAACTGAACGCTGACATTCGAATAGACGCGTGCATCCAAAGGAGACATGTTCCGCCGGCAACAAAAATAGAGCCAGATGAGAAGGAAGAGAAAAAATGAGAGGAATAGCTGCTTGCTAAACAATGGATGGACCCGAAAGGCATTCCGATAGCCGGTTTGTCTACGTCTGACCGCCGGCTCGAGTCATTAACCACGTCTTCTCCTCTAGCAAGAACTGCGGACTGCGTTTGCTGCTCCAGTTGCTCCACTTCAAGGCTACGGTATTCTAGGCTAAGGCAGGGTTCAAAAAGGCAATTTGTCCTCAAATTAGCGTAGCATTTCATATAATTACATAAGTGCAGTTGATTCAACATCTGCAAACAGTTTTTATTAAAGCTTTCTTCTTCCCGCTGTGAACCTGCACGAGCATTTGACACTCCGACCTCTTCTGCGAGCGGCATCTAGCCTTTGGGCATGCGAACATTGCCGCTGCTGCTGACGACGAGACGGGAGTGGCACGCCGCCGCCTCCCGTCAGAGACGAGAGTGGCGCGTCGCCGCCTCCCGTTAAAGACGTGAATGGCACGCCGCCGGCTCCCGTCAGAGGCGAGAGTGGCGCGCCATCGTCAGAGACGAGAGCGGCACACCGCCGTCTCCTGTCCGAAACGAGAGTGGCACGCCGCCGCCTCCCTTCAGAGGTGAGGGTGGCACGCCACCGTCAGAGACGAGAGCTGCACGTCGCTGCCTTTTGTCAGAGACGAGAGCGGCACGCTGCCGCCTCCCGTCATAGACGTGAGTGGCACGCCCCCGCCTCCCGTCAGGGAAGCGACACGCCTCCCGCGTCCCGTCAGAGATGAGAGCGGCACGCCCCCTCCTCCTGTCAGAGAAGCGACACGCCTCCCGCCTCCCGTCAGAGACGAGAGCGGCACGCCCCCGCCTCCCGTCAGAGAAGCGACACGCCTCCCGCCTCCCGTCAGAGACGAGAGCGGCACGCCCCCGCCTCCCGCCAGAGACGAGAGCGGCACGCCCCCGCCTCCCGTCAGAGAAGCGACACGCCTCCGCGTCCTGTCAGAGGCGCCGGAGCCGAGCGGGGCGCGCTAATCCACGTCCCAGGCGGCGACCGAATCAATACCTCGTTAACTGGCTGCCGTTGTCGCTGATCAGCGGTAAATAGTTACGAATGCGGCGCGTGTCGCCGCCCGTGGTGAGGTTTTGCCGGTGGCATGCGACTCGTCGGCTTCCGGACGTCCCCTCCGGGCACGGACAGCAGGACCACACAGCAGGGTTTGGCCGAACGCCAGACGCTGATGTGTTGTAGACAGTGAATATGTGTGACGGATGGCTGAATGCTCCTGAGTTTCGATATGGTTATGTGTTCTTTTTCCTTGAGATCTCACTTTTTTGCCTGAAAGGAGTTGAAGTACTACAGTTTGTGGCGCTTGTATGCCTCAGAATCTAGTGCCTTAATGGTCTCCTGAATCTGAGCGTCCTGTTTGTGTGAGTTTGTTTATGGCCACTATACGGAGCCCAGTTATAAAGCCGTGGCTAAATGCTCGCAATTTGTCTTCGTCCCCAGCATCTTGAAGATTCCGTATTTAATACAGGCTCTTTATGCTGGTAATGTTTCAGGACCCAGTCCTCTATCTCCGAAAGTGTTATGGATCCGCCTCAGGCATTCCCTGTCTTTAGGTGGTGCGCTGGCGTACGTGTTTGAACAAGCAATTAGCAAAGTTGTGACTGGCTGTGGGTGTGGGTGTGGGTGGTGTGGTGTGGGTGTGGAGTGTGGGGTGTGGTGTGCGTGTGCGTGTGCGTGTGCGTGTGCGTGTGCGTGTGCGTGTGCGTGTGCGTGTGCGTGTGCGTGTGCGTGTGCGTGTGCGTGTGTGTGTGTGTGTGTGTGTGTGTGTGTGTGTGTGTGTGTGTGTGTGTGTGTGTGTGTGTGTGTGTGTGTGTGTGTGTGTGTGTGTGTCTGTGTCTGTGTCTGTGTCTGTGTCTGTGTCGTTCTCTGCTACATCCATGCGCAGGTAAAGCGTCCCATTAGAGCTCACCGTTGGCTGACCCACCTGTTTGTCCCCCAACGAGTCGTGTACAATGCGAGCAAGCCTAGAAGTCGGCATGTGTGAGGGCTACGATATTTACGTTGATGCGACGACAAGCCTGCGGCAACATGACTGTCCACGAGGTTTCATACATCCGCCCCCAGGCTTATCACCTATCTAAAGCACCCGTTTGTCGGGCCATTCCAAATATCCGACGCTCGTCGACCAGCGACCATTGGAGACCTCCCGCACTGTGTGCTTAACACGCCCCCGAGTGGCTGGTGTAATCTGCCGCGTGCGAGTGTGCGTAGGGGTTGCAATTTGACCTCTTGAGGTCTCAAAAGCTGAGAACGCTAGAGACACCGCACTTTGCAGGTCGGATAGGGCTCTATCTACACTCGCTTTGCCCATTGCTGAGGTCCTTAGGCCATGGCCTTCGGTCAGATAAGGTCAAACTCCAGATCGGTGTCCGAAGTGCACTCTGATCTCATGCAACCAGCCTTAATATGGATAACAAGCAAAGTGTCAGCGGTCTTTATATCAGGCCAGTGGCCATGTCTGACTTTTGGAAGGCGCAAATGGCCCAAAACCTTGGGGATTATTTGGGCATGTGAACTTACAATACGCGCCAAATACCTCTCTTGGCAGTATACTATTTAAAACAAAGTGTTTGCCGAGCTCAGTTCAGGTCAGTAACCTCTCCTTTTCATAAAACTAAAATAATACATATTTTGGCGTCGCCCTTATCCAGGAATTTAAAGCGCGCGTCAACAACGGCCTCATTAAACAATTTTTCCAGCTATACATGTATTTCATATCTGACCCAAGGTCAAATAAATCAGTCGCAGTCCTGATTGCAATAGTGTAGCTGTCCAAAACACCATCTCATCTTTTTATGACTTTGTTTAACGCTACGTTGTCACATCATTTTGAACAACTCCATTGCGATGGCCTTCCTTGACAGCCACGCCGTGCCTTTCACCCGCCATAGGTCAGGGACCTGACAAGGTATGTTTCGTTTGTGTGTGCAAAGACGCCGGCTATTCAATAACTTACAGACGGTGGAAGTTGGGGGTGGCTGCGCCGTGCTTGCCGAAAGTTGTTGTGGGAAATCTTCGGAGGGCCAAGCTCATCAGTACCTGAGCGCGTGTTGAACACCGCGCCTAGCTCGTTGTACGGTACGGTTTCGACTCGCAAACTTTGTATGCATTACTTTTATTTGAACTTTTAATCTTGTCATGCTGTTAACTTTGAACTGTGCCTTCTATGAACTCACCAACCCGTTTTTGCGCTGTTTTGTTCGTATATGCTATTTCACATGTATAGCACTGTCATGGTAGTTATGACAGCAGTTTCGTCCTATATAGACGCAGTCGAGACTAGCTGCACTGTGCGCCATAGTTTCCAGGCAGGCAACAAATTCCTACTGTTGACAGGCAACAAAACAAGTTTATCTAAATATAACACGATTATGTCGCAGTGAGGGCCGCAAGGTGTCCCAGTTTGTGCGTGGGCATGGAGTGTCGGTCTGAGCTAGCGTCGGCTCCGTTTCAGCCACGGAGACCTGGGAGCGGGTGCCAACGTGCGAGCCGCAGCCGGCGGCGCGCTCGCAGTGCTCGGCCGTGGCCGTCAGCGCGCTGCTACTGCCCGCCGAGCGACGCCGGCTGCAGCGGCCACACAGCCATCCTGCCGCCGCCGCTGACGCCGGTGCTGACACCGCCGGTGATACCGCCGGCCGGCCAACCGTCCCTGTGGTGCACGCTGACGTGCTGCACGCCCGCCGACGCGTGCAGGTGGGGCCAGTGACGGAGAGGCGGCCCGGCGCACCGCCGCCGCCGTCGACCGAGGCCGACCGCTGCGGCGACGAGGAGCGGCGCGCGGCGGCGGTGCCGCGGCCCGGCCGCGAGGGCGGCGCGTGGCCGCGCGTGCACGCGTCCGGCAGTCAGCTGCTGTGGCGAATCTCGCAGGTGAACCTGGCCGGCCGGCAGCAGCCGAGCTACTCAGCTCTGAGCAGCTGCAGCGGCGACAGCGTCGAGATGCAGCCGATTGGCCCGTCGCTCACCGCGTCCTCTGAGCTGCCGAAGTCGTACAGCACGCACGCCATGCCACCGGTGGAGATGAGCGTCGGCTGCGGCGGCTTCCCACGTGACCACGTGTCGTACCCGGACCTGCTAGGCGGCGCCGTGCCGCCGCCGGAGCCGGTCAAGCGGCACGCGCCGCGGCCCGGCCCGTGCGCGCCCATGCTGACCGGTCACCGCTCGCCGCGGCTGCCGTCGCGTCTCTCGTCGGGGGTGTCGTCGTCGTCGTCGGCGCGGCTCATCTGCATCACGCACGGCGCCGACAGCGACGGGACGTCCGACTACTCGAGCATCGAGCACTGCGACATCACCGGCTACGACAACCCCAACTACGTGGGCTACCGCGTGGCGGCGCTACCGTCGGGTGCCGAGTTTGAGATGGCGCCACTGTGCCGGTCGCAGGACTCGGGCATTTCGGAGAGGCCGCGCTCGCGATCCAGCAGCCCTGTGCGTGACGGCGTTCAGTTGGACCAAACGCTGGTGCCCTACTACCCCCCGTCTACATGTACACACTCGGCGGCAGGGAGACGTCGTCCGTCACCCGCTTCAAGCGGCCGCTCTCCGTCTGGCGGTTTCAGCTGGTGTGAGCTGAGACAGCGAGCTTTCCGGCGGAGGCTGCGCACGCGCTGCTTAGTCGCTGCTTGCGCGTCAGTGGTCGGTATTTGTCGTTAGCGGAGAGCAGGACACCATTATGACCCTTATGTTGTTCGCCGTTGGCCAACCCTTGCTGCGTTATTGATCGTGTCGCCTGGCGACATCGTACATGATTTCCTCTGAGACTTCGGTCGTGGTGTTTAGGGTCTGGCAGGCCACCCTGTGCAAGGTGTTAATTTTTCTACTCACACACGAGTGCCATCTCCGTTGGGCTTATCTTTAACTGCTTATTTGCCTGTCGTTGCAGATGAGTGATTGTTGTTCTTCGTTCGTTCCGATGCGTCGCATATGTCCTAAAGCCCTTGTAAATGTGTGACGATACATTGGCCTAAGGAAATAGTGAAGAGCTTAGCGATCAGTGGAACAGGTGGGTTATGCATAGTGCCGTGTTGGCTGTCCACATCAGTCTTCCAATGCTGCCGCCCGTACACCGTTGGATGCACCAGAACCAATCCACATCTGCCTCGCTGGCAAAGTCGTGTTCGAATTCTCATGTTTTTTGTTACCGAAGCAGGACCGTCAAACTGAAGAGGCTGTCGTGGGCGCTGCAATAGCTTTGTGTGAGAACTGCCAGCAATTGTGAATGTTGCTTTGTTCGATGGTGTGTATACGGAGCGTGTTTGAGTTGGCGTGTTGCAGTGGTGCCGCCGGATGGCCGGGGCCCGGTGCTGCAGTGGTGCTGCAGGCCAGTCCACAGATACTCGCAGCCGGGTCGAGATTCCGCAGCACGAACGTCTGCACGTGCGGCAAAGTGGCGGGCTTCGCCGAACGAGCGTATGCAAGCACGGCGAAATGGCGGGCTTCGCAGCAGGGGGGTGCGCGAGCGCGGCGAAATGGCGGGCTTCTCAGCATGAGGGTGCGCGAGCGCGGCGAAACGGCCGGCTTCGCGGCATAAGGGTGCGCGAGCGCGGCGAGATGGCGGGCTTCGCAGAGCTCAAGCGCGGCAAAATGGCGAACTTCTCAGCATAGGGGAGCGCAAGCGCAGCAAATGCGCGCTTCGGGTCCGCCGCAGTCTGGGCTTACCAATAACTGCTGAACATGAGCAGCATTCCTGCTTGACACTGGCCGTGTTTATCACAGACGCTGCTCTCGTCACCGTGTAGGAGATACTCAAAGTTCTGAACACAGGCTCGCACGATGGCATCTGAGCGCTTATTTGGAACCCCGTAGCACCTGAGCGCTTATTTTGAACCCCGTAGCATCTGAGCGCTTATTTTGAACCCCGTAGCATCTGAGCGCTTATCTTGAACCCCGTAGCATCTGAGCGCTTATTTTGAACCCCGTAGCATCTGAGCGCTTATTTGGAACCCCGTAGCACCTGAGCGCTTATTTGGAACCCCGTTGCACCTGAGCGCTTATTTGGAACCCGTAGCACCTGAGCGCTTATTTTGAACCCCGTAGCATCTGAGCGCTTATTTTGAACCCCGTAGCATCTGGCGCTCCACGAAGGGTGTGCAGCGATGCGCGACGAGTTCCCCTCAAACTGAATATAAAAAATAAACTGCCCATATGTTCAGGGTCTCTGTGACCTTTAAGAGCTTGTGTGGACGTAATGCATTCTGCGATATGGCTAAAAGCGTCACATCTGCGCTGTCTGTTGAGCTAACGCTGTGGAAATTGTTTTCATTGATATTGAAACCTATTTCAAACTTGAATGCCGAGAGACAAAATACCCTCGGTAACTTGCGTACAGGTGTGTATGGCGATGTACCGACCAACAGCCGTCCCACCCTTGCGCTAACCAGACAGAACGCGAACATTCAGGAGCAGATCTCACCACCTTTTACACACCTCGATGTGGTAATTGTCTTTTTTTCAAGCAAATTCTCCTCACAGTTTGTAATGATGCGCGTTAACTAACTGCGCAACGTTAACCAACGTGCACCCCCTTTCTCCCCGCACGCCACCTCAGCCCGCGTCACGGACCTGACACCAGGGGGTGTGGCGGCGGACTTCTGCGCGTGCGATCACCGACTCGGTGCGCGGTAGATGAGTCGGTATGGGAATGCCCACCACGTTTTAATAACGAAAACGAAAAAGTGTGCAAAATCTAGAAATTACGCTTATTTTAAGATCAAAATGGCCACGAACTTTACAGATATTGAACGTTTTCACAAACTTAGACGCATATTTATCATGAATGTGTAGTATATTTATACGCGAAATATGGCGGTGCTTACGGTCCATCGCTCCGTTAACCTGTGTGTCTCGTCTATGATAAACCGTTTTCTGGATCAATCATTTGAAAATGTGGTTGTTAAACTTGTAAAGGAAAATGTGTCCATGGCTCCAAAAGGGTAGCTACAATCGCTCTAATTTTCTCCGTCGTTCAAGAGCTAAATCCACAAACATCTTAACCTATCCTGGCCGAAGCACAGGTCGTTTAAGGAGAGACGTCAGGCTCTGTCACTGAGCTGTTCCAGTTGGGGCATACCGCCCGCCCTAAACACACCGAGAACACGGTTAGAATTTTAAAAACCTTGTTTTGTTATCCAAAAAGGCCATGCAGTGCTTTAACAACTTTGGAAAACATTCCGCTCTTGCCAAAGTCAGATTGTATTGCAAGAGCTTGATAAGTAATTTTCAGTGCATTTTACAAAGATGCGCCAGACCAGACCCAATACGCTGCCTTCCTATTCCGAAAATAAAATTCGACAATATCCGTTTACGAAACCGAGCATGACGTCCGGGGCTGCGTTTGCTAACAATGACGTCGTTTGGTTTGATTTACAGGGACCGGCTGGTCTTGCAACCGGGTTTTCACTACCACTTGCTAGCAAACAGGACCTCCAAAACCGCATGAATTCGCAGCTGCATGATTTTTGTCATACGAGAAATATCCGACTTTTAAAATGTTCCATCAACTATTCTGAGTCAATTGTTTACCGAGTGGTAAGGCACAGGCAGCTTTTAAACATACTTCCAGCTTTAGAAAGCCAATAACGCAAGATTATAAACGAGCGTATGACCCATGACCTGGCACTGGCCAACAATTGTGACGTTTGGCCTCAAGCCTCAAGGTCTTACCCTTTCATTAGGATCAATTCCAACCGGAACGTGGGATTGAGGATAAGTCGGTAGTATAATGGGCGAAAAGTGTTTGTGCGGTGGGCATCAGCATAACCCCTGTTCCGTAAGTGAACGCCAAGCTGCAAAATGACAATCTGTATTTGAACTTTCACAGTGAACATTAGATCATGGGATCAAACTTTGTCCGCTAAGCATGGTATTAGAGGCCTCACAGCTCGGTGAAGGCCAGCACCCTTGAAGTAGCAGAGGACCCATTCGTCAAAGGGTTTGCAGCACGATCTGAGGTTAATGGAAAGGCGCCATGCAGTCCCGTCACACGGACGAGGCGCCACTCTCCTCGGTTCCGTGACTCTTGCACCCATTTGGAGATGGCAGCACGATCTGATGTTAATGGAGAGGTGCCATGCAGTCCCGCCACACGGACGAGGCGCCAACCTCCCCGGTTTCGTGACTCTTGCACCCATTTGGAGATGGCAGCGCAATCTGATGTTAATGGAGAGGTGCCACGCAGTCCCGTGACACGGACGAGGCGCCAACCTCCCCGGTTCCGTGACTCCTGCACCCATTTGGAGATGGCAGCGCGATCTGATGTTAATGGAGAGGTGCCATGCAGTCCCGCCACACGGACGAGGCGCCAACCTCCCCGGTTCCGTGACTGTTGCAGCCATTTGGAGATGGCAGCGCGATCTGATGTTAATGGAGAGGTGCCATGCAGTCCCGCCACACGGACGAGGCGCCAACCTCCCCGGTTCCGTGACTCTTGCACCCATTTGGAGATGGCAGCGCAATCTGATGTTAATGGAGAGGTGCCACGCAGTCCCGTGACACGGACGAGGCGCCAACCTCCCCGGTTCCGTGACTCTTGCACCCATTTGGAGATGGCAGCGCAATCTGATGTTAATGGAGAGGTGCCATGCAGTCCCGCCACACGGACGAGGCGCCAACCTCCCCGGTTCCGTGACTGTTGCAGCCATTTGGAGATGGCAGCGCGATCTGATGTTAATGGAGAGGTGCCATGCAGTCCCGCCACACGGACGAGGCGCCAACCTCCCCGGTTCCGTGACTGTTGCAGCCATTTGGAGATGGCAGCGCAATCTGATGTTAATGGAGAGGTGCCATGCAGTCCCGCCACACGGACGAGGCGCCAACCTCCCCGGTTCCGTGACTCCTGCACCCATTTGGAGATGGCAGCGCGATCTGATGTTAATGGAGAGGTGCCATGCAGTCCCGCCACACGGACGAGGCGCCAACCTCCCCGGTTCCGTGACTGTTGCACCCATTTGGAGATGGCAGCGCGATCTGATGTTAATGGAGAGGTGCCATGCAGTCCCGCCACACGGACGAGGCGCCAACCTCCCCGGTTCCGTGACTCCTGCACCCATTTGGAGATGGCAGCGCGATCTGATGTTAATGGAGAGGTGCCATGCAGTCCCGCCACACGGACGAGGCGCCAACCTCCCCCGGTTCCGTGACTCTTGCACCCATTTGGAGATGGCAGCGCGATCTGATGTTAATGGAGAGGTGCCATGCAGTCCCGCCACACGGACGAGGCGCCAACCTCCCCGGTTCCGTGACTGTTGCAGCCATTTGGAGATGGCAGCGCGATCTGATGTTAATGGAGAGGTGCCATGCAGTCCCGCCACACGGACGAGGCGCCAACCTCCCCGGTTCCGTGACTCTTGCACCCATTTGGAGATGGCAGCGCAATCTGATGTTAATGGAGAGGTGCCACGCAGTCCCGTGACACGGACGAGGCGCCAACCTTCCCGGCTCCGTGACTCTTACAGCCATTTGGAGATGGCAGCTCGATCTGACGTTAATGGAGAGGTGCCATGCAGTCCCGTCACGCAGCCATTTGGAGATGGCAGCTCGATCTGACGTTAATGGAGAGGTGCCATGCAGTCCCGCCACACGGACGAGGCGCCAATCTTCCCGGTTCCGTGACCCTTGCAGCCATTTGGGGATGGCAGCATTGATCCCCTTTGCGGCTGACCTGTAGTTCCCAGGTCCTCTCAACTGGTCGCTGACAAGTGACAAACCAGCGGCCTTTGCTGGGGATGTCTGCTCAGTGCCCTTCTGAGCTCACCTTGAAACCGAGCACCGCTTTTACTTACAACTAGTCCATCGCAATAAGTTGGTGGGGTTAAACTAACCCAACTCGACGGTGACACCTACGTGTATAGTAACATACAAAGAAAGTACAGGTTAGGAACTCTACCAAACACCGACAGGAGAGATCAACTGCGTTTACAATATTACCACAAATAAAGGAATTGTATCAATAACATTCTTATCATAAGCCGCCACCACACAAGACAGCGAACAAAGAAAAACAAGGTCGATAATCTTATTACGCGTGCTGAAGAGAAGGGCTGCAAAGTACCCACTGAAATACGTTATCAGACCGCTTTTGATACTTTTGAGGGGTGCGCCCGTCAACAAATGACGATGGATGGAGCAGATTTCGCTCGCTGCAATGCCGACGAGTCCAGGCGGATACATCTCTACGTCCTCTTACAATTGCCGCAACGGAAAATAAATCAACGTCGTATTCTCCAAAAGTGGATAATGTATATAGCCGAACACAATCGAAATTCAGGTGCTTCATTGCATGAAATGTCCCATGAGATGCACAGCCGTGTCCATTGCCTGACCTCCGCCGCCGACAGAAGCATCGACGATCAGCCAGATGTAATGTCACCACAGGGACAGCCCCCGGACGGCAACACAGGACTGATAATGACCTGACTGAAGCCTCATCACCAGACACCTCACCTACTGATTGCCCCGGCCGTGTGAGGGGCAACACGTGACTTGGTCCTGCCCGCAGACTGTTTATTGATAGCATCCAGTAATGCAGCGTTGCAACGGTGCTCACTGTTTGCAGCATCGAATGCGGCGTTTGTGTTGCTTTCAGAATAATATTTGCAGTCTATTTTGATGGGTCTGACGACAGGCGATGGGTTTCACTTCTGTTCACTCCGGTTTCGTGCATTTCAGATTTGGCACCAAATAAGGCCCCTGTCTAACAATGCTGTGGTGTGAACGTGAACGTGAGCGTGGAAAGGGTTAATCTTTCTTCGCCATGTCAACTTGTCAACCCTGCCGCTTTTCCTCTCCAGGTTGGCGTCAATGGTCAGGTTGAATGATTGGAAGAGCATGATTGCTCCCATTCATCGCACCCATGTATAAATTGATGCACATCAGCACTTGCAGCCCGCGACTGACCTTCTTTCTGAACGGCACCGAGACCGCAGTCGCGCCCACTGAAAAGTACCTTGGAAGCTCACGCCAGCCCATGCACCATGTGCAGATAGCAGAGGCGGTTTCTAACGCCACCCAGAAGCTGGAAGTCGTGAGACAGTCATTCGCCAGCATTGGTGTTTCACGCCGCCACCCTTGGCATGACTACAGTACGTCCATTTTGGTGCAATTATTCGAGGGTGTAGCATCATCATTTGGGGTTCGTGTGGCGAGTTGAATCAGGAGTGGCTGGAGTGGATTCAGTGACGAGTTACGCGGCTCGTCCGGGAGGTAAGGAATCGCCCATGTTCTGGGATGCTCAGACTCCAGCTGCCCTCGCTGTGCTACTGACGTTGCAGGGAAGACATGGTTGCAGCGTTCCAAGTGTTTCACGGAAGTATGTCTTTGCCGGTGGGCAAGTTCCTGATAAGACACGACTCGGAAGCGACATGACTTCAACAATGCAAGCTGAGAAGACCTCAAGCCAGGACCCTCGTCCGTGACAACTCATTCAGCTCCTGGGTCGTAAATGACTGGTACGCTGTTTCGCCGGCAATACTATCGCCATCTGCAGTTGGGCAGTTTAAAACTAAGCTCAATTTACACTGTGTTGGCACCATGTACGTTAGCTCACACTGACAGCATTGTTAAAATGAGGTTGTGTTTGGTTACCTGAATGGTATCTCGAAATGACCGGAATCCAAAGGCCATGCGCCCTTTTAACTACTGAACGTCATGGGTAGTGTAGGTAGTTTCATAAGTTATAGTTCAGAACTCGTTGGTGGAACTGATGACGTGAACCTAACGTTTGTGTATCCACGATTCAAATATGATTCCTGAACTCATTCGGTTTTGCCGCATGTTGGCAACGGATGTCTTAACAAGCATGCAGTCAGCCTGGCTGGATGTTTGTTGCGGCTTAACACGTTTAGATTTGGTTTCCCAGCTCACACAACAAAAAAGCCACGCACGACGGCACTTACAATACTCCATCAGCGCCCGTAAGAATACACAGGTGGTGCGGCCGCTGGTAAAAGCTGCGCCAGAAGTTAAATACGACTGGGCAACGGCCCGGGCCCGGCCAGATCTCACTCACATCGGGCCTCTTACCATCGCTCCTCCAGTCTCCTTTAACTTCCTGAAAGTGTGGGATGTTTCTGTGATGGGGTGCGTGCGCTGCGCGGCGCGGCTGCCGGACCGCCGCTGGGTGTTTGTGCGTCGCCGGCTGCCGGTGTCACGCCTTCCCACAAGTGCAAATTTATACTGAGGAGCGCATTGGTCAGATTTGGGCCTGTTGGTATAACGCGCACGATACGAAACGTTGTGACTCTGGTGTAACCGACATCGACACGCGTACACATATGTGAGCCACAGAGCTAGGATCAAGCGGGAGATCGGGGCACTGGCGGGATGGTAGGTCCGGTCAGGCACCATGAACGACTGTCTCCCCATACATGGTTCCATAGCCGCGGGATCCCGCTTCCAGAATTTGGCTGGTGATAGTATTTAAACGGGGAAAAAAGTGGAACAGGACACATCGAGAAAAGCTAAACGTCCTAAATTCCATGGTACACCCAATTGGCGGGATGCCAAGCAACCGGTGAATCACGTTGCAAGGGTTCGCTGAATTTAATTCCGGAACCCCTCTCATCCATAACTCCCTAGCTAATTCGCACAGACTTCATGCATTCGGCGCCCCACCACATTCACTTCAAACATACACATCCACCGGCGCCCACGCCATCCGACTCATTCTTTGCTCGCACATCGGTAGGACCTCTCCTCTACTCGCCCCTCCACCCCCTTATCCAGCACCTCGCATTTTAACTGGCATATCTGCGCGAGTGGTCGCTGGGCTAAATGAAATTTTATTTGCCCACTTCAAACATACAATGAACTCCCGTGCATACCCTGTTTGAAGCATATTGTGTCAATATGTTGTCAGCCTGGCACCGATGCAGCTGCTAGGCCGGCATCCAGTATACCAAAGCTGGACGACTGATTCCCTCGCATGATCTCCGGGGTGACGGCTCCCTATTTGGACGCCGGCCTCCCGCGCCTTATCCGCGATAGGGTGACCACCGCTCCCTCGGCCACGCCCACCGCTCCTTTGGCCACGCCCACCGCTCCCCTCGGCCACGCCCATCGCTCCCTTGGCCACGCCGAACCGCTCCCTCGGCCACGCCCACCGCCCGCAGCTTCCCACTGCTGCGCACGCGCCTCAGGCAGCGCGCCGTCCAATACGAAGACGTCTCCTCCGCTGCTTCTGTGCCCTCGCCTCCCGCCTGCCGGAGCGGGCTTTGCGAGGCGCCGCCCCCACAGCGCGTTCCTCGGAGGCCTGGAGGTAGACAGCGCTCCTGAGGGCACAGCGGAGTCCCTCGGCCCACGAGCGCCCGACTTGCGTTACACCTTACAGTGTTCACGGCCGGCGCGCTCTGGAGACTCGGCCCTGACTAACTTGTCCGACGACTCGGTCCCTTGTAGCGCTTCCTGCAAGCGTCGATGACGCGCTCTCTATCCGAGCCTGAACTTGTCGCCATCAAGGGATCGTCATCAAGAACATGTCGTACAATCACGTCGGAAGAGAACGGCCTGTGTTCTGGTTCTCTCCCGAGGCGTCGCACATCAGCGGATAGGTCCAGTTACCACCGTGCATAACCTCGCATCTCGGGTCTCTCCCAACTGGTCCCCGCCCATACCTGGCCTACGCTTTTTCATGCCGTCACGCTTCAGGTCAAGTGAGGGAGAAACGAGCAAGTCGACCGTTTCCCTCGTTCGAGAGAAGAGAGAAACCGTGTTTTCGAACCACGCTGCCCATTAAATGTTTATGTACGTGAGAGCAGAATGGCCGTCGGCTGGCTCATCCTGACTCGCGACCATGGTCGAGTACAACATGAACTACGGCAAGACTGAGTAAACGTATGGCTATTGCCATCACCGGCCTTGGGAACGGTCCGGCCCGCGTGTGGCTCACGATCATCGATCCCTTTAGCTCCCAACCTTTCATCTTGTCGTGGCCTCATGGTTGCCTCTGTGCAAACAATTTAATCGCCACCAACCCGTATTTACAATTATTCACACATAGTCACATATGAGCCCACTTGTTGGACTTCGTTCTCCTTCCTTACATGTGACACATCACCTACTACTCCCCCCCCCCCCGTCCTTGATTATGGGATCCCAAGCCCTAGGGTCACAGGGTCACTTCGTCTCCTCGCTCCAAGACGCAGTGCCTGCAGGGAGGGTCGCATAATCGGTGTCCCCCCCCCCTTTCCCCTATTGCACAGGGAAAGAGGTCGTCATGGTCCATGCCCGCTCGGTGGGTAGGGGCCAGGGGACGTCCTTCGGAGCGCACAGCCGTCTATGGCCCGGCTAGGACGGGGGCAATATAGCCTGTGGACTCACGTCATGCTGTGTTGTCCGCCGGCGTCCCGTTGCCCGCGGAACCAGAGATCGTCACCAGGTGATCAGCAGCGTCGGGCCGTCCTGTTCTCGATGTACGGCTGTCGGCTCTTGATGCGCGGCTCTTGACCTCTTTTGTCTCAGAGACTCCTACCCGAGACTCGCAAATTTCTTGAAACTTGGTCAGCTCGCCCTCGTTTTCCGCCTGGTCCAGTAGTGTGGCCTGAGTGCCACCTCGGTCCAGTATGTTGCCGGCCCGCATGCCCTACTTCCAGGGTTCGGCCCTCGCCGGGCCCGGGGCCAGAGCTTGGGCGTGGCGTCGCAGGCGACGGCGCAAGTCCCGCCCACTCCTCTTCCTGCTTCGTCCTCGGGCGGGCCCTGTGCGATCCCCCTCTGGCCAAGTCCCCACGTGGCGTGCGCGTCCTGACACCAGCTGGGTGGGGGGGGGGGGGGGAACAGCGGCACCGGCGCGGCGGGGTCCTCGGGCGGAGCAGCAGACATTCTCATAACATACTAGGCAAATATCTCAGCGTACATGTTTTTCGTAGGCAATTGGGCGTTCCGCATCCATTAATGCCGACCCGTCTGGCTGACGGCGGCGTCTCCCTTTAAACGCACTAGTCCGTTTCTGAAAACAGCGTTTCGCCAAGGCCCCGCTGTCCAATTGCGGAGTGATCGGCTGAAGCGTCTGAAGGATCTGCATTCTCTTATCAGGAGCTGCCCGGTCTAATCGTTATGTTTGGTTGATCAAGGGGGAGTTCCTGGCCACGGCCGGCTGGCTTGCCGCCCACACCCCCCCCCCCCCCCCCCCCCACACACCCCCCCCATCCTCCCCGCCCCGCCGGAAGCTCCACCGATCCTAGGCGGGGCGGCGCGCAAAATGGAAAGCATGGCAATGTATGCTTATGAAATATTTTCCAATCTGACCTGATCGTTTCCATGGGGCATCCCAGCTTTCCCTAACCCATCAAAGCTTGCTGTTAAACCTTTTCTAACTCCTCCGAAATGAGAGGTGTTTTTTCGGAGCGGTTTGGAGAACGCTGTGGGTAAACGTTAGTGGTGCAGTTCATTCATGCGCTTTTTTTGGCTTCCTTTGTTGTCGGACAGAGACAGAAACAAAAGTCTGGGGTGTAAATTGATGCAAATAAATTACGTGAGATGCAATTTTCATAGTTTCATATTCGTATATGAAATAAACAATAATAAGTCATTTCCCTAGCGTCAATGTAAAAAAACAGTATCGTTGCACAGATTTAGTAGTTTGAATTCATTTTTATGTTCTACAACGTGCAGGTTTTATTGCCCGTCAGTGCGTCACAGCTGTTTGGTTAAATTGCGCGCTGATTGGACAGCTCTTGCTTCTCCAAAATCATTTTTATGGCAACAGGTTTCAGCCCCTTTCCCACCCCACTTCAATCTAATCTCACCTGTGTTTTTTTAGGGGTGACAGCCCTCCAAAGCCCTAGCGAGGGGGACGCAAGACTGTCTTGACAAATGGCCCACTGATGGTAAAAGGTGGCCCCCAAAAAACATCGCAGGGTACGGCCCATTTGTTAATGAGGGCATGCTTTTATATACCATTTTTTCATTTTTACCTTCTATAACTGAAAACGGAAGCCATAAATGACGGCGGAGTCAATTCTATTTGAATTTTAGTCAATGACCTGAAAAAATTATGCGTTAAACGATTGCATTGACTAACTGCCGACGGTCCTCACTTAACAATGGTCCATTAAACCTTCATAAAAAGGTAGAATTCAGAAGATTTGCCATAATTTTGTTCAGGTTTCTACAGAGACAATAAGGACCCCAAGAATGTAGCCTGTAGACTGAAATAAATCAACAATTTGTATTAACCTGGTCAGGCCATGTTTTGGTGAAAATATCCAACATCTATTCAGGACTGATTAGTGATGCAAAATTGTGTGACGCAGTTTTTAACATACGCGCTCGTAAACCTTAGCAACAAAAAGCTCCGTGTCAGGCGGTGCAGTCTTCATTGGCCGGTTCCGCAGCTAACACTAAGTCGTGGCCGACAGGCGGACAAAAATGATGACGCACCTGAAAGAAGCACCCCTTAAATTAATGTACCCTTTTGAGACATCGAACTGTACATTTAAAAGGCAGTCCGGGCGTTTGTTTAACCTGCGCAATTTTTGGATTGATAATTAGAACGGATTGCCTTGACAGCACCACAAAGTGGTGGTGGAATTGGAAGAGAAGAAATACAAGCTGTATTTTTTGTATCGCTGTAACTGTTAAGCGGTTCAGAGGAGTGACCGCCAAGCTGTTTAAAAAGATACTCCCAGTCTAACCTTTGAACGGTACGATTGGTCACTGATCACCTCCAGGATGGATTATTGAACACTGAATGCTGTCAACCACTTCAGAAATTTACATATTTAGTTATAACCAGGATATGTACATGTGTACGCATATACATGTGTGTATGTAGCTGAAATATACAAACGCCTGTTGCACGCATACGTAGTTAACATCTCAGCGTGTTGCAGATGTTCCATTACGCAATCGAACAAAGCCGTTTTGAGGAACATATTAAATAGAATGGCATATAATGGTATTATCATATCAAATAGAAGGACATATAGATACAAAAATAATAATTGTGTTGCCTAGATCAGATTTTTCCATTAAAAAGTATATCAATGGCCATCAGAACGCTTGTTCCATCATATGTGATATTTGCTTAAATGTCTTTAAATATGAAACATTCCTCTTTAACAACCATCGTGAGAATTAAATCCGTTGGAAGTGTCGTGGTCGCCGTGATATATACGATATCGCCACGGTGTGGTTGGTACTCAAGGAACATGATGTGTTTCGGAGAGATCACCGGAAGCGTTTCCGCGGGTGTTGTCGACGGGTGTTTCGACGGCGCGTGGAGCGACGACGCGCTGGATGACGGAGATGCACCTTGGCCGCGCCTTTACTTGGACGACCTGCGGTATGGTCTGGTTGCAGCGGGCACTGACGTGTGCACTGTACGAGACGAGGAGAAAGCGTTCCTCCCGTTCGTCCTGTCGCACGCCTCTTCACCCAAAAGTGAACATAGTTGGGGATGGTATGCATTGTACCGTCAGCCCGTCCTTCCCCAAGAAACCCGGGGAGAGCCCAAAAGCTGTTGAAAAGGCTCGTTTAGTGGACGAGGCAACTGATGTACCAGGTGGGCTTGCCAGCGCTAAGAGTGTGGGTAACAGTGGAGGTGGATTGATGCTGTCGTCGGCCCCAGGTACGACCCTTCGTGTTTCTCTTGAGTGTCAGAACTTATCAACCCAGGTCAGTTGTTACGTTTCGAGTTATAGCGTTTATTGTATCCTCTGGTCTGTACAAGGCTGATGATATCGACCAGTCTGTTTAATTGCTAGCTGATTTCGCGGTTTGGATGTCCCATGTCGCTAGGTCGCTACAGACCCCTTTTCGAGTTTTTCGTGATAGCAGTCTTTTTCGAGATGCTAGTTTTGCCAAGTTTTCAGTCGTGGTGAAGGCGGTGTGACCCTGTGGTCGACGTGGCCGGTCTGCTGATGCCAGACAGTTGGTTAGGTCAGCATGGCCATATATTGGCTGATCTAACGAGGCCATACATCTCTGAAATACTTTCTTAGGCAACACAACAATTGGATGAAGAAATTCCATTGACCTAAGGTCAGGCACGAAGGTCAGACCAAGGTCAAACCAACCTGTCTTATTACTCTGGGGCTTGCTATGCGGGGTAGTTTCTGGTGCTCATTTCGAATTAATTGATAACAGGAACGTCATTATGCATCGTTCATGGACTTCTTAAGGGTCAGAATAGGCCACTGACCTAAAATAACACGGGTCAACATTTGAGTTTTGGAACATAATGCTTAGTGTAATTGTGTAGCTTATTCAAATGGAAAACTCAAAGCAGTCTTGTAAGATTTGATCACCATGATCTTCAAAAGGTCAAGCAAGGTAACTGGCTTTCATGAACACGTGACCTTTTCCTTAGAACAGGTATCTGGGTTCTGGGGACACTTGAGAGACCGACCTGGGGTTTGACCTTGTTTGACCATATTTGACCCAAAGGTCATGACCTGGGAACCTCAAACTCTGACCTAAGTGAGTTCACGTGCACACCAGCACACCCTGCGTCTCTAGCTCCCTTAGTTTCTGAGATCTCAGTGGGGGGTCAAATTGGCCCCCATCCAACCGAAGCGTATCCAACCGGCCACCCGGGCGCGTGTTATGTCAAAGTACACGCTGATCTGTTCACATTGTGTACCTGTCTGATCAAAATGAAGGCAAGCTGTACAGCTCTGACGGTCGGTTGATCACATGCGTGGAATGCGAAGTGAACAAACGCGACCGCATTAAGAGAGTGTTTCAACATCAGGCCGCGCCGGCTGGAGGGAAGACCGGATTGCTGTCGACGCTTAATGGAGGGCGTCAAGTAAGCAAATGACGCTGTGCATGCGATTGCACGACGCCGAATTGGTTTGGCAAGGATATAATGGATTGTGAGTCACAAGTTCAGAGTTAGCTCTTATGTGTTTCCCTGAAATTGGTCGTTGTCAACATTTAGTCACGTAGATACCAATACAGAGCATAAATTTGGTAAGGACGGGTACGTGCGCAGGAGGGCTTCTATATGCGCACGCCCCTTTGGTTCTCAAAGTTGGGAGGCTTGGAGCACGTTCCCCAACTGAATAGGAAACTGCCAACCCTGTGTTAAGCAGTGTTTGCGACCATAGGCCCCAGGCCCAGGGCCGGCCGCAGCACCAGGCCCAGGGCCGGCCGCAACACCAGGCCCCGGGCCGGCCGCAGCACCAGGCTCACGCCAGCCGCAGCACCAGGCCCCGGCCGGCCGCAGCACCAGTCCCAGGCCCGGCCGCAGCACCAGGCCCAGGCCCGGCCGCAGCACCAGGCCCATGGGCCGGCCGCAGACGCGGCCCTAGCCCGTCCCAGCCCCATGATGCACTACCTAGCGCCGCGCTGAGTACGTTACACGTGTCACCGACGGCGATGTAGCCAAGGGGATTGATTGGCAGGGGTGCGGGAACTATGTTTAAGTTGGGTGAACTCCAAAATGCCGGATGGACCCCCAACGATTAGATAGCGGGTCGCTTCAGGCCAGAATAGGCCACCCAAAGGTCAGGATTGAGTTAAACTATTGACGATAATACTGGACCTTCTACATGCCATAATGGGCCATCTGCAGGGCAGAATGGACCTTCTCAAGGCCAGAATGACCCCTCCAAAGGTGCAACCGGCCCTCTACAGGCCAGAACGGACCCGCCAGCCACTAACGGCCATCTACAGACCAGAATGTGCCTCTTCAGGCCAGAACTGATATTACATGTCAGAATGGGTCCTGTTTGGGCTCAGAATTGATCTCTTAGATCAAGAAGCACAATAATTAGAATGAATGAGGAATGAAGCCCTCGGCGGGCCGGGGTGTTTTTTTACATGCATCCCCCCCCCACACACACAGCTTTCAGGCCGGCGAGGGGCGGCTGCCCCCACTGCCCCCCCCCCCCCCCCCCCTTTCGGTTACCACGTTCTTGTTTGGGTGTTATTTTCGCCTCTGGAGATGGCGTATGCCCCGGGAGCCGAAGGTGTCGTTCAAAATCAACTCACGTTGTTTATTTTACGAAGCACTGACTCCCTCCGGTCCCGCCTCGTTTTACTTAGGGGTGTCCGGTACCCGAGGTACCACCATGTCACTTCCGTGCTCGACATGCTTAATTACTTTGTGTACCAATTCTGTGTGTTCAGCAGTAGGGTGTGGGAGGGAAGGAAAACAACTTCTGTACTTCGGTGGCCTTGCAGCACACTTTTACCTGCAGGGAAATTGTCTTATATAAGATGTATTCGTATATATTCGGCCGGAAAAATACCGTACTGTTCATTTCTTTTAGAGACATTTATGTTCAAAAATATCTCTAGAATGCTGCCGTTGTCCTCCCTAACAAAATTCCCTTTGACCATTTGAGATAGTCACAGCCGAAAGCCATCAGAGCTCACCCACAGCAATGAAGGGGAGGGGAGGGTGTCACCGCAGAAGCGTACATGCGGCCTTGAGTGAAGCGAGGGGACCTGTGTGGGGTGGGCTGGGGCGCGGAACTTCGGTGATTGACCGATTAGCTTTGAGAGGTGAGGGCAGCATTTGAATGTGGTGAAATGCTTATGTAGCGGAGGAGTGCTAGCACGCGTGTCGCACCTTGTGCCATGCTTTTTTCGCGTTTTCGTGAGCTGGGAGTGAGGGCGGTTCGATTATGTCGACTTCTTAAAATGGCGGAAAAGGCATCTGCAAAGTAGCGTAACTCAACCGCGTCCTGGTTAGTAGAAGAGAGTCCTTAATTTCTGCTGTGTTGGTTAAAACAACCGTAATTTTTATCTTTTATCAGCACAATATTTAGAATGTCCCTTTTGTATGCTGTCTTTAACTTGAGTCGTTTTGACGTCGGCACATGCTTCCTCAAGCATGCCCTGGTTAATCATGGAAAAACTGGGCTGTTTCCCATTTGTGAGTTCTTCAAACACTGCTTTGGATGAACAGTGTTTGAATCATGCTGGTTTGGGAGGTGGGTTTACTTTTATTTTGCATCTTGGCTGTGGGCTTTATACCTTGAAACATTGCTTAAATGACCATATTTGCAATGTATTAAAATATAGAGATTTCTTCAAAATTAACTTTTCATTGTAAGTGCTGGTAGCACCCAAACTATTGAACTTTGTGGCAGGGCAGTGTCTCAAACTTACCCAGTTGTGCATGGGGAATATATATATATATATATATATATATATATATATATATATATATGCATGCATCACAGAATTTGTGACTTGAATAAAAACAATACAGTAGGAGAACATCACTATAGATGTAATTAAGGTTTATGCAAGAATGAATGGTGGCAGGGCCATTTTAGTATTCAAGTAAAAATCAGGATAGCAGGGTGGCATTAAGTTACAGTCATGATTTTACATGAATTGCATCATTATATATGTCATAGTAACATCATTAATTGATGTTTATTACAACTATGGCATTACAGTTCACATCATTTTTATGCTACAAAATTAAGAAGCTTGTTATTTTCCTTGTTTTTCTGTTCTTGTTTGTCGGATGTTTGCCTTGGGTTGGGCAAAGTGATAAGCAACAGCTGCTGCTTTTGCCCTAGCTTGGTGTTACCCTTCCAATATTGGCATGTTTAAGTCAGAAATACATTGCCTGATTGATTGATCAAAGCTTATCAGGCAACCAGACAGCCCAAAGTTAGTAATATTACTTGGCTTAAATTTGCTGGTCTCAACCAGAAAATAAAACTGGTTAAAAACCAGCTGACAGAGACTGTTTTGACTAGCTGCCACCAACCATGGCACCACTGTGGAATGTGATCCATTAGTGAGTGGTTTTACATGCCACCAAGTTTCCAATGGACCTATATTTTCTACCATAGTTTAGGGCTTCCAGTCAAAGCCATTGTTTTGAAATGGATTGATAAAATTTATGTGTAAGTAACTTGTATTATTGCCAATTGTTACAGTGAGAATGGGGAAATTTGAATTTCAGATATTTTTTGCTGTTGGGGTATGAGGATATGGGTTTTGTTTTCCTTTTCCTTCAATATTGTGATATCTTCAATGTTACATGCTAGACAGGTATTTGGTAGCCATGTCTTGTGGTATTGTTCTGTGTCATGTTCTGTGTCTGTGTCTCTGTGGAAACCTGGCCTCAGACAGGCAAAGTGTTAGGTAGTGTAAGTATTAACATGTTGATGACTTAAAAATTAATTTGATCCCAATTGTTTTTGAATGAAATGTCATCTTAAGTGTGACACCTGTTTGTAATGAGTCAGCTGTGGTGCACACTGCTGCTCTTCTCCAATGATTTACTCCATGTAATCATCTTTCAAGGTCCATATTTTTCCAACATCTCCATGTGCATCTTTTTCAGGTCTGGGATGACAGATCAGCAGTTTTGTCTCCGGTGGAACCACCACCAGACAACACTTATCAATGTGTTTGGCTCTCTACTCAAAGATGAGAGCCTGGTGGATGTCACACTGTATGCTGAGGGCCAGCCAGTCAGGGCCCACAAGGTGGTCCTCTCTGCTTGCAGCCAGTACTTCAGGGTAAGCTCCTTCAAATCTGTTCATTATGTTTGAGGCCATTTGTTTGCTGTTGCATTTATTTAATGGGTTGGCAGAGGCAGTGAATCCAGGAATATACCATCATGACCCCTGCAGTAGGTTTACACTCTCTTCCCCAAGGGTTGACACCCTGGCTTTGCGAACTTCTTAGGTAAATCAGGTCAAGCTGCATGCATCTCTTACCTCCTTCTGAATCCCCTTTGCAAAGTCTGTTTCACACTGAGGAAACCAGAGATATTGGATTTGATGGTCAACCTTCATGCAGGGTCAGAGGCAGGTGATGTCATATCATTGCAGCAGCAGAGAGCTTTGTAAAACCCTGATAACAGAATGAATGCAAAAGTGGCAAATGTGCATGAAGTCACACACCTGCATAATAACATGAGTGGTTGAATATAGTTTTAGGTACAATATGTTGATGTTGCTCACCTTTATTTCAGTCCATCTTCGCCACACATCATGAGGCCCACCCAGTCATCATTCTCAAGGACGTGCCTCACAACGAACTAAGAGCTCTTGTTGACTACATGTACCAGGGTGAAGTTAACGTGTGCCAAGATCAGCTGTCGTCGTTGATCCAAACTGCCGAATCGCTGAAGATCAAGGGTCTGGCGGACAGCGGTGATCGGCGGGGGCCTAACAGCTGCGCCGGGCGACACCGCCGCCTCTTCCGCCGCCGCCGCCGCCGCCACCACCGCCGCTCAGACACAGTACGCGCCGGTGCCCAGGCGGTCGGAGAGTCCGCACTCCGCACGGGACGCGCCGGCTGGCAGCGCGCGGCCCGAGCGGCTGAACGGCCGCGCCTCGCCGCCGGCCAAGCGGCCGCGCCGGCCGTCTGCCGACAGTGAGGCGAGCGGGCGCCAGCCAGAGCCGCCCGGAGCCGCCGCGGCCGCCAGCTCGCCGTCGGCCGGTCGTGCCGCGCATCCCGGCCACCATCACGGGCCCTGCCGCGCCCGACCGCTCACCGTCGCCGCCGGCGCCGGCGCCGTCCGACGTCAGCGTCAAGCGGGAGTCGCCGAGTTGTGATGACGACGACGGCCGCGTCAGCGACGGCAGCGAGGCGGAGTGGCAGGGCGCCTCCGGGCAGCCGCCGCCGCCGCCGCTGCACCCGCCACAGCCACAGCCGCAGCCGCCACCCGCAGCCGCCACCGCCCGGCCTCGACCAGTCGCTCGTCCCACACGGTGAGTGGCGCCCGCCTGACCCCGGGGTGTCTGTCGGTGCGTTGGAGCTGCGGGACGCGAGGTACACTAAAACATTGGTTTGTGCACGGTGCCAAAATTATGTAGATGGCCTTGGCAGATACGCAACTGTTCCATTTTTTAACGAAAAACGACCTTTTCAACCGCCTTCCGAATGATGTGCTGATGTTAGGGCAAATTTGTCGCAAAAAAGGATATGGAAGAATGAAATGCTTGTAAATGGTACCAAAATTAATTATAAGACGAGGTGGAAACGCGCGTACTATCCTCACTTGCTGGATACTCATTGTAGGCGGACGTTTCCTTCAAATGGCATGCACTTACATCAGCTGGTGCTATGTCATTTCAGCGATTGCTATTACCTCGAATTTGGCTGCGCACCGTCGGTAATTGTTTGTGTCACGTCAACATGCGTCGACATGAATATCTGAGCATAGCAGCGGGATATCGTGGAACAAGCGGTATTGGCCAACGTTGTGTCCAGTGCGAGAGTCGTTTCGACTGTGGTGATGACTCATTAGCGCGATGCTGGTTTGCTGATGTCCAAAGCAACTTGTATAGCCGAAATAGCAAGTTTATCGTATTATGGCTTTACGAGCTGTACAAAATGCTGAGCGACCAATGCTTGGCGGTCCCGGCTTATTTATTCTATTTTTGGGATTGGAGGTTTCCTTCGCCAAAGGCTTGGTACTGGTTTCGTGGAGATTATGCAAGCCGTTATTGTTCTGATAACAGTACCAGTTGATGGTCAGGATGCGCCCCCCCCCCAAAAAAAAAAGGTTAAAAAAATGCTGCACTAGTGTGTACCATTCATGTGTCTCTACTACGGGTTAAACACCACGTTGACCGCCGGTACTTTCTTTTCTCCGTAGCAGCTTCATGAGCTGTTGTCCACGCGTGTACTGTCGGCTGAGACTGTCACTTCGTCAACTCATTGACTCCCCATTTTAGTACACATGCTGCTGCCTCCCCTCCCCCCCCCCCCCCCACACACACTTGGATGTGGGTCATCCGCCTTCAAACGTTATGCGGCATAGTCAATGGACGGCTTTTCAGCTCTTGGCTGGGTCACATCACGAATGTCCTGGTCTTGGAGTATCCTATACTGGTCTTGCAATATCCTGGTCTTGCAATGTCCTGGTCCAGTCCATCAGAAAATTGGACAGCTTCGGTCTCGTCTTGGCGTGAATCGGTGATTGGTGGTCGCTTCGAGCGATTCATATATGCGAGTGAAGGTTTTGCAAGTAGGAGTAGGTTATCCGCCCTTTCATCTCAGCGGTGCGCTGATTCAATATGACTGAGCCGATGAGAACAAATAGAAAAAGTGAATAAATAAAATAGAATAGATAGAATACGTTCTATAAATGTTTCCTTTATGGTGCCTATGACGTCATACATGTCAACCGCTGCATGGATAATATGCCCATGATTACGGTTAAAGCTGCGTCAGGAAGCACAAACGTGTTGTCCTCTGGGGTCGAGCACGATATCATCTATCTATGCCGTCATATCCCTAACGAGAACTGACCGAACGTCGGGCTCCCGCGTAATATGGGACGTGATGAATGTCTGACACGTGTGCTACGCGTCAATATCAGATAAGGACGTGGTCATGGCTGCTGTCGATAATCGCGCGCGTCACGTGAGCATGATCGTCTGAACTTGGCAACGGGATATTGGGCACCAAGCGGCAGTGAGCTGCCAATGCTTTGAGATATTGGCTACGTCTCGCTGTCATTACAACTACCCACTCGACTGCGCCATTATAGCTATACAGTATCAAGCGACGGGCGAATAGCACTTCACTGCCAGGGTGTCGTGGATTACATCGATGAAATGTGTCTTCCCGGCGTTCTTGCATCCCATCTTTGATGAGAGGACCCGTCCACGCGAATAATACACACCGACCGTCTAGGATCGATGTTCGATTACGTGTGGCTCGTGCTGCCCTGGTATAAAGTTGTGTTTCTTTGGGCACTGACGATCAGCATTATGATGCTCAGCGTCCTTCTCGTCCTAGCCCAGCGTCGACGGTACACCGATATGTTAATGAAAGTAATGAATACCGCCCACCCATGGTATTTGTTGTCACGCTGGAGCGCGCTTCTCACATATTTGGGCCTTTTTCACCAGAGTATACGCAGTGTCACATTCGGAGCTGCACGGCAGTCAGGTATTTGCTCGGTTCGGGATGGTAAAGGCGTTTGTATCGCCGTGACCGAACATCATGCGAAATTCAGATGTTTTACACATGCTTTTTCACTTTGTTGTGCGTGTCTTCAAAGTGTCCAAATTATTGAACGGCATTTGAAGGCATGGCGTCTGAACCTGAAAATGACCGTATTGAAGGCAGGGCTCTTGCACCAAATTATTGAATCCAAATTATTGAATGGCATTTGAAGGCATGGCGTCTGAACCCGAAAATGACCGTATTGAAGGCAGGGCTCTTGCACCAATTATTGAATCCAAATTATTGAATGGCATTTGAAGGCATGGCGTCTGAACCTGAAAATGACGGCATTGAAGGCAGGGCTCTTGCACGTACACCATGAGTTCGCGAGGAATCCGAGCGAGCAAAGGAATTTTGAAAGAAACGGGCGGGACGAAATCCAGCCACGCTCCCCCCAGATTTCGGGTGATGTCTTCTTAGACGCAAAATGCAAGCGCTCTTAAATAATTGGTGTCAATATGTATCGCATGATTTGGTCTTGGAGTAGTCACATATTGCTTAAGACGTGATGTGATGTTAGTACGTGATGTTTATTCGTGACGCGCCAAGAATGTTCCATGGTGCGTGACGTCACGTGAAATCTTTGCTGGACGTGTTCGCGCGTGACACGTTCTCCGTTTACATCTCCGTCACTTTCGTGACAAGAACTACGGTTGCGAAACACAACGAAACATTTGTGCTCACCACGCGTGCTGCTGATGGGAGGGGTGGGGTATGACCCCGTGCTCCCCATCTGGACCGGCCGTAGTCACCAATGCCACACGTGTTTAGTTGGACCTCCATGACTTCAGTGACGTTCCGGGACGTTTCTCGTGTGCCGACCTATCAGTGGAGGCTGAGAAGTTGGCATGCGGGGATGATAGTGTTTAAGCTTACTGTCCACCCGAGAGCCTGCTGACGGGATGGGACACCAATTGGCGGAGACAGCTGCTTCAGTTCGATTCCTACGAACGGTCCAGTATGTATGTGGGCAGCTGAAGCAAATTTGCGTTTTTAATAGAGGTAGCCAGGTCGCGGAGATCAGCCCGGGCCAATTGCTGGCCTGAAAGCTAGCTCCCGCCCAAATCATTGCTGGTCATGATACATGTCCTGGCGAGCAGGTCTTGTTATTAATGGAAATGAATTTGGCCCTATCGATCAGGCTCCACGATTTTTTTAGTTGGCTCAATGTCCAGTGTTGTGTTAATGACAACAGCCTGGAGTGCTGCTGTTGGAGTGTTACGTTGACGTTTATCGTGTTCCCCCGTCGCTCAGTGTGGGAATATGTTCCTGCCAGCGACATTGGGCGTTCTTCTGTGCCATCCTGGCTAAGATTGTTGGTATTTTCTCAACAGACTGCGGTTTTCTGTCATACTATTAAAAACAGTTAAACAGGCGTTCTTTCACCGGCGTCTGATTCCACGCGTCATCAGACATTTCGCGGCGAATGGGCCGGTCTGAGAACGCCTGACTCGCTACCATCCCGCGTGAGGCGGCACGATATTATTCGCTGGCTGGGCGGCGCACTGACTGTGCTGGCGGGGCGGCGTACTGGCTGACTGCTGACTGTGCTGGCTGGGCGACGTACTGGCTGACTGCCGGCTTGCTGGCTGGGCTGCGTACTGACTGCTGGCTGGTCTGCGTGCTGACTGGGCTGGCTGGGCTGCGTACTAAATGCTGGCTGGGCTGCGTGCTGACTAGGCTGGCTGGGCAACGTACTGCCTGCGCTAGCTGGGCGGCGTTCTGTCTGTGCTGGCTTCTGACTCTGCTGGCTGGGCGCGGCACTGCCACCGGCGCAGTATGTTGAACTCTGGGAGCTGCCTGACCTTGGTGACTGGCAGCCGGGAGCGGCGGCGGCGGCGGCGGCGCGGCCGTTCACACGGACGCGTGTGCGCCGCCGTCGCGCCGACCAGGCCCGCCCCGCTCGCGCCGGTGACCGCCGGCTGCAGCGCAGCGCCCGCCGCCCGGCAAGACACGCGAAACAGACGTGAAGTTTGCTGGTGTCCTGTACATTGCAGCATATTTTCGGAAATGTTCGTTAATTGTGGAAAGGGTGACGGTTAGCACGCTGGCTGTCTGGGTGTGCGCAGCAAAGCGTGTCAAGGCTTCAGTTCATTACATACTTAGTTCATACTTCATACACAGTTCATACTTCACATAGCCTGCCAAATGCAACTTGTGGAATTCTATCGAATGTTTGATTGACGTTACGTATGATTGGCTTTGACGCAGGCCTGTGTACAGATAGACATGGGAAGAGATGACACGAGGAAACAGGACAGTTTTTATGAGACGTTTACGCTGGAAATTAATGATACGTGCAGAAAGGGTGAAAGGTGTTGTTCGTAGGAGCCCCTCTTGTCTTGATCATGAATTGTATGTTTTTGTTTAAAAGAAAGACGCAGCCTTTGTCAAACGCTGCATTGCCACTGTGCAGGTTTCGAAAACTGTTCCACATGGAATGCACCAGTAACTGAGGTCCGTATTGACGAGTGAGCGAGGGTGAGGCATTGAAAGAACCACAGTTCCTCGCTTATTTCATGAATCATTTGAATTGATTTTGAGATATGATTGGTGTATGAATCAATGATATTTAATCACAACCCACCCCCACAACATCCAAGTCTATCGGTTTGTCTGCCACTAACCAGGGCCCTCGTTAGAAATGTTGAAAGATGTTTTTTTCACAAGTGTATTGTGATTTTTGGAGGGATTTGAAATCACCATTGACTAGCGAAATTGCATTATTTGGCTTGTTAAAATCTGCAAAAGCTTACTAAGTCTGGCCTACAACCCGGCCAAAATCCGGGGGACTCTTGCCGTGCAGAAGGGGTAGATTAACCGGCTGGGCAGTTGCGTCTCTGTTTGCTGCCCCGTGAGTCTAGCGTACATTCGTGAAGCTGCAGTCGGTCGGGCGGCGGGGCGCCGTCCGCAGGCCCGGCGCGCTGCCGGCAGCCACGCGGCCCTCGCCATTGTGCGGGCGGGCCGGTAATGCGATGCGTCGCGCCGCTGGTAGGGGAGCGAGTCGGCCCGGCCCGGCCGCCGCCGCCGCCGCCGCCGCCGCCGCCGCCGTCCACAATGGCCGCCTCTCCCCTCCCCTGGGCCGCCGCGCCGGAGCCGGCCGCGGGGGGGGATGGGGCCGACTCAGCGCCGCCGGCCAGCCCCACTAATCTCATGCACACACTGGAGTGTGAGGGGCAGGTGGGTGCCGGCAGTGGTCTGGCCCGGCCACTCTGTCCCCTCTGTCCCCTCCCACCTCCCGCTGCATGGGGTATGGACAGTCCCTGATCCACATTCCGGGTTTAGGTACGACACGTCGCATACCACGTGTCAGCAGTTAACTTATTCGTGGTCGTCCTTTATTGCCGCTAGGTGCAGGGGATACAGATAGGTCAGCACGTCGGCAGATGCTGACAGAAATCGTTGTTTGTCGCCTACTACGGTGTGGATGGCGCTCTCCCGCATATGGTTATCACCTGTCATACATGTCGACCGGCATGCACCGTGGGCTCTGTTTGCAGTCGCCAAGAGATTTGCGAGACTCGCACGCCGTCATTGTGCGGGACTGATAAGGCTGCTACCACGCAGGACTGATGAGGCTGCTACCACGGCCTGAGGGCAGCCCATTGTCAGCGGATGCGCCGGTGCTCCGGGTGAGCGGGTGTCCGCACCGGCTGACCGAGTCCCTCCCTGCTGCAGGCTTTATGAACTGGTCGCTGGGCGGCAGCGGCGACGGCGCAGAGGGCCCGTTCGTCCCGTCGACCGAGGCCGGCGGAGCCCCAGGTACCGTCCCGGCCGCCGGCGCGCGGCCTCACGCGCACCCCGACACCACGCACTGTCCTGTCACGACACGGCGCCACACCTCGCCTCCGCTGGCCCCGAGCTGAGCCGGGTCACACGCCTCCAGCTGCCGGTCGGAGGGCGCTCGGCCTCCCGCCCGCTGAGCTCTGCCGCGGGACGAGCGGGCGCCGCGCTCCTGCCGGGCGCTGCGTGCGGGAGCTGCCTCCCGGCCGTCCCCGTCCCCTGCTGTCTGGCTGTCCATCCTCCCTGACTCGGAACCCGGGTGTATGGCGCCGTTCCAACCCTCAGCCTTTGAGCGGCGGCTCGTGGTGCGCCTCGCCCCCCCCCCCCCTCCCCTCCACCTTTGTAACTGAGAGTTTGTGGTAGCCCGTCGTGTAAAGTTCACTGCCCGGGGCCACAATCGGCCGTTGACTTCGAACTGGACCGTTTCGGCCGCTTGGCCTCGGTTGCCGGTGCCGTCCGGAGACGCGTGCGGAGACTCTGACTGTGGACCGGTGTCAGTCGGTGGAGATGGTGACGGTGGCGGGGCTGCTGCTGCCCTGCGGCGCCGGGCTGTAACTCACTCGCCTGGCCGCACTCACCCTGGGCGTACTGCGCGGGCGGGCGCGGGTGCACGGTAACGGCGGGCGGCGGGTCGGCCGGGCTCCAGCCGCGCGCACCAGCACTCACTAACCGGGCGGCCGGACTGGGCCGGGCCGGGGTAGCACGCGCCCGGCCCTTGGGCGGGGCGGCGGCGGCCGCGCGGCCTGCCCGCCCGCCCTCACCACCTATGTGTGTGTGTCGTTGCAGGTCCCAACTGTCCGTCTTTCGAATTGCTGGACTTGTTCCACCCGCGGGTAGCGGCGGCCGGCGGCCGCGGGCCGCGCCTGCCGCTGCTGGCGGGGCCCGGCTCGCCGCCGACCGTGCACTGTGAGCGGTGTGTGGCCGCGCCTACGCCACCACGTCGTCGTTGAACCGGCACCGGCGCTACGAGTGCGGCCAACCGCCGCAGTTCGCCTGTCCCGTCTGCCTGATGAAGTTCAAACACAAGCACAACATGCGGACGCACGTGCGCGTGCACCACAGTTGATGGCGTCGACGCGCGGCGCGGCACCGCCAGCGCCGGCGCGACGGGGCGGCGGCGGCGGCGGTGGCGGTGGGAGACGGACTGAGAGATGGACAGACAGAGGCGGACAGACTGCCGGAGAGGCGTGTGGCCAGCGGCCTGGCTCCCGAGGCGAAGACGTGGTGGCGAGAGACGGCCGGGCGGCCGCTGAAGAGGCGCACGCGCGATCGCGCTCTCTGGTGCAGCAGTCGAAGGTGCAGCCTGTGCGCGTGGCGCCCCGCCCCTGCCTTCCTCCCCCGCTTACTGCCGGACCCTGCAGACCGCCGCCTGCGCCTTCTGCATGCCCGCACGCCCGCACGCCCGCATGCCGCATGTTTGCCTGTCAGCATGCAGGGTCTGCCGGCGGTGCGTCTGCCCCGCCCGCTGCCTGAGTAGCTCGTCAGCGTGTCCGTGAGCCTTGCAGCAGCCTCTGCGGTGTCCGCCGCACGAGCTCCCCGCCAGCAGCAAGCGGAAGGACTGCTGCACGCAGTCGCGACCCCCGCCTGCTAGAACTCTCCTGTATCAGACGTCTGAGCGAGCAGAGAGCTCTCTTCTGGATATTTGCACTCTTGCTTGCGATTTAGCGAGTTTTGCTCGACGAATGTGTTTGTAGTTTTTGCTAGCCTTGTGCATCTGCTGCAACCGTTTTTCCGACCACTAGACAACAGCGGTGGTCATCAACTGCGCTCGTTCTCGTTTATTTGTCGACCCGTCGTATTCTGCGATCGTTTTACGTTGCCGCTTTCGTTCCGCTTACGTTTGTGCTTTTCGGGTGTTGCAGATGCTTTCCTGCACCGAGCGTTCAACGTGCGCTTCCAGCGTCTGCTGCAGCAGCAGCGCTACGACCAGCTGCTGGCGCGTGCACCGCCGCCGCCGCCGCCGCCGCCGTCGTCCGGCTCGCTGGGCCTGCCGCTGCTGCTGCGGCGCGAGTCGCCCACCTCGCCGAGCAGGCAGTACGCGTGCGAAAAGTGCGGCCGCCAGTACGCCTCGAGCGGCAACTTGAAGCGGCACGTCAAGTACGAGTGCGGCGTCGAGCCGCAGTTCCAGTGCCCCGTCTGCAAGAAGAAGTTCCAGCACCGGCACTCGGTCAAGATCCACGTGGTGTCCACGCACAAGTCGGAGAACCCCGAGCTGATCAAGGACTATCTGATGTGATTCGCGGCGCTCTGGCCGCGTCTCAGGTCGGCGCGTTCAGGCGGAGCACGACCACAGCTCAAGCGGAGCGCGGCCATAGCTCAGGTGGAGCGCGGCCACAGTTCAGGCGGAGCGCGGCCATAGCTCAGGCGGAGCACGGTCACAGCTCAGATGGAGCACAGCCGCAGCTGAGACGGAGCATGGCCACTGCTGACGTGGAGCACGGCCACAGCTCAGACGGAGCGCGGCCGCAGCTCAGACGGAGCACGGCCACTGCTGACGTGGAGCACGGCCACAGCTCAGACGGAGCACGGCCACTGCTCAGACGGAGCGCGGCGGCAGCTCAGACGGAGCACGGCTACTGCTGAGATGGAACACGGCCACCACCCAGGCGGAGCACAGCCACTGCTGAGGTGGAGGCTATCTCCTCCGCACACCAGCTGTCGCAGCGAGGAGCGACACCGGCTGTCAGCTCCTCCTTCGCCCCGGGTCGGGCCGCGCTGTCCACCAGACGTGCCTCCGGTGTGGGCCTTCCTCTGTGTCTGCGGCCACTCCCCAGTGCCGACTCACCGCCGCCGCTCGCTGTCGCGCACAGCTCTGTCCAGCGACAGATGATCGCTTCTGTTGCGCACCCCGCCCGGCGTCCGACTGTGGCGGTCTGCTGACCGTGGCGGCGCCGACCGCCCCAGCGTGCCACCATGGCCCGCACACGAGCTCCGACCGAGGCCGCGTGCTGGCGCAGTCGCCGACCTCTGGCCCTGGCGCCGGGGCGGCAGACATTCCTCAGGCATTTTGTCGGGGCCCGCGCGCCGAGAATTGTGACTTCCGTGGACATTATTAACGATTTTTCCAGTCTGCTTAGAAAGCATGTAGTCTTCCGAGCTTTCGCTACCCCGAACGTTCCTAGTCTGTCATGTATTTTGTGTTCTCTGAAGACGTGAGCGATATTCAGAGACCGGGTCGTCGCCGGTGCGTCGGGTGTGATCACTGACGCAGAAGGCGGCGCCTGCCGGGCCAGCCGGTTGGAGGGCGGCAGTGGGTCATGCGACAGAAGTACAAACACCTGCCATGCTTCTCAACACTGAGAAACCAGGCAGCCAACATCGGCCAGGCGTGGCCCACCCGGCACCATGGCTCGGCGTCGTGACCCGTTTTCCAGCACGACCGCGGTTGCTCGGTCAGTAGAGCTGGTCACGGTCCGCGCGGCCTCTCGTGATAGCAGGCCGGAAGCCTCTGTTCGTCGCTGGTCTTGATCACGTCCACTGACTTCGGATCGGCATTTCACCACCGCTTTGATCGTGAGGTGTTTTATGGAGCTCGTGACCGACCGCCGGGCATGTTCGTGGGGACAGGAGACGCCTGTGCGGCGGCGCGGGCACGGAGAGGGCGCCAAGCTGCGGGGCAGCAGAGCGGGTATGCCATTTTACTATGCTATGTTTGTGTGTTGTGTAAATCAGGGCTTGGTGCCACGTTGTCATCGTGACCAATCAAAATCTCTACTCAGGAACATACTCAGGACCAAGTGCCGTTGTGTGAAGTGCATAATACGCGTCGGCTGTTAGCCGGAAGGGGTGGAGAAAACGGGGTCGTTTTTTCTGTACTGTGTGGGAGTGCTCCCGGTGTCCGTTAGGTCACGAGGCTGTTGATATTGTGTTTTGTTGGCCATGAAAATCAAAATCATGCGTGGGAGGTGAGATATGAGTGGTTGATGAGTACCTCGCTGGCCAGACTCCATGTAGATACGCCGCGAACTCGCCGACAGCTGCTTCGCTGGGCGAACGCGGGCCTGGCTGACTTCAGGGCGGGGCAGAGGGGGGGGGGGGGGGGGGGGGGCGACGAGGGCGCCGTTCGGTGCCTGCATGACATCTGTCTGCGTGCTGCTGTTTGGTAGTAGGGTAATCGCTTCGGCCCACCTTCCGCGCGCCTGGAGATGATCGGCGGTCGTTTCTACAATACGCTTTGGGGGTTGGTGTCCTCTACCCACCTCATCATGGTTCACATGTCGCGTGACTGGGGAGTTAGTGGTAAGGCTGTTGTGCTCAGTGCTGGCATATTTCCATACGGAATCGAATTTCGTCACCTCATCAAATTTCGCCCGCTCACGGACTCGGAACTGCCGGATGCCCGTCTTCCTATGCAGTGGTGGTGGGCTAACTCGTGCGCGTGCGTCGCGTGATTTAGTGACGAGCTGAAAGCAATATACGACATCGACCGAGGCCGGTGTTTTCTGGGCTTTGCCGTCTCCCGCCGACGCCGCCGGCGTGTGCTGACGGCGGTGGGCACGGCACGGTGGGCACCAACACCATCTGGCGGCTCGGATGGCGGCGGTGAAGCTGTAGCTGGCGCCGTGTTCCAACAGCACGGGTGCTGCCTCGGGATCGGTGCGGTCGCGTTGGTACTGCCAGCGCCACCTAGGGGCGAGCCCCAGAAGCTACCGGCGGCAGGACAACAAGCGCCGTCTTTTTGCTAGGGTGTGAAGCTGCCGTTGGTGTGTGGCCAGTGCTGCCTAGCCAACTCTACCGTTCTCACGACTCAGGAGAGCCTGGGCGTACTTCTGCCGGGAGTGTGGCAGCACCACCTGCCGTCTGGATCAATCCACTGGGCCGATCCGGCACAGCGGCAACCTGGGCGACCCTCTTGACGTCCCGGTGATGTGGTTCGTCCATGGCGCGGCTGCTCGTCCCGGTGGCAGATGATCATTTAGGGCTCGGCTGATCGCCGGAGGCTTGACCGGTTCTACCCCTTCAGCTGATGCGACTGATTACTCTGACTTACTTCGACTCCAAGCCGATAATTGCATCGATGGCTGTTTTCGGTCTACGTTATGCGCATGCTGGACACAGCACGCGCCTACAAAAGGCCTGTACAGTTTTCAAGTAAGTGAAGTAGACGCGAAATGTTGCGCATTCTTCCTGTCAAGGCCGATTAACACTCGGTGAATGATCGGCCCTTGGTTGCCGATCTTTATCGGTATGTTTTGGTTTACTCGTGTGCGTTTTATGCATAAGCGCTGATAAAAGCCTTGTGCTGATTTTTTAGTCACGTAAATAAGCAGAGAGTAGCACGGTCCTCGTGTCGAGTGGAGTAAGGACGTTGATCAGAAGGGCTGTTGAAATGACATCTGTGATGCTTTCCGTAAGTAGTACTGCCCTGTGGAAAACAACCTCCTTTCCGGCTTATTTCAGTATTTTACGTTTCGTCCGTTAATCTTTCCTCCTTAAAGCATTGAAGTGCTGATGAAACTCTTTTGTAGTTGTTATAATCAACCATCATTGCTGAAAAAGAAAAGCCCCGTTGCTTAGCATGACAGGAAGGCCGCATGCTGCCATGACGGCCGCTCCATTACGCCGACACCGGCACAAAGCCGGGGTGTCGAGCACTTACAAGGTATCGAAAGGGATGGCCATGACGTCAAGATGGCGTAGCACGCCATGCCGGCAATCGTCGCGCTTTCAGAGCCAGGCGGTACCAGTCCCGGCCTGGCAGCGGCGGCGTGTGTTCTGCAGTTGTGGTAGCAGTTTGTTGCTTAGCGCTGTGGGCTGTGTCCAGCGCTGCAGTGATCTCTAAAATGTCCACCCACTCCTCGGGCAGGGCTGGCCACCGGGCCGAACGCCAGAAATGGGCCAGTTCTGTGCATTGCGTGATGGGTGGCCATCTGCGTTGCGACGGTTGACGACGGCCTTTTCACAGCAGACTACACCTCGAGCGGCTGGTCCAGAGCCTTGTGACGTCACTGGAGCAATGCCGTTGATACTTGAGTATGGATGGCTGAGTGTATTGTCGGGCATGAGAACAGCGGCCGTTGGTTTCAGGTTGGCTGGTAGTTCCGACGACGACCGCGGCGCGGCGCTCGGATCGGCCGGGCGGCACCGGCCTGGTCCTGCCTGGGTTCGCCTGCGGCCAGTGCGGCCGCCAGTTCCGCTGGAAGTCCAACCTGTCGCGCCACCTCCGGCTGGAGTGCGGCGTGGAACGCAAGTTCGAGTGCCAGCACTGCAAGTACCGTTTCGTCCACAAACATCACCTGGAGAGCCACGTCAGCAAGCGGCACGCTGCCTGTCCCCTGCCGCCGAGCGGCGAGGTCATGCCAATCGCAGACGTGGCGGGAAATCAAGATTGCCTTTGAGGTCGGCATAGTACGGTGCAGGCACAGTGCGTCCTTTTATATTTGTGTTAGGTTCTAAGGAGCTGGTGACGTGGAATTATTTTACATTGCTTGGTCACTGGTTTTCAGTGGATTTGCTTTATGCCTTTGCGGCTCTCACCGGGCACCCACGTTATGGTATTCTGCGATGACGCATCCAATTGCTCACTCCTTGAGATCCTATTGTACCTCGTCCAGTCTCTGGAAAGCGCTGGCTGATCAGGTCAGCGTTTGGCGTTTACCTTTATTTCGTGCGGTGCTCTGGTTTGTATTGGTGCGTTCGCACCCTGTCTTATGGTGCGGGGCGGCGGGGTTCCGTTTCAGTCGGCAGAGGTGCGGATGTCAACTGTCAGTCGGGACGTTCGGACTGTCGGGTCGACCTGGTAGACTACGTTCTAATTTGTAGTATTCGGGCCTTGAGGTGTACGTTTTTTGATAAGCCAAGAGTCTGCCATTCAAAGTGCAATCGTCATGCGGTCTTTACCCTTTGCCGCCTGTTCTCATAACCGCAATGCTAAGCACGTAGGCGGGCGCTCGCCTGCCTGGTAGCATTGTGGCAGGGATTGTCTCAAAGGGGTCTGCGCGGTATAAGTGGACGTGTAACTAGGGTGTTGGGAAAGCCATCTATTATCTTCTCGGTAATCCAGATGGTTCGTACTGGGGTTGTCAGAGGATCCATTCACGAGTCTTCCCGCACACGAAGTTTTGCGGTACGTATGTGTGGTTGCCATATTTTCTGGCTCGCTTCCTACATTAGGATCACGCTCAGAACAAAGCCATTTATGACTCAAGCTCTCTGTCATGATCACCAGACATCCAAGCCACCACAATTGCCCTGCTGTTTGAGTTTCTCGGGGCGGGTCACCTGCAGCCTGCTACCGTCCTAGAGCGGGATCGGTGCACTGCAGCTTTAGTGCTCGGAGGTCGCTACAATTGACACCGCGCTATTACCAACATCGCGCCGACTGACGTCGCCGACGCCGAATTTGACCTTTGACCTAGCGTGATGAAGTCAATTTTTGACCTAACAACATCAGAACTAGTATCATTGGCGAGATCTGGCTGAGAAAGATCCACTGGTGTGTTTTTCTAGGATCTATATTAGTTTCGAGATGCCCGAGGGCTGCATCACCCCCACCCCCCCCCCCCCCCACCCCACCCCACCCCTATCCGTCTGCGTTATGGAAACGGCGAATCAGGGCGAGGCTAAAGGGAGCGCAGAAGTGATATTGTTCACCATTTCTCGAATTGCCTATCCGACATTTCGTGAGTGTCTTACCGACATCCGTACCCATACCCAGTGGCTCAGCGAGCTTAGAGATCCAAGCCCTTTATTTAGGCCTGATTTTCGTTTTGACCATAGATGCCCCCCGACAGAAGGTTATAAATTGGCGTGATGTGTACTCAGCGGGGTCGGGCCCACTCCCTCAAGAAAATGCTGGGTGCGCCCTTGCATACCCGTAATTTCCCCGAATTCTGTACCCAACTCAGCCCTTTGCCGCTTCCAAACGGGTGGGCACCAGAAGGTTTACCTGTCCGTAAAGAGGCTAGGTGACACGGGGGGTGGGGTTGGGGAAGAGGCAACCTAGGACGTGGTGTTAGCGGGGCACTTCGGTGGTTGTCCAATAGCCAACGTTGCTAAGGGTATTCCGAGCCTATGATTCGACTCATCTGCTGCTATTTCTCATGGTGCAGCCAACAAACTCATGGAACCAGTCAAACATGGGCGTGCTATACCTGAGGGACAGGACAACGTTAGACATGGTCCAGCGTTTCCCAGCTGCACCATCGGTGTTTGGGCCCTAAGCTCTACGTCGCCCTGGTCATATGGCCGTAACTGTGAAGTGTTGGTACTGCCCGCGCTTCTGTAACGTTCGCGTGGATTGGATGCCTGTTGAACCCCAGTGAAGTTGGATCATGAATTCGCGGAACGAGGTCAGTGCATCACCCCAGCAGTTAACGTGTGGGGTTACATCCATGCATAAATCACCGGGGAGCCATGCTGGGGTGACTTATGGTGGCTCACTGAAATTTGATCTGGCACCTCAGCCCTTCATCATCATCATCATCGTATGGGTCACCAGGCCCAGCTGGATCATTTGACGTCGGTTTTTCTCACCAAGGTCTGAGGAATGTATGAAATATGAATATTCCATGAGGTGTACATAAAAGCTCATGTGATCACGCACCGGGATGCTTCCCAGATTTGTTATCCATTTCTTAGGTGAATCCATCCTCTAACAGATCAGGTAGTAATGCCATGACCGGTGCCAAACCTGTGTTTACCTCCAGACCGTGTAGTCCATCCATCAGTGCAATGGAAACAACGTGACCTTTAACCTGTGCGGCGTTTGTTCACGACACACATTTTGAATTCGCCGCGGCAGCGAACGCTCACATCCTATAGTCAAGATCGTTTCACGGCACCATCGGAACCGTTGATCGTGATGCTCGTCTCAGTCAGAGCGCGTGTTTTGAGTGGTCAGAGTGTGGACGAACCACGCTGGTATTCATCTGCGACGGACCGTGTACCGCCACTCGGTCGAGCACTGGTTTCCCGTGTATTAGTAGATGGGCTGTGCAATGTGCGGTGCAGCGTTCACTGATCTGCTCGCGACGTTTTGTCGTGTTTGTTGTACTATCCAGGGTTCGAGCGTAAATAAACGGCCCAGCCATATTCAGTCCACCTATCTTCCTATGTTATGAATTTCTCAGTGTTCCGATGGGCCGTCCGTCCGTCTGTCATGCATGCATGTACTCGCGGCTCGTCGCCGGTGCCAGCTAGCCTCGTGAGACTTGACCTGCGGGAAGGTCAGCAGGAGCGCATCACGGCGATCAATTTGTGACAGAGTCTGACCGGCGGGGCACTGTCGGCAAAGTGCCTCATTGGATTAACACGAAAAACGCGACGCGGGCGCCTTTCAAGAAGGAAAAATCGCGGAAACGCATAGCGAAACCCGGAAAGCATCTCTACGCAGAACGGAACGAGCATCCATGTAAACAAAGTGGGAAGCGCTGCGCGCTGAGACGCACGTGCATCCGCGCACAACAGCGGACCCCACGGTTTCGGAGCGTTCTCAGAACTGGTGTTAGATCTCGGCGAACCACGCAGACAATTACGTGAAACCGAATGCAAGGGGCGTGCACCGTCCGCAATCTACGCAGCTAGTCCAACACTACCAGATCTGCAACAGTGTCAACGATCGACCGACAGGGAGGTGCTGTCGTGATTTTGGAGGAGTTCCTCGAGCACAACATGCTGGCGCCTAAGTCGAGTAAGCTAAGGCTGTGAAATCGACAGAGACGTAAAACCCATTTCACGGCAACTACCCCAATAAAAAATATTTGCTTATTTCACTTAACTTTGGTCGCAATCGCCCAGAACGTCCATGACCGCAAACTTCACATATTCCGTTGGTGCAAAATGTCATTCTCATTTGTTGACCTGGCAAACTCCACGCAATGCCATCGAGGTCGTGAGCTTGTACTGGTGGTCCTCCGCGCGGTGGATTCAGGCGCGTCACTGGGCATCAGGGTGGCCCTTTTTCAATCTTTATGAAAATGCAAGAGGATGTGGTGTATTCGGATGCATTTAGATACACTGAATATAAAAACTACCCTCAAAATTCAATTTTCAATAGCAAAATTCCCCACCCCGCTCCTAGGAAGTTTTTGACAGAGCTCGCATGCACGTCTTTTGGGATTCTGGACGTCATATGGTATTTGTAACGCCCGTAATTTAAAGTGAAGGTGACAAATCAGCTTCTTGTCTTCCTTGCAATGTGAACCGTAGCCCGCTATCATATTGAGTACCTCTACTACATTGCTTACAGGCGCGGAAACGTCATTTCCATAGACTAGATGGCGCTGACGTCGTGCGAACCGCGGTCTGGCTACCTGTGGTAGTGGCCGGTATTGCGCCACTTTGTTGAGCCTTGCCAGGCGTTTGCCAAAGCTGTGTTGTTCAAACGTGTAACCTACCGATGACTGGCGTGACAACTATGGTTACAAAATTTCCGAGTTGCATGACTTCTTTCCTCACGTATTTAGGCCTCACAAGCGCGGTAGCGTCATAGTTGCAAACAGCGTGACTGGTGCCCGGTTGGGAGCAATGTCATGAATAACAGTTAGAGAAATGTATGCCGCATAGAAGGCAGAAGAGAAACCTTTCTCAACTGCTGGCATGTCGACTAGGAATGTCTATAACATGATTAAAAGTAGTGCAACCGCTACTGCGAGGACGTTCGTTCGTCATCGCAGCCTTACGAGGCACTTGGCTTCCCAAGATGTGTGGCATCGCCTCCTTCTCACCCCATGGCAGGAAGAGCGGGCATCGCCGGGAATGGTACCCCGTATCCCTGCTTTCCCAGACGCAATACAAATATGGAAACACCGAGACATGTCGAAATACAATGAAATTGATCTGAAATAATATACATTCCCTGCATATATGCACTGCGTCAACCGTATTCCAATAATTTCAAGTTCAAACATTAGAGACACTCCGACCGGAAAATTCTTACATGTCAGTGGCGTTGTTAACACTCCAGTGCGCCTGGCTCACGGCGGTTTGGACTCATCGCTTACAATAATCTTTATACCTGCCGATTCGTGTGCGTGTTCCGGAGTACAGTTTTCGTATGGATCAATCTGCACATTCGTCCGGTAAGAGTTAATTCTGCCAGCGTTAGTCGCGATGTTCAAAATGTAATTTTCGCGTGCCCGGCGTTTCACTGAGGTAAACCTGTTTACCTCACTTTGCATGTCAGCATAGTTGCAACGTAGTTGCGAAAATAAGCAAGTTATGATGTGTCCGACGCCTGGAATAATGAGCGCCTGAACTCGCCTGGACTCGTGGACGGAGCGAAAACAGCGCGCTGGTAACTGTAGTTTACCTTGCGTGTCGCCAAATCGTTTTTGCTTGGCGTGTATTGCTTGGACTAGACGCTATTAACACGCACTCGGGCGGCCGGTTCAATGCCCTTTGCTCGGTTGGGGGTCGATATGACCCCCCTCCCCCGAGATCTCATAAACTAAAAAAGTTAGAGACACAACATTCACAAGGTGTGTTGGCCTGTACGTGAATTTACCTATGTTAAAATTTGAAGTTCCTAGGCCATAACCTTCGGGCCAAATAAGCTCAAACAATGTCAAAATCGAAATTTATGTCCAAAGTGCCTCAGAACTTTGACACCCGTTCGAAGAAAAAGGTCACTGGTGCTCATTTAAGGGCAGTGACCTTGTTGGACTCTTCCAAGGTCATGGCCAAAATCATGCAAGACTGCTTTGAGTTTTGCATCTGAATAAACGTCAAAGATTACGCTAGGCAGTATGTTCCCAAAAATATTGTTGACTTGAGTCATTTTAAGTCAGCAACCTATTTTGACCTTCGAGAAATCGATGGAAGATGTATAACGCGGTTCACGCCATCAGTAAATTACAAATGAGCACCAGAAACTACGCCATACAGGAAGCTCTGGAGTGATAAAACAGGTTGGCTTCACCTCGGTCCGACCTTCACACCTGACTCTAGGTCAATGGAATTTGTCCATTCAATCGTTGTGTTGCCTATGAAACGATGTTAGAGATGTAGAGCTTCGTCTAATACCCCGTTGTCGCGTCAAATGGAACGATTCCCTAAAAATTGTATTCCTGAATCTATGGCCTGACTTTGACCTGCCGTAGGTCAACGACCTTACAAGGTACATCCAAATTTTTGATACCGAATGATCCGCTATTCAATTGTTGAAAAGTGCAAAATTTAGCATGACTGCGCCGCGCCGTTCGGAAACTACTCTGGAAACACCTCCGCGGGGGTCAGTTGACCCTCCATCCGAGCGCGTGTTAATCTGTGAAAACCAACCATCGTCACCAGGTACCATACCAGTCATCGATTAGTTAAATTGCTGGCTAGGATAGCTTTGGCTACACGCAGTGTTTTCAGCGTCGGGCGCAAGCTAGATTCACTTATCTTGCCTCGTGCAATATATAAGGCATGAAGTAACAAAACGCTGGCGTAATACGGGCCACCACCACCGGTTCGCACGAACGCGATTCGCCCAACGACAGCGCCATCTAGTTCATGCAAACGATGTAGTTACCAATTTGTAAGCAATACGCATTACAGGACTATCAAATAAGGGAACGCGCTGTGGTTCACATTGAATAGAAGGCAGTGACCCGATTTTCCATATTCAGTATCACTTACCAGCCTTGCAAATACTATATGACGTCCAGAATCCGAAATGCGTGAGCGCGCTCATGTTTTGTCTCATACTTCTTTGGGGCGGAGAGGGCCATTTTGTTCTCGGAATTTGAATTTTAAAGCTCAAACTGTGATTCAGTTTATGAAAATGCATCAGTCTACTTGCATCAATCGATCAATTCACCACGTTTTATGGTCGGCTGGCAAGATTCCTTACAACCTGACTGACGTTAAAACAAAGACCAATTTACGACGTTCTATATTCGGCTTTCAAGATTCCCTACAACCTGACTGGAATTAAAACAAAGCTGGGTCAGCTTCAAACAAAGCGATTACGAAGTGGTGCTTAGGCGCATAGAAAAGGCTCCTGAGATAATCCAATCATAAGACTATTAGACGTCCAGTTCCTGAAATATTCCAAATTTATAGGACACCTGCAAACGCAAACCCTTCAAATATATAGCACGGTACTTGCAGTCTATCCTATCCCATAATTTTCGAAATGTCGGCCTGTCCGACTGTCATGCACGAATGCAGCCGTAGCTCGGTGCGGGTAATAGCAGCCACGCGAAATTCCACGTGCAGCAAACCAGCAGGGCCGCATCAGTGCATTTAATTCGGGACGTTATCAAACTTGCTGCGGGTGCCACCGGCGCGTGCGGAGGTGTCCCATCAGGTTCACACGGCAAACGCGAATTCGCAAATTGACGAGAATCATAGGAAGATGTGCTGAGATCTGGTTGATGGCTCGGTCACGAGTTGTCACAGGCAAACGGATTCAACATGTTTTGATAGGAAAAATAACGGGAAATCGTACAGGCAAAAGTGGAAATCAGTGCTCGTTGAGGCGCATGTGCACGTGCATCAATGCGCACGTGTACCCGCACACGGTAGACTCGACAACTTTGAGGCGTTTTTCAAGATTAATCTAACTTTGGCGACCCCAGCAGACCACCACGTGGACCGACTGCATCGTGCAGGCGTGTACATACATCACCTAAAACAATCTAGCCAGCTTACCTTTCATTATTTTTTTTTTTGTAGGTGCATCCACGTAGCAGTTATTTTGCGCCTAGCCGACAAGGCAAACACACAGCACACAGAGAGATACACACATACGCACAGGTAAAAACAGTTCCAGTCAGTGAGCGATATAGAACAGTGAAGAACGCGCGATGCGTGGGGGCGCGGGCGGCCGCAGCGGGAGCCGATTCCACACGGCGGTGCGCCGGCGCGTAGACCCGTCAGTCGGCGATCAGTCGGACGCGCGGCAGATGTAGCGAGCGGACGCCGCCCAAAACAGCGCCCGAGTTCGACGCTGGGAAGACTCGGCGTGCGTCACGAAAAGAGTGCGGAATGTCCCTGAGATCCGGGGCGTGCAGTGTCCCATGCACACGCCGTTGCGGCAGTATATACGATCCGCGGTACTTCATTAGCCGAGTGTTGCCAGGCCGGGAGAAACACGATCGCTGCGGCGGACGCCACTCACTAGCCTGGCTGAGAAGCACATCTTTTGTAACCGGTCAAGGTGGCACTCGGCCGCTCCACCTCAGATCGACAGGCCGCTGAGGATGTGGGGGAGACGCACAGTTGGACAAGGAGCTTCAGAACTTCTTCAAGAGGTGATGAACTGTGAGCGGGACACGGGGATCGTGTTACAGCGCCGCACAGGTGGCAGTGTGGAGGTTGCCGGTCTTTTTTTATAAATGATTTGGTGGCATTCGGCATGGGGTTTTGGGTGCTTGGGTTCATTTTAAGGCTGTTTGACTGTAACCGTGTTGAAGGCAATGAATGGACTCTTCGGCACGGGTTCTCAGGTTGGACAGGCCGAAGACTCGGGAGATGCCTTTTTATGAAAAGCTTAGAACGAGGCTTAGAGAAAGGCTCAGAAATTCACAGAAATACTTTTCAGTAAATCTCAATAATGGAACACTGCTGATTACCGCTTATAACCACCACAGCCACGGCTATTCGACAAATACACTTGCCACGGTTGGAGGAAACATGCGTTAGCTATTATCTGCTAATATATGCTACATCATTTGAAAGAAAAAGTCAAACATCGGCAGGCTTCCTTAATATACGAAGAAGCTAGCATGACAGACATATAAGGCACCCACATGATACCATTTGGTGCAAAATTAGCATGATATTAGTAGTGATATGTTTAGGGACCTACTCCCTAGTGTGCCAATAGTTAAGACAATTGTTCTATATTTATTTTGTTCAATATTTCCTGTTAACTGATATACATTGAGGGGTTCGGAAGAGCAATTAGGGGACCCAAGTTAGCATTAAGGGGGGGGGGGGGCTCAAGCTGCACTGAAGGGGGGGGGGCTCAGGCATCCCCAAAAGATAAATAAAGTGACGCCCTTGTGGCGGAGCCAAGGAATTGGGTCTCGTTGGCGTGGGATGAAAGCGGCGATGGGTAAGAAAGCTGGACAGGTCGCTGATCAAGATGAGTAACACGATTGAGCCGACAAGGGACCTCTGGGCGACCCCGTGGGATAGAGGGGTCGTCACTGGTGACCGAGCCACCACTAACCACATGCTTTCGACCGCTCGGGCAGTCCCGGAACCATTCTGAGGGCACCCCGTGCCAGCTCAGCCTGCTCAGAAGGATGCCGCGATCAACGCTGTCAAAAGCCTTGCTAAGGTCGATGGTCGTTAACGATGCGACATGGTCGTCGTCGCCAGCCGTTACCAGCCATTCGAAAGCGTCGATTACGGCGTCCTTCGTCGAGTGACGTGAATGGCAAGTATATCGCGATGGTGTCAGTGCGTGATTGTCAAGAAGTGAGCTACGAGCAAACAACGTTCTCCGTACGTCTCAACAGTACAGAGAAAATATAAATGGGTCGAAAGTTGTTCAGGTAAGGACCGAGCGCCCGACTTGGACACTGAAGTGGCGCGCACGATCTTCCAGACGGATGGACAAGTACGTGACGTAGTAGAAAAGTTAATATCGGCGTGTTAATCTACGACGGAGGCCCTGAAATCTTTTAAAGCGCTGAGATGCGAGCAAGCAATCTCCGCAGTGCAGATTCTTTTTAAGCGGCGTTCCTTCGTACCACTGTTGAGGACGTGCCTCTCCATGCTGACGTGTCTTCGCCCGCCCAGGTGCCGATTAGAGGCTTTCAAGCGGGCATTTCGTTATCGTGCTGCAGCAACTTGGGACCGCCTGGCCCCGACCACTGTTATGTCTTCATATGCGAAGAGGTTAAGAATTATCATTTCAAAACACAAATATTGCGTCGTGCTTCTTTGTTTTGAGCCGGTGAAATACTGGCGGCCCGTTTTACTGCACGCTCACTGCAACCTTTGTATGCGGTCATGCATGTCGATGCGGTCCCCGTATACTTGCACTCCACCTTCATTTATCTTTTTACGTCGACTTTGAGTATGACACATGTACCTTGTGTAAAATTGGCGCATTTATTTAATTCATATCTGGATTTCGTGTATATCTTGATAGCTGACGTCATTGTGTTGAAGCGAACCGAACGCACCAAGCGTTTTAACCAACGTAAGACTTGAAAAGTCATTGTGTGGAAGGACTTCGAGCAAATAAAAATGTAATTGTCTGTCAAAGATTCAGCTCCTCTCCAAAGCTCCAGCTACAAAGACAGCTCCATGTAAAAAAGACAGCTTAGACGGACGAACTTGAACTGTGCCAGTAATGCTTCAAATGTGGCCTAAAGTACCTCCCCACGAGGAGTGCAGGGATTCAAATGGTTTCTTACTGCCTTATGAACAGCCACCATCATTGATGTTTCTACTCAGATGCCTTTTTACATGGTGATAAATCACGACCTAGTTGGTTGAGGGTGAATCCGTAGTTGCTGACAGACTGTCGGATTGAACTGTTCCCTTAAGCGTTGGACATTTTTAGATAAACTCCGATAACCCGACCGACTTCGACTTCGTAATGATAAGTGTTCTTCACACAACCAAATCGCTCCAGCCTACAGCCAACCACTTTCATGTCAAAGCTTTGAATTCTCTCGAATAATGCAGATGGTCAGTGATGTATTCAACTTATTCTAAATAAGTGATTCGCAGGCAGGGGGCCTGCAAGCGCGGACGGCAGTTCCACTACCGGCGTGACGTCAGAGGGTGATCGACTGCCGCCGGTTGTCAGGGAGGCCCTGCAAACAACGGGGCCGACTGGCGCCGGCGGCCACGTGCCGGGGTGGGCTGGGCTGGCGGCAGGTAACCGGCAGTGTCGGCCAGCACGCAGCGGCCTCCCTACCGCCCGGCGCCGCCCGGGGTCACTGCGGCTGCCAGATCACCGGCATCCTCGGGGGACCGGCGCCACTGAGAAGGTGAGAGGCGGGGCCGCCGACCGACCGGTCGGCTGGCGGCCATCTCCAGCCAACTCACCCGGCGTGATTGTCCATGCGTCGTCCTGGTCGAGGTAGAGCTCCATTGTCCCAGCTGAGAGAGTTCTCCAGTCCGGTGCATCGCCCCCAGATGACCTGGAGCTCACCATGCATCGTCCCAGCTGAAGCACTGGCCATGAGCCATCTCATCTTGAGATGGTGCCCCCACTCCATGTGTTCAGTCGTCTGAGCCGGAGCCCCTCGTGTGTCGTCCCAGTCGTGCTGCGGCTCTCTCGCCATCCCAGCTGAGCCAGAGATTTCCAGCTCCCATGTGCCGCCCTCCTGGGCCAGAGCTCCCCACGTGTTATCCCGACTGAGTCAGAGCTTCCCTCTTGTTGTCATAGCTGAGCCAGAGCTTCCCATGTGTTGTCCTCGCTGAGCCAGAGCTTCCCACGTATTTTCCCAGCTGAGCCAGAGCTTCTAACGTGTTGTCCCAGCTGAGCCAGAGCTTTCCAGTTTACACGCGTTGTCCCGGCCGAGCAAGAGCTTTCCACATGTTGTTCTGACTGAGCCAGAGCTTCCCTCTTGTTGTCCTAGCTGAGCCAGTGCTTCCCACGTGTTGTCCTTGCTAAGCCAGAGCTTCCCACGTATTTTCCCAGCTGAGCCAGAGCTTTCCACGTGTTGTCCCAGCTGAGCCAGAGCTTTCCAGTTTACACGTGTTGTCCCGGCTGAGCAAGAGCTTTCCAGTTTAAACGTGTTGTCCCAGCTGAGGAAGAGCTTCCCATGTATGATTCAGATTCAGCTGAGCCCCCGGGTATCGTGCCAGCTAAGTTGAATCTCCCGCGTGTCACCCAATCTGGGCTGGAGCTCCGCGGGTATGCCGGCTGAGCTGGACCCCCGCGTGTCACCAGTCTGGACTGGAGCTCCCCACGCGTCGTGCCGGCTGAGCTCCGGCTGCCAGCGAACTACGAGCGGCTGTGGCCTGACAGCGTTCTCGGCAGGCAGAGAGGCCGGCGGGCAGCCGGCTCAGATGGGCTCCGGCGGCAGCCGGGCGCGGGTGACGACGGCCCGGCCGGCAGCCCGCGGCGCCGCCGGCTCTCTCGACCTGACCCGGCCGCGCTCCCGGGACGAGCAGCTGGCCAGCCAGATCCCCGACTGTGAGCTCGGCGTGAGTGTAGGCCGCTGCCCGGAGAGTCGTCGCCAGTGGGCTCGGCAGGGTGGCAGCGCAGCAGTTAATAACGGGAATCGTAGGTGGCGGTACACAACGGCTCCGGGTGGAGTGATGAAATACCCTGGCCTTTTGTTGCACTAACTCTGGGCTTGAACAGGAAGATATTCCTACAAAGGAAAAAAAACGGAAAGTTCTGGTGTTGTCAGCTGCTTGTTGCTATTTTTCTTTCTGAAAGCAGAAATCAAAATGATTTTAGATGTTTGGGACTTATTCCATGTCCAAATAATTGCAACCTATCTATTGTATTATTGTTAGTGCGTGAACAAACGCTACCGCTGTATGCCAGGGACAAAAAAGTATGAAAACATGCACCAAAAAACTGAAGTACCCATTGATCCGAATGATTTATTTTCCACCAACCTGCACTTGACCTTGACCTGATCTCTCCGATTTGACACCGAAGCTACCTTATAAGCAAGCATTTAAGTGTCCTCTTATCCCGGTTGCTGAGGAAAAACTGAACGTGGTTTTCGAACAGCCTTTGATCTTTTCCGATCCGACGCTTGGTTCCTGAGATAACACGTTGGGAGATCAGATCCAACCACTAGGCATCAATTACGGTTGGAAGACTGAAAAATCAGTTATTTGTTATCGAGCATGATATGATTCAACGCTTACAGGATGGGCATTTCACCAGTCCCTTAGTGTTCGTTTCCAAAAAGGAAGTAAATTTCACTAAATGTGTTTTATTGTTTGCTGCTGTTATATACGCTCAACTCATCGCGGTGAAGTAGTCTAAAATGGCAACTTTTGCTGTCGGTGTTCCTGAGAATGTATGCAGTGTGTATGCATTAAAGAGTGGAAACCTTGCGTTTCCACAGACTATTTCTCATATGCGTGTAAAAGCAGCAGACATTACGACCCACTTCCATTCTCCAAAGTACTTATGTTGTGTCTCGGTGTAATATTAATGTTCCAAAGACGGCATTAAGTCATAAATAACATAAAAGGTATGGTGAATGAAACAACATGACTCTTTCAACCGTTCGACCTGAAAATATACTTGTGAAAAATTGCATTATTTGATCATTATTTAAGTTAGAAGTGGACTTTCTAATTAGTTCCCAGCTTCTCCGCTACGGGCGCAGATTTCCGTGTTCCGACGACCCGTTCTCTTTTATTTGGGTAAATAAGGTCAACTGAAAGAGAAAAGAGCCTTCGTTCGGTGGAGGGAAGTTGGCAACGTACGCTGTCAATAAGCCGTCATTGAACAGTGGGTATTTTACGAAAAAGGCGATGGGTGCGCTTGTCGTGACGTTACTGCAGTTTCCCGGGTTTGCTTCACCCGGCTGGGAATAACAAGCGACATCTGACCGCGATACTCACGCTTAGCGGCACTAGATTTCGTCACCAAGTCGTTATCCTCTTACACCATTATCCTCTTGCACGGATGCCGTGAGTCCCGTCCCGCAACTTTGGGCACTCGATCCGAGCTGACGCCGCGCGCCGTGGCGGCGAAGCTCGCCGGTAGTTCAGACGCGTTTGAGCCGTGCAGTAACGGCCGGGCGTTGGCAGGAATCTCTGGACGCTCCGAGCGGCGCGCTGCTGTTCAGTGAGCTGCAGTCGCACTCGGCTCCGCCCGCTGAGAGCGAAGACAGCGGCGCCTACGAGCTTGAGCCGACCTACGCGCACATGGTGACGGAGAACTCGCCACCGGACCAGGTGGCACAGGTGGAGCACGAGTTCCGCCCGCCCCACCAGCTCAGTACGTGTGCCTCCCCCTGCCCCCACCACCACACCACACCACACGAACACAGCGAACCTGCCCGACCGAGTCGCCCGGCCGCCTCCCTGTTGACGGCTGCAGACCGCGTCTTGGTCAGATGAAGGTGAAATGACCGCATACATCTCCTTATCACGCGTGCTCGACCAGACATAGCAGTGGTCAGGAGGAGGCCGGCCACTTCCAGGTCGCGTCACACCGAGACTGGGCCGGCCGAAGGTGACTGAGCATCCCCCGACCGCACCACCCGCGTGCCTTCAGAGCTGGAGGTGGTCGGGCGGGCGGTGACCCGGCTCCTGTCGGGCTATCAGAAGAACCGCATGGAGGAGAAGCGGATCCTGCAGTCCCTGCGCGAGGAGGGGCTCATCGCCACGCCCAAGTCATTGACCTCCAGTGGACTGAGGTACGGCCGGCGCACTCCGCTGCTCAGCACGCTCAGGTCCGGCGGCAGCCGTCGCGTAGGGCGGCTGTCCGGCGGCTGGCTCCCTGGGAACCCGTGTGCAGCTGGAGCAAAATTTGTATTGATAAAACAAGCAAAGAACTTATATTTTTGTATTCAAGGGGTATTCGAGAGTCGGGTCATTCATGGTCGTCTGGGTGATTGATATGGATGTCAGCTGTACAGTAGGACATTTTTATCTATTTACTGCCGTTGTGAACGACGCGACTGCTCCACCTATTTGCGAGAAGATAGCGGGCTCAATGAGCTGGTTAAACGCATGAACTTCTTAGGCAAAAATCGAAGTCTCCATAAGGATGCTTAGTTGATAGAAAATACTGGTGTCAACTTTGAGCATCTCAAATTAAAGATCTTACCCAGCGGCATAGTTTCGTAAAACAAGGTTGGGGTTTCAGAAGGGAAACGGGGCTAACCCTACCACATTACATATACCAAAACGGATTTCTTCACAAATATGCAAACCCATCTCCTCAAAATTGGGGAACTGGATATCTCCGCTTCTAATGAATAGCAAACTGCGTCTCTGGTCTCAGCTTCCACCTCGAAGTCCCGCAGAGAGCCAAAGCATTCCCACTGTCAGCATCGGCAGCTGATGGCGAGTGACCGTTTGTCGCCCCGTGGTGCGGCGGCAGTTTCGAGATCGTCGACGCGGCGGCGGCGACGCGCTGCCCGTCGGGTCGTGTGGTCTCAGCGGCGCCGGCCCGCCTGCCGCCGGAACCGGCAGCAGCGGCTGGACGCCCGTCGGCTGCGGAACCTCCGCCAGCGCCCCCGCCCGACGTCGACCAGCAGGAGAAGGAGCAGCGCAGAAAGGTGGGCGGCGCCCGCGTCACGGGCGGGTCCTGGCGCCGGGTCACTGTTGGGACAGCGGCAGAACCAGAGGCCAGGTCACGGCCGGGACAGGGGTCAGGTTATGGCCGGGACAAGTGTTAGGTCCCACCCGGAGCAGAGGTCAGGTCACGGCCGGGGCAGGGGTCAGGTCACGCCGGGCAGGGGTCAGGTCACGGCCGTGACAGTGTTCAGGTCACGGCCGGAGCAGGGGGCAGGTCACGGCCGGGCAGGGTCAGTCATAGCTG